>NC_061514.1:298892426-298954998 GCF_022539505.1 Lolium rigidum | reverse complement strand
CCGCGAGTTTTCAGATGCACTCTTTTCCTTTTTCGGGGCACCGAGCGGGGCCGGAAAAGGTTTTTAATGAGGCGGGCTCGCGGTGCTGCAATATAATAAAGATAGTGGAATTATATATCTTTCCGACAGGCTCGGGGGCTCTCACCCAGAAGATACAATATATATATCTCGCTTTGGTATAAAGTACCTCGCCAAATAACAATACGTCGCAAAATAGCAATCAACGTAAAAGTTCAGGGTTCGCACCCGTAAAAAATAGTGTACAAACGAAATTTATCTTGCCTTGGGACAGCCTCGCATCGCAAAAAGAGAAAATATCGCCATCACAACGCCCGGGGGCTTGGCATCGAAAAACAGAAATATAGTAACTTTACAAAATAGATTATGTCTCCTGCACACAAGATACAATCCTTGGAGCAACACAACTTCAAGAGCTACCCAATATATTATCTATCGTCAGCCATTCATTATTCATAGCGCGAGTGCTATGTTCCGCATAACTGCCTTTCACGAAGAATTCAGCGTCTAGCCGAAGAAGTTCATCCATCATATCTTCGGCAACAGGAGTCACAACGTCATCATATTTGCCGAAGTTCCTTTTCCTCTTCGCCATCTTCGCCAGACACTTCGGAACAATTTGACTCATATCTAACTTTGGGTAGCAGATTTTTATCATGATCATGGCAAATCTTGCGCCAGCAGCTAATTGGGCTCGCACAAACCCATGGATTCGAGGAGCATCTCGAAATTTTTCCATCAGAGCGGGAAGCGTCTCTGGCATCTTATTACGTGGAAACATGGTCCCGTAAACTAAAGACAAGGTCCTCGTACAAAAGTCGAGAAAATCGCGGACCTGCAGCGCACGATCTTGAAATCTGACGATTTGGCAAGTCCGTTCAGGTGTACCCCAAAAATCTGAACCATGGTCACGTGCAAGCCTCAAAAGAGCATTGGAACGAGCTTCAACACGTTCATCTTCTGTAGCAGCATTCAAAAAGGGACCTATTTTGACAAAATTAGCGAGCAACAAGAAGACAAGGAAAAAAGAAAGATAAAGTGGGACAAAGATACCGAAGCACACCTACCATATCCAGGCTAGCATCTGTTAGTAGTTGAAGCATGAAATTTTCTCGAGACGTAGCTGCAGCAGCTTCAGCAATGGCGGCATCCTTCTCGATTACAGCTTCTTGAGCTTGTTGGAGTGCTACCTTTTCCCTCTCTGAGGATTTCCGAGACTGCTCCATAAGCATAAGTGATTGCTTCTTCACAAACTGGAGCTGTTGTTGAAGTTCATTCAAATCTTCTGCCGAAGTCTTACTTACAGAATCTTCGACAAAATTAACAGCGACATGGGTGTTCTTCAAAGGAGGCGAAGGAAAAATCTCGGAAGGACCAGCAGTTGACGTATAGTTGTCAAAAATTAACTGGAAAAAAGAGAAATGTCGACATCAATCATTGAGCAAAGATAGATTTTCATTCATTCCCATAATATATACATGTTTGTTACAAAAGAAGGACCTACTAAAGCAGTCATCGTCAAGAACACCATGGCAACAGTGCCAAAAGAAGGAAAAAAGCTAAAAAAGGAAAAAAGCAAAGGGGCATTCAACTAGACCTCCGGCTTTGATGAGCTAGGAGTCGAAGATGGCTTGATCCCGAGATAGGACAGGATTTTCTTCGTGTTGGGCTTTGCTGCCTTGATCAACGATCGCCATTTTTGCTGTTCTATCTGCTCCGTGTCGCCTACTTTCGCCCAGTCGATAGTTTGCTGGCTATCAGCAACCAAGGCAACAGTGTTTTCAACAGCGACCTTCATATTTTCCTGACGCATCTTCAGTCCAAGATCTTCTGGCGGGTTAAAGCACTTAGCCAGAGCAAGGAAAGTTGCGGGTTCCTCTTTCTTCGGGAAGAAGTAGGGGAAGAGTCGCGACAACCCTGTTTTAGCTTGTTCAATGCCCTCGCGTGCTTCTGTCCCATGAAACTCGAGGAACGAAACGGCGTCAAGAAGAGGATCATTATCGGGGTCTTCAAGTTCAAATTCTTGAGCTGTTCTATCTGCCAAGACAAAAACTTATTAAGCAATTGAAGAAAAGAAAGTTCAAAGGATATGAAGTGGTCTAGATACTTACTGACAAAGCGACGATTTTGCGTCCTTATGCGCTTAAGGACCGCCTCCTCGCGAGCAGATTGTGCAGCTATATGCTCGCTCAGCGAAGTCTCGGCATCGTGAAGTCTTTTCCTAAGATCTTCGACACCAGCAGCATCAGTCTTGGCCTTGTCAGCCTCTGCTCTAGCTTGAATAGCATCTGATTCGGCCTTCTTACGAGCCTCTTCACTTCGCTCTAATTTTTGAGCAAGTGTATTGGCACGTTCGTAGACAGCCGCCAGTTTTTCTGCCAAGAAAGTTAACATTTAGTTAAAAATATCGACAACAAAGGAGTAAATAGAGTAGCGGCAAAAAAGAAAACAACAAGGCATCACCTTCAGTTTTGTTGGCATATTCACGATACCCAATGAATTGGGCACCGATACGAATAAGCTCTTTGATCATGGGCTGTTTAAAAAAAAAAAGGAAAAAAAAAATTCGGTATGAGAAAAATATAATGGCGCACAGAAACAAACAAAGGAAGTACAGACAGTAACAAGAGTATTGAGAACTTACATCATCCAAGAGAGGGTTAGAAGAGCTACTCAATTGGAGAGTAGGCTCCGGGATTGTTTCAGTCCTTGCCCTTTTTGGTGAAGGGACAAGGGGGCTTGAAGGAGGAGTAGAAGCGCCGACGTTTTGTTGAGGAGGCGAGGATTCTTCTCCTTCAACTGGCGGCTCCGAAACAACTAGAGTATGTGACGTACTCGTTCGAGTAGTCACATCCAAAGTTGGTGTTTCTTCCTCATCATCACTGCGGCAAAAGGGTGGAAGCATAAAAAGCAAGACAGACAAAATTCTTCGGGTATAAAAAAAAAAGAGAGAGGGAACTCACGAACTGATGAGGCTTGCAAGGTATGGATCATAAGCTGCCTTCTGATGTGAAGGAGCAGCTTCTTCGGGTTTGGAGGTACCAGAATCTTCGACATCATTCCTTTTCCTTTTGTTCTTTGGAGAAACAGCAGGAGGAGGAGATTGTGCCGATGTAGTGCCTTCGGAGGCAGCCTCCTTTTCAACAGATCCCGCAGACTTTCGAGAATCTGCGGGTTCATTCACAAAAGACGGAGCTTCTTGATTGTCATCAGTGACAATGGCCCTTTCTTCGACTTCTCCCCCTTCAGGAAGAGGAGGAAGCGAGACAAGGTTTGGATGATTCTGTGCAAAATAAAACAGGGGAAGATGTCAGAAAAGAAGTTATAAAAGGGTAGCAAAACAGTAACAAGTCAATAGACAAAGATTACCTTGGGAAGTGGATTGGCGGCGCTGAATGGTGTCACACGGCAAGAAGAAGGAACATCATCCTTTTTGCTGAGAGATGAAATTTTTCGGACAAGTTTTTCTAAATCCTTGACCTCCAAATTCACCGACAGCCGGTCTACGTCCTCATCGCCGGTATATTTCCAGAGAGGATATTTGCGGGCTTGAAGCGGCTGCACTCTAATCCTAAGAAAGTATGCAGTGATTTGGATACCTGATAACTCTTCGCCGCGAGTATTTTGCAACTCGTGGATACGAGCCATCAAGGTTTCTGTCGACGCCCTTTCTTCGTCGGTGGCCTCCGCGTCCCAGGAGCGGCGGCGCAAGATTTTCTCGGCGCCATCAAAAGGAGGGATGTTGTCCTCCGCACATCCATGGTTCTCCTCCTGAATGTACAACCATTTCTTGCGCCATCCTTGAACTGAGTTAGGAAGCTTGACGTCGAAATAGTCAACAGTGGGCCGAACAGAAATTACAACGCCGCCTATATTATAGGCGACATTGGGCGAGCCATTACGGCGGCAGAAGAAAATGCGCTTCCATAGCGCCCGGCTAGGGCCGGACGCCAAGGAAGGCCTCGCAAAGAGTGATGAAAATGGAGATGTGAAGAATGGAGTTTGGTGTGAGGTGATGAAGTTGTAGACCGTAGATAAAAAGCAGACCACGAAGAAAAGGATGAATGGGGGCGGACAGACCGCGGATGAGGTGATCAACAAAACTTACCAGGTACCCCATTGGAGGGGTTGGGTAGCTCTCCTCACTGGGGAAGCACAATGCCTTGGGTTTCTTGCTGATCCCCAGCTTCTTCAGCAAGTTGATGTCTTGAGTGGAAATTTTCGATCTTTCCCACTCCGCCGCCCCAAGATCCGCGGCGGCCATGGCGGATTCTGGCGTACTGTGCCTTGTCAATCGACGCGGTGGCATCAACAATGGCGCAGGGTTTGCAGTTTGGAGGTAAGGAGCTCAAGAGGTTGTGGATCGCAGGAGGAAGTTTGCAGATGAGAGAAGGAGGACGGCGCGAGCGGAAGTGCTCAAGGAGGAAGAAGATACTCTTATATAGAGGTGCGGTGAAACGACTAACCGTTGGATAAGGAAAATGTATGGCAGATGATAGCCACGTAGCAACAAGGGTAAAAAGTAATTCAACGTTGGGGAAGTTACGGTGCGAACGCCAGAAAAAGTAGAGGACGTGTGTCCACCACTTGCACGACGTGTCAAGATAGTGGCTCAATTGGGCCCGCAAGGCATCGGGAGAAAAACTTTTCGCGATTTTTGGACTTACAATCGTGGATATCGTCAGCAATAACGTCACCTTGGCAAAAAGAAAAGTTCGACTCAACACCTGCATCAAAAGGCGACATGCAAAAATATTGGAGAGCCTTTGATCAAATACAAGTTTTTGGTCAAATGCTCGGGGGCTACTTTGGAAAAATGAAAAGATCAAGAAAGACAAAATAGAAATGGCGTGAGCCTATGACCAAATACAAATATTTGTTCATAGCCTCGGGGTTACTCCCATCGGGAGCGCTGTTCGCGCACCCGAGAAATTATAAAACTTCGGAAAAGAAAGAGAATATGGCGGCATAAGGCGTGGAGCCTACAACCAAGCACAAGTCCTTGGCTGTAGCCTCGGGGGCTACTCCCATCGGGAACGCTGTTCGCGTGCCCGATGAATTTATAAAAAAGAAAAAAGAAAGAGGAAGTGAATATATTTCGAGTTATACAAATAACTCTGCATATACTCCCATCGGGAAAGCAATATAAGTCATTGATGCACGTAGATGTACACGTCCGTTGGGAACCCCAAGAGGAAGGTATGATGCGCACAGCGGCAAGTTTTCCCTCAGAAAGAAACCAAGGTTTATCGAACCAGGAGGAGCCAAGAAGCACGTTGAAGGTTGATGGTCGCGAAATGTGATGCGGCGCAACACCAGGGATTCCGGCGCCAACGTGGAACCTGCTCAACACAAACCAAGTACTTTGTCCCAACGAAACAGTGAGGTTGTCAATCTCACCGGCTTGCTGTAACAAAGGATTAACCGTATTGTGTGGAAGATGATTGTTTGCAAGAAAACAGTAAAGAACAAGTATTGCAGTAGATTGTATTTCAGTAAAGAGAATTGGACCGGGGTCCACAGTTCACTAGAGGTGTCTCTCCCATAAGATAAAAGCATGTTGGGTGAACAAATTACAGTCGGGCAATTGACAAATAAAGAGGGCACCGCGATGCACATACATGACATGGTAAATATAGTGAGATTTAATTGGGCATTACGACAAAGTACATAGACCGCCATCCAACTGCATCTATGCCTAAAAAGTCCACCTTCAGGTTATCATCCGAACCCCCTCCGGTATTAAGTTGCAAACAACAGAAAATTGCATTAAGTATGGTGCGTAATGTAATCAACAACTACATCCTCGGACATAGCATCAATGTTTTATCCCTAGTGGCAACAGCACAACACAACCTTAGAACTTTCTGTCACTGTCCCAGGTATCAATGCAGGCATGAACCCACTATCTAGTATAAATACTCCCTCTTGGAGTTAAGAGTAAAAACTTGGCCAGAGCCTCTACTAATAACGGAGAGCATGCAAGATCTTAAACAACACATAAACATCAGATTGATAATTACCATAGCATAGTATTCTCTATCCATCGGATCCCGACAAACACAACATATAGTATTACAGATAGATGATCTTGATCATGTTAGGCAGCTCACAAGATCCAACAATGAAGCACATAAGGAGAAGACAACCATCTAGCTACTGCTATGGACCCATAGTCCAGGGGTGAACTACTCACTCATCACTCCGGAGGCGACCATGGCGGCGTAGAGTCCTCCAGGAGATGAATCCCCTCTCCGGCAGGGTGCCGGAGGCGATCTCCTGAATCCCCCGAGATGGGATTGGCGGCGGCTGCGTCTCTGGAAGGTTTTCCGTATCGTGGCTCTCGGTACTGGGGGTTTCGTCACGGAGGCTTTAAGTAGGCGGAAGGGTAGGTCAAGAGGCGGCACGAGGGCCCCACACCACAGGGCCGCGCGGCCAAGGGGGGGGCCGCGCCGCCCTAGGGTGTGGCCCCCTCGTGGCCCCTCTTCGTCTCGTCTTCGGACTTCTGGAAGCTTCGTGCAAAAATAGGACCCTGGGCGAAGATTTCGTCCAATTCCGAGAATATTTCCTTACTAGGATTTCTGAAACCAAAAACAGCAGAAAACAAAGAATCGGCTCTTCGGCATCTTGTTAATAGGTTAGTTCCAGAAAATGCATAAATATGACATATAATGTGTATATAACATGTAGATAACATCAATAATGTGGCATGGAACATAAGAAATTATCGATACGTTGGAGACGTATCAGCATCCCCAAGCTTAGTTCTGCTCGTCCCGAGCAGGTAAAACGATAACAAAGATAATTTCTGAAGTGACATGCTACCAACATAATCTTGATCATACTATTTGTAAAGCATATGTAATGAATGCAGCGATCAAAACAATGGTAATGACATGAGTAAACAAGTGAATCATAAAGCAAAGATTTTTCATGAATAGTACTTCAAGACAAGCATCAATAAGTCTTGCATAAGAGTTAACTCATAAAGCAATAAATCAAAGTAAAGGCATTGAAGCAACACAAAGGAAGATTAAGTTTCAGCGGTTGCTTTCAACTTGTAACATGTATATCTCATGGATATTGTCAACATAGAGTAATATAACAAGTGCAATATGCAAGTATGTAGGAATCAATGCACAGTTCACACAAGTGTTTGCTTCTTGAGGTGGAGAGAGATAGGTGAACTGACTCAACATAAAAGTAAAAGAAAGGTCCTTCAAAGAGGAAAGCATCGATTGCTATATTTGTGCTAGAGCTTTGATTTTAAAAACATCAAGAGAGCATAAAAATGAAGTTTTGAGAGGTGTTTGTTGTTGTCAACGAATGGTAATGGGTACTCTAACTACCTTATCAACCAGACTTTCAAGAGCGGCTCCCATGAAGGACGTTATTTCTACCACCGTGGTAGATCATCCCTCTTCTCTTTTGTTTACACATGTATTTTAGTGGGGTGGCACTCCTTCCAACCTTTCTTTCACAAACCATGGCTAACCGATTCCATCGGGTGCCCGCCAACAATCTCATACCATGAAGGAGTGCCTTTTTATTTTATTTTTATTATGATGACACTCCTCCCCACCTTTGCTTTCTCAAGCCATGGCTAACCGATTCCATCGGGTGCCGACCAACTTTTCACATACCATGGAGGAGTGTCTATTTGCAAAATTAAGTTGCTTACCGATGAATCAGAGCAACACATGTGAAGAGAATTATTAATGAAGTTAATTAATTGGGGCTGGGAACCCCTTTGCCAGCTCTTTATGCAAAGTTATTGGATAAGCGGATGAAGCCACTAGTCCATTGTGAAAGTCTGTCCGAAGTAAATGACAAGATCGAAAGATAAAACACCACATACTTCCTCATGAGCTATAAAACATTGACACAAATAAGAGATGATAAATTTTGAATTGTTTAAAGGTAGCACTCAAGCAATTTACTTTGGAATGGCGGAAAATACCATGTAGTAGGTAGGTATGGTGGACACAAATGGCATAGTGGTTGGCTCAAGTATTTTGGATGCATGAGAAGTATTCCCTCTCGATACAAGGTTTAGGCTAGCAAGGTTATTTGAAACAAACACAAGGATGAACGGTACAGACAAAACTCACATAAAAGACATATTGTAAACATTATAAGACTCTACACCGTCTTCCTTGTTGTTCAAAACTCAATACTAGATATTATCTAGACTCTAGAGAAACCAAATATGCAAACCAAATTAGCAAGCTCTAAGTATTTCTTCATTAATGGGTGCAAAGTATATGATGCAAGAGCTTAAACATGAGCACAACAATTGCCAAGTATCACATTATCCAAGACATTATAGCAATTACTACATGTAGCATTTTCCAATTCCAACCATATAACAATTTAACGAAGAAGAAACTTCGCCTTGAATATTATGAGTAAAGCCTAAGGACATATTTGTCCATATGCAACAGCGGAGCGTGTCTCTCTCCCACAAAGTGAATGCTAGGATCCATCTTTATTCAAACAAAACAAAAAAAACAAAAACAAACCGACGCTCCAAGCAAAGTGCATAAGATGTGACGGAATAAAAATGTAGTTTCAGGGGAGGAACCTGATGATGTTGTCGATGAAGAAGGGGATGCCTTGGGCATCCCCAAGCTTAGACGCTTGAGTCTTCTTAGAATATGCAGGGGTGAACCACGGGGGCATCCCCAAGCTTAGAGCTTTCACTCCTCTTGATCATAGTATATCATACTCCTCTCTTGATCCTTGAAAACTTCCTTCACACCAAACTTCAAGCAAACTCATTAGAGAGTTAGTGCACAATAAAAATTTATATGTTCAGAGGTGACACAATCATTCTTTACACTTCTGGACATTGCATAAAGCTACTGGACATTAATGGATCAAAGAAATTAATCCAACATAGCAAAAGAGGCAATGCGAAATAAAAGGCAGAATCTGTCAAAACAGAACAGTTCGTAAAGACGAATTTTAAAATGGCACCAGACTTGCTCAAATGGAAAAACTCAAAACTAATGAAAGTTGCGTACATATCTGAGGATCACTCACGTAAATTGGCATAATTTTCTGAGTTTCCTACAGAGAATTAGACCCAGATTCGTGACAGCAAAGAAATCTGTCTCTCGCGCAGTAATCCAAATCTAGTATGAACCTTACTATAGAGACTTTACTTGGCACAAAAACATGATAAGGAGAGGTTGCTACAGTAGTAAACAACTTCCAAGACTCAAATATAAAACAAAGTGCTGTAGCAAAATAACACATGGGTTATCTCCCACGAAGTTCTTTCTTTATAGCCGTTAAGATGGGCTCAGCAGTTTTAATGATACTCACATGAAAAATAGAGTATGAAGCAAAAGAGAGCATCAAGAAGCAAATTCAAAACAAATTTAAGTCTAACATGCTTCCTATGCATAGGAATCTTGTAAATAAACAAGTTCATGAAGAGCAAAGTAACAAGCATAGGAAGATAAAACAAGTGTAGCTTCAAAAATTTCAGCACATAGAGAGGCATTTTAGTAACATGAAAATTTCTACAACCATATTTTCCTCTCTCATAATAACTTTCAGTAGTATCATGAGCAAACTCAACAATATAACTATCACATAAAGCATTCTTATCATGAGTCTCATGCATAAAATAATTACTACTCCCAACATAAGCATAGTCATTCTTATTAATTGTAGTGGGAGCAAATTCAACAAAGTAGCTATTATTATTATTCTCATCATCACATATAGGAGGCATAGTATCATCAAAGAAAATTTTCTCCTCAATGCTTGGGGGACTAAAAATATCATGCTCATCAAAGCCAGCTTCCCCAAGCTTAGAACTTTCTATATCATTAGCAACAATGGTATTCAAAGTGTTCATGCTAATATGTTCCATGGGTTTTTTAATTTTCGCATCAAACCATCCATGTCTTAAATCAGGAAATAGAATAAGAAGCTCATTGTTGTCCATTATGCCAAACTAGTGTAATCACACAACTTAGTATTCTCAACAATACCCATTTTAGCAGTAGTAAATAAAGCAAACTAGATAAAATAAATGCAAGTAACTAATTTTTTTGTGTTTTCGATATAGAGAGCAAGACAGTAAATAAAGTAAAACTAGCAACTAATTTTTTTGTGTTTTGTTTAGGTGCAGCAAACAAAATAGTAAATAAAATAAAGCAAGACAAAAACAAAGTAAAGAGATTGAGAAGTGGAGACTCCCCTTGCAGCGTGTCTTGATCTCCCCGGCAACGGCGCCCGAAAAAGTGCTTGATGCGCGTAGATGTACACGTCCGTTGGGAACCCCAAGAGGAAGGTATGATGCGCACAGCGACAAGTTTTCCCTCAGAAAGAAACCAAGGTTTATCGAACCAGGAGGAGCCAAGAAGCACGTTGAAGGTTGATGGTCGCGAAATGTGATGCGGCGCAACACCAGGGATTCCGGCGCCAACGTGGAACCTGCTCAACACAAACCAAGTACTTTGTCCCAACGAAACAGTGAGGTTGTCAATCTCACCGGCTTGCTGTAACAAAGGATTAACCGTATTGTGTGGAAGATGATTGTTTGCAAGAAAACAGTAAAGAACAAGTATTGCAGTAGATTGTATTTCGAGTAAAGAGAATTGGACCGGGGTCCACAGTTCACTAGAGGTGTCTCTCCCATAAGATAAAAGCATGTTGGGTGAACAAATTACAGTCGGGCAATTGACAAATAAAGAGGGCACCGCGATGCACATACATGACATGGTAAATATAGTGAGATTTAATTGGGCATTACGACAAAGTACATAGACCGCCATCCAACTGCATCTATGCCTAAAAAGTCCACCTTCAGGTTATCATCTGAACCCCCTCCGGTATTAAGTTGCAAACAACAGACAATTGCATTAAGTATGGTGTGTAATGTAATCAACAACTACATCCTCGGACATAGCATCAATGTTTTATCCCTAGTGGCAACAAGCACAACACAACCTTAGAACTTTCCGTCACTCGTCCTGGTATCAATGCGGGCATGAACCCACTATCTAGCATAAATACTCCCTCTTGGAGTTAAGAGTAAAAACTTGGCCAGCAGCCTCTACTAATAACGGAGAGCATGCAAGATCTTAAACAACACATAAACATCAGATTGATAATTACCATAGCATAGTATTCTCTATCCATCGGATCCCGACAAACACAACATATAGTATTACGGATAGATGATCTTGATCATGTTAGGCAGCTCACAAGATCCAACAATGAAGCACATAAGGAGAAGACAACCATCTAGCTACTGCTATGGACCCATAGTCCAGGGGTGAACTACTCACTCATCACTCCGGAGGCGACCATGGCGGCGTAGAGTCCTCCGGGAGATGAATCCCCTCTCCGGCAGGGTGCCGGAGGCGATCTCCCGAATCCCCCGAGATGGGATTGGCGGCGGCTGCGTCTCCGGAAGGTTTTCCGTATCGTGGCTCTCGGTACCGGGGGTTTCGTCACGGAGGCTTTAAGTAGGCGGAAGGGTAGGTCAAGAGGCGGCACGAGGGCCCCACACCACAGGGCCGCGCGGCCAAGGGGGGGCCGCGCCGCCCTAGGGTGTGGCCCCCTCGCGGCCCCTCTTCGTCTCGTCTTCGGACTTCTGGAAGCTTCGTGCAAAAATAGGACCCTGGGCGAAGATTTCGTCCAATTCCGAGAATATTTCCTTACTAGGATTTCTGAAACCAAAAACAGCAGAAAACAGCAACTGGCTCTTCGGCATCTTGTTAATAGGTTAGTTCCAGAAAATGCATAAATATGACATATAATGTGTATATAACATGTAGATAACATCAATAATGTGGCATGGAACATAACAAATTATCGATACGTTGGAGACGTATCAGTCATCCGTTGACTCAATAAAATATGCTATTCCAACAGCCGAATAAGCACTCGACAATATATTCTCAGAGCGCCGAAGTTGCGAAAAAATCTCTGAATGCCGCAATATATGCGAAGGTAAGACCCCAGATCCGTTCTGTGCGGCGTGGCGCCGTCTCTGACGTCGGTTTGCTACTTTTATCCGTATCAACAGATACGAAGAAAAATCCTAACGGACGCGTTAGGTACCCGATAAATATGACTGGGACTCGACAGAATGGTAAGACCTTAAGCGGCACCTGTCGAAGTTTACACCAGTATCCCGAAATCATGTCCAGGGACGTGGTTTTGATGTAGGTTTTTGCGGATTGCCACTAGAGCAGTTAACTAGTACCTGATCCGTCAGATGAACTAGCCCCAACTACCATTATCCCTGTACAATATAGAAATTTATATGAAGAAATATAGAAAGGTGTAAGTTGTCGAGTAAAAATAAACAGTGGAGATTTTCCCTGACTCTACGATTCAAGCAAAATCTCGGGGGCTACTGACATAGGCATCCCAAATGGGCCTGCCGAAGATAGTACCCGGGGTTTATCGAAGGCCCATTACCCGAAGAATAAGAAGATTCGGAAGCCCAAGATATTATTAAGGAGAGCTAGAGTTGTAATAGGAAGTCTTGTTTGTAAATTTACGGGATGAGTTGGAAACCTTCCCGGACTTTGTAACTTGTACGGCACGAATCCCTCGGCTCCGCCTCCTATATAAGGGGGAGTCGAGGGACGCAGAGATCATCGAATCATTGTCCCCCAAACCCTAGTTTTTACATCGTCGAGTACTTTTCGGCTGAAACCTTCGAGATCTACTTGCCCTCTACATCTAGCAAAACCCTAGTCTACAATCTGTAGGCATTGACAAGTTAATACCTTGTCATCTGGCTTTAGGGGCAATAGTATTTACGGATGTGCTGCTCACAAATCTCTTATCACTATTTTATTTACTACACATTTGCACTTCATTTCTATATATATGCACAGCTACAGGAGGATCCTTGACCCTGGCCTATTTTAATCCATTGAACACAACACCAAACAAAGTAAACTGGAGAGGTCTGGTAAACGTAAAATAAAATCAACTAGCAAGTCTTGTAGACGTTTCCTTTACACCATTTTAGTAGTTCTTCCCAAGGTTCGATTAAACCTAGGTCTTCTAGGGAAAAAGATTACATACTACAATCCATAATCCGGATCAAAGTTATCAACCCCTTTTTCTGGTGCCGTTGCCGGGGAAGCAATTTCGCCATTCCGGTAAGGTTACTAGAGATCTTGTTAGTTTGTTTTATTTTTGTTTTAGTTTTATTTATTGTCATTAGTTTACTTTTTATTACCTATTTGAAAACCCAAAAAAAATAGTTACTTTTTCTTTTGTTTGTCTTAATAAAAAATACCAAAAATATAAGAACCATGGCACAAAAGAAGCTTGGGGAATATGCTATTCCCAATGATGATTTTATTCGTGCACCTATTACTCAGCCCGCTGTCACAGCGGAGAACTATGAAATTAAGCCTAACTTTTTAAGTTTGGTTCAACATAATCAATTTGGACGCTCAGCCGCTGAAGACTCAGGTATGCACTTGAATACATTTACTGAGATATGCGATATGATGCGCATTAAAGATATCAACCCCGATGCATTAAAACTTTGCTTGTTTCCCTTTTCATTAAGAGGAAAAGCAAAAGACTGGTTGCTAGCTTTGCCTAAAGGCACTATTACTTCATGGGAGGAATGCACTAATATTTTTATGACTAAGGTTTTCCCTCCAGCAAAGACTATGCAGCTACGATCTAATATTTTAGGTTTTAGACAAGAAGACCGCGAGCCACTAGCGCTTGCATGGGAAAGGATGAAGGAAGCCATCATGGGCTGTCCAAGTCATGGAATGGAGGACTGGTTAATTCTCCACTTATTTTATAATGCCCTTAACCCAATGTCAAAGTCTATGCTTGATACTGCAACCGGAGGTATTTGCAAGCAAGTTGAAGTTGCTAGAAAACTTCTAGATGATATGCAAACCAACCATGCCCAATGGCATGTAGATAGATCCTCCTCAAGAAAGGTGAATTCAATTACTGAAGGTAATAATGAAGAGCTTAATTCGAAGGTAGATGAGCTTTTAAATATCTTGAAGGGTAATGAAAACACCCAAGTTAATGCCATCACCAAATCTAATGTTTAGGAAGTAGATTTCATAGCTAGAAATCCTTATAAACCTGCATGGAAGAGTCAAAACTTTGGCTCGAATTTTCAAAAGCAATACAATAACCCTGCAAGAGTTCCAAATAATAACTATAATAATGGTAGTGGAGCAAGCAATAGCAACGTTTCCATTGAAAGCACTTTAAATAAATTTATGCATGCTCAAACTGAACAAAACAATACCCTTACAAAACTCACGGAGAGTCATAGCACTATGCTAAGGAATTTTTATGACTAAACCGTTTCTCTTAAGAATGATGTTCAAGTTCTACAGGAAAGGACAAAGACCGTTGAGGCAAAATTGGGCAAAATAGCTGAGAGCCAAACTATTATACTCGCAAGATTTGCAGGGAAGCCCGAACCAAACCCCGTTGAGATTTCAAGATGATGAGAATCAAGCAAGAAGACGGAGTGCCTGAAGAGATGGACTATAGCAATGCTCCATCACCGGATTTTTCTATGGAAGATCTTGTGAAAATGATAACTATCAAGAATCCCGGAATTGATCAAGGTAATGATACCATGTACCGACAATTTATTCATGAAGTAGCATGCAAGGTACGTGAGTTAGAACAACAATATAAGAAGCTAGCTGAAAAACTCCCAGCTAAACTTGATGATATCTTTGAGCCCACTATTAAAATTCATATTGGTATAAATGAGGTTGCTGCACTTTGTGATCTTGGTGCAAGCGTTTCAACCATTCCAAAGAGCCTATATGATAAAATGAACTTAGGGCCATTTACAACAACTGAGCTAAGAGTTCACTTAGCGGATTCAACTTATAAACAAGCTATAGGAATTAAAGAAAATATAGTAGTAGAAATTAAAGGATGTCCTGCTCTTATTGATTTTGTTATAGTGGACATGCCTGAAGATCCTACAGCTCCTATAATCTTAGGAAGGCCATTTCTTAGAACTATTAAGGCTCTAATCAATTTGCATGAAGGGAATGTGAGAATTGGATTACCATCCAAAGAACCATTGTAGTACACTTCCCTAGGAAGAAAAAGGCCAAGTATAGTGACGATGGGAAAATCACTTTAAAAGCTAATTACTTTGGAGTGGGTCTTCCACTTCCAAAATCGAAATGATCACCATTTTGGTCAAGCTAATTGACCCTAACTAGAAGCGCTTCATGGGAGGCAACCCATGTTTAATAAAATTTCCTTTACTTGTTCTTGTTTTAGTTTTTCTTTTAAGTTTTGTTTTTGATTCTAATAAAGAGTGTTCATGAGATCCTTTGGAAAAGAGGAGAAGAAATAGGTGTCTATACCTTTCGATTTGATATACTAACATATGGGCATTCTTCAAATTTATAAACTGCTGCTTTTCCTTAGAAATTTTTGAGGCATTGCAGATGTGCAAAGGCGTGTGCAAAAGATGCAAAAGAAATATCAAGTTTTGCAGGAAATAGAAGGTTTAGTGACCACCGGTACGGTGGGACGCGCCCGTACCATGCGCCCGTACCACTTCGCAGCTAGGAGATGGAAATATGGAAATTCATGTCGAAGGGTATAGAAAGTTTGGCAACCATCGGTACGGGGGGATCTGCCCGTACCGGCCGCCTGTACTAGACGAGATGAAAATGTGCAGTTTTCCGGAAGTGAAACAGAAAGAATAGAGACCACCCGTATGGGGAGATACGCCCTTACCGAGTGCACCGCCACAGGTTGACCCCGATCCTGTAGCGGTGGTACCCAGTACGGGCGGGATGTGCCCGTACCGTCTGCCCATACCGAGCGCCGTTTCACCATATCAGCCCAGGGAAGAGGTAAACCTAAACCTAATACATTTATTTTCTCTCTCTCTCTCCTCCAAACTCAAAACCAACTCCATTGGATCTTCAAATCTGCTCGTATTTGATTCGATTCCTCGCACTCCATCGAACCATGGTACGTTTATCCTCCGATCCCCAACTTATTTTCAGCAACCATGTCCTAGCTCTTGCCATTATCAATCTAGACTTAGGTCTTATTATGAACTTTATCATCCTAATGGGCTTGTTGGACTTTGAAATTTGAGGAGATTCTTTTGTAATATGTGTAGAGGATCATTCCATGCTTATTTCTATCAGATCAGATTTTGGTTTAGTTAAAAAAAATATTATTATTGAAAGATACTTAATTAGTGATTAATTTTTTTAGATGAACACGAGGAGCCGTACACACGCCGTGGCTGCACAAGCCGCACCACCGGTTGAGAACACTCCTGCAGCATTTGGCATCGAGTTCGATGAGCCACGCCAACTCAACCGTTCCAACCGCCTCAAGAACCGCGAGATCAAGTCTACCAAATAGGCGTGCCCCCATATTCTGAACCAACTAGGCCTAGGCCATTTTTTTCATAACCTTTGCAACAATGTTGGTTTGCTTCACTTTGTTTTTCAGGAGGCTTCCACCTATCGCCGCTTGACACTCGAGTTCCTTAGCACCTTAAGGCACACGGTGGGAAGGTTTCACGTCCCGGAGGAAGAACAACCTGGAGTCAATCGGATATCCTTCCGCTTGATGGACTGTGAGTATGACTTGACTCTGGATGAATGGTGCCACCACTTTGGTTTCGACAACAGCACCACCGCCAACCGCTTTACTTGTTTCACTATGAACCCCGCTCCTCTAAATTATTTTAGTAGGATGAAAGTACCTGATACACTCCCTCAAGGGAACAATATTGAGTGTCCTGCTATTCGCTATTTGTACTATGTTATTGCTAACACCTTGCAGGCACGTGGTGATTTCACAAGAGTTAATGAAGAGGACATGATGGTCCTCACAAAGGCTGTTTTCCCAAACTGCAACATCAGGCCACATTTGGGTGCCCTCCTCGTGATGTACTTAAAGCACCAAGCACTTGAAGCTCGGGGCCCCATATGCGAAGGGGGAGTCATTACCGTTCTTGCACGAGGACTTCACATCGATCGAAGTAATTTACATGCATTAGAAGGACCTCGCCGTCTTGGTTTTGCTACTCTGAATGCATGTGGTATGGTTAGAAAAATAAATGGTGGATATTACTTCAACATACCGGGAGCTGATCACTTGATCGCTGCCCCTTTTCCTAATGGTCTATTCTCTATCGAGGATGGGCGTTTGCATTATGATGCGCTGGTTGAGGTGAATCTACCAAACAATAAAATGAACCGAAGGAGAAAAAGAAGTTGAAGAAGAACACGCAGGGCCCAAACATGAGCAGCAGCCACATCACGACTTCACCACCTATGAAGACATGTACGCGCTCGAAGGGAGCATTGAGAACATTAGCTACCTCGCCATCAACCTTTGAGACTCCACCGCAGATCTTTTGTCCCAGTTCAACCATTGGAGCAGCCAGTGGAACTTTGAGAACTACCCTCCACCGCCACAATGAGCGCAACAAGGGCTTGCAAAATCCTAAGTTTGGGGATGTGTTCCTCAAGCACTTTTATTTGTGTTAAATAATTTGTACTCCAGCTCTTTGAAGAGCTTTGAAACACTCGTGTTGGTTTGTTCCAACACTTTTCTTTTATTTGCTTTCATTTTAGTTTTTTTTTAGTTCCTTACTTTGTTGCCAATCCTTTTCTTTTTCCCTCTCAACCTCAAATTCAAAAAAATACAAAAAGATTTTTCCTTTTATCCTTGTTCTTGAAAAAAGTGGATTTTCATTGGCCTCTTTGCTTTGATATTATTAATGAGAGAGATCTACTATGAGTTTTGAAGGAACACATCATAAGGAAGAGAAATGTGAAGCCATCTATAAGAGGTATGTCCTATGTCTCCCACTTTGGAATTTGAAATGCTTATGCTAGTTAGTAGTTTTCTTAAGATATGGTATCAATGGGAGTGATTTGAATCAATTGGAGTAGAGCTTTTGTTTGTGTGTTTAATTATTTGTGATAGCTCTTGCTCTAGTTCATTTAGTTAACCGAGTTTGCCTTGGAAATAATATTTCCAAACAAGTATAATAAGAAAAAGTCTACAATTATGACTTGTATGATGACCGATTGTCTTAAGGGTTTTACTTTGAAGATACTTAACCCCGTAGATTTATAGATAGACTTGATAACACTCTTGATAGGAATTGTTTGATTGAAATGAAGTCTAGTGGTAATTGAGATACACACCAAGCTGTAATGTTGTGAATCAAGTATGATATTGCTTAAAGCTTGCCTACAAACTGTGGTGCACACTCTTGGGATGCTAACAACTCCGCTGGCTTACGAACGATTTGCGGATTCAATCCCAATTTCAGCTATTGAGTTGAAGACACGGGTAGGAAGCTACTTGTGTGCAACCATTAGAACTCTTGAGTAGTGCAAAAATATTACTAAAGGTCATCATGACTCTTAATTGGAAACTATCATTGGAATCCAAATGTATCACTTCTAAGTCTTGGCATGGACACGTTACTACTAAATGATTTTTCTTGAAAAGCAATGAATAGATAGTAAGTGCTTTGATAGTCTTGATCTATTCATGTGGGTGTCAATAAGATACTTCATTGCTTATACTTCTTTTGACATGAATGCTCGTACTTAATTTTGATGATAATAAACTTCCCTGTATTCCTTAGCATATTGAGAGTTAACTACTTAAACTAGAGTGATTCTTTACACAACTAGTTATTCATGCTCATAAATCTTTATTGTGATTGTCTCGAGTTACCGATACTCATATTATATTTTTGGCACTTCTCTAACTATGCTAAGATTTTGAATGAAAGAAGTGCTGGACTCATAAGGCTACCACTTGTAAGTGAATTTACTTTCTCGATATTTTGGTTTAAACGCCGAGTTCCTTATGGTTCTTTGTTTCTTGCGCAAGGACGATCAAGGTTAAGCTTGGGAAAGTTGATGGCTGTGAAATACACCATTTTTCCTCACGTTTAAACCCTTTGCTATGTCAAGAAATTGACTAAACTTCTCTCTAAATGTGCCACTAATGACTCATTATTGCAAAGGTGTGCAATCCTTTCTTTCTTTGAATGGTGTGCAGGAAATCAAGTCATAATGGCAAATGGACCTGCAATTACTGTAGAAAATCTCGTCACAAGTGTAGCAAAGTTGACTAGAGGGTCAAAGGTGGTTCCAGAAGGTTTAGCGAGCACTGGTACGGGCAAGGCCCGCCCGTACCGTCCACCCGTACTGGGTACCGCAGCATTCCCAAGGTCAAACCCTATAAGTTTCGTGAAGGGAGCCCGATGAAAAAGAGAGCCATACGTCGCCAAACAGAGCCGCCATCCACCAGATCCATGTACACCACACCGAAGGAGATCCACCACCATTGTTCATCCATTCCATCTCCAATCACCTCCATAGCCATAGCCATCACCATTGTAATAGAGATCTCCTTGAGAATTGGCGACCATTGTAAGAATATTGTGATTTCAATCCAAGTATTTGCAACAATGATTTCTATCTTTGATCTTGATATTATGTGTGAGTAGTCCTCACGGGCTAAGGGTTTGGGTGAATCCACGCAGCATTTATGTGCATCTAATCTCATGATTTTGTGTAATAATTGTATAGGAGTTTTGCAATCTTGTATCCTTGTCTCTTTGCCACGATTCGAAGGACTTGCAGGTACCCATGTCTCTCGGATCGATCAAAGGAAGATGTGGGATGAGTGGAGAACGGTGTGCTATCGTGAAACCTCTGTGACAGAAAGGGGAAAGTAACGGTACATGCTTAGTGATTCGCTTGGGATCAATGGCATAATCATCTTGCTTAATGCTTTGGTATGTATTCATTTACTTAATAATTGTTGTTACTCGCGGTTGTGGGGACAATGGTTGGATCAAGAGACTATTGTCACCTCTGGCTTTAGGGGCAATAGTATTTACGGATGTGCTGCTCACAAATCTCTTATCACTATTTTATTTACTACATATTTGCACTTCATTTCTATATGTATGCATAGCTGCATGAGGATCCTTGACCCTGGCCTATTTTAATACATTAAACACAACACCAAACAAAGTAAACTGGAGAGGTTCGGTAAACAAAAAATAAAATCAACTACCAAGTCTTGTAGACGTTTCCTTTACACCATTTTAGCAATTCTTCCCAAGGTTCGATTAAACCTAGGTCTTCTAGGGAAAAAGCTTACATACTAAAATCCGTAATCCAGATCGAAGGTATCAACTGCATATCTACATGGATCACAGTATTATGAAAAATTCATAAACTTAATTTTAAATTTCAAAAAAATCTAAAAAAGTCCATGATTTATTCTATCAGCTTATAAGATCGTAGAGCGAAAGAGCTAGTATAGTCTGCAAAAAAAAGATAAACATGTCGTGTACACGTGCAGTGTTTTGAACCATATATATTTGAAAACACTGTTTTAAAAAAGTTGTTTAGCAGAAAGTTTCAACACATAGTTGTTGTCGCAGTGGCAATGCACCAAGTTTATAACAAGGTAAAATTAAATGGACGGGATCGAAAAAAGGCAAGTATCCTGCAATATCACGGGTAAAACAAATTCAAGATATCTCAAGTTTCTTGCGCTGAGAGGCTGACATCAGGGACCCATCATCCAGTAGCATCCCTCAATGTTTAAAGCTAAAATCAAATGGAAGTGATAAAAAAAAGGCAAGTATCCGCAATATAACGCGTTACAAATAATCAAAATATCACATGTTTCTTGTACACATAGAGTGTGACATGTGGGCCCCATTAGCCAGCAGCGCCCTCAACATTTAAAAGTTAAAATTAGACGGAATGGATTGAAAAAGGCAAGTATCCCGCAATATCAATGGTAAAAAATAATCAAGATATCACACGTTTCTTGGACATGGAGGCTGACATCTGGGATCTATCAGCAAGCAGCGCCCTGAACGTTTAAAAGGTAAAATCAAACGAAAGGGATTGAAAAAAATACAAGTATCCAGTAATATCAATGGTAAAAATAATTGAGATGTCACATGTGTCTTGTACGTAGATACTGACATGTGGGACCGATCAGCCAGCAGTGCCCTTAACATTTAGAAGTTAAAATCAAACGGAAGGGATCAAAAAAGGCAAGTATCCCGTAATATACGGGTGAAAAATAATCGAGATATCACAATATAGAGGAGATAGACAACATAGCAATATAGAGGAGATAGAAAACATAGTTCCGCCTACGGTGGCCCCTTGTAAACATACTTATGATCATATACTAGATTGCTAGCAGCACGTAGGGATCCTCCGCTGAGGGGACCCGAAGCTGGGTATATCGTGTGCCCAATCTCGCTCCCGGAATCTCCATCTTCGCTCTTTCCCGAAACACAAGTCTACAATCTGTAGGCATTGGCGAGGTGATCCATCGTCACTTGTCTACAAATTCCATTGCTTAATGGTTTCAAGTACATTAGAACATCACCACAAAGAAAGAAAGAAAGAGTACATTAGAAAAAATTCGGCAGAACCCAATCCACCCAAGCTATCTATAAATATTTCCTCCGTCCATGATTACAATGCCACATCGTTTTTTGTGTGAAATTTTGACTAATGATTTAGTCAAGCAAATGTATGTTATACGTCATCCAAAAATAAACCCATTGAAAAGTTCATTGAAATTGAAATGTGCATCTGTTGATATAGTTTTGGATGACATGTAACTAATATTTTGGTGAGCCAATTATTAGTCAATATTTTCTTTAAAAAATAAAGTGGGCTTGTATTCTAGAACGACCTTTGCAGAAAGAGATTGCACCCTGCCCCCTCCCCCTCCATGAACCACAACCCCACTAGACCTAAATATTTCACCTCCTGGCCTACTTTTAACATCAGAAGAACTACCAACGAGCATTTTTGCTCGTGCACTTTCGGCCCCTTTGGAAATTAAACAGGGTGATCCTATGATTCACCAAAAAAAACATGAAGATTCTACATATAAGTTGTTTTATTTCTTTTGTATTCTCTGGTTGACATTTTCTAAAAATGTGCATACCAAATGTGAGAAACCATGTTCACTGCATATCTACATGGAGCAGAGTATTTTGAAAATTTCATAAACTTGATTTTAAATTAAAAAAATCTAAAAAAATCCATGATTTATTCTATCAACTTGCAAGGTCATAGAGCGAAAGAGCTAGTATAGCCTGCAAAAAAAAGATAAACCTATCGTGTAAACGTGCAGTGTTTTGAACCATATATATCTGAAAAATGATGTTTAAAAAAGATGTTTAGCAGAAAGTTTCAACACATAGTTGTTGCCGCAGTGGCATTGCACCCAGTTTATAACAAGGTAAAATTAAATGGACGGGATCGAAAAAAGGCAAGTATCCTGCAATATCAAGGGTAAAAAAATTCAAGATATCTCAAGTTTCTTGCGCAGAGAGGCTGACATCAGGGACCCATCAGCCAGTAGCATCCCTCAACGTTTAAAGCTAAAATCAAATGGAAGGGATTGAAAAAAGGTAAGTATCCACAATATAACGGGTAACAAATAATCGAGATATCATAAGTTTCTTGTACACATAGAAGATGACATGTGGGACCCATCAGCCAGCAGCGCCCTCAACATTGAAAAGTTAAAATCAGATGGAATGGATCGAAAAAGGCAAGTATCCAGCAATATCAATGGTAAAAAATAATCGAGATATCACACATTTCTTGTACATGGAGGCTGACATCTGGGACCCATTAGCTAGCAGTGCCCTGAACGTTTAAAAGGTAAAATCAAACGGAAGGGATCGAAAAAGACAAGTATCCCGTAATATCACGAGTAAAAAATAATCGAGATATCACACGTTTCTTGTACATAGAGGCTGACATTAGGGACCCATCATCTTGCCATGTCAACAAGGTGGCAGGGGAACGAAAGAAGAAGTCAAGTAGGCTGAAATCACAGGCTGGTTGCGCACCCGATAGAAAAATATCTTCGCAAGTTGTTGAATGTGTCTATCCTACTCGTGATTTATGACGTTGACCTGATGTACTATCGGGTCAATAGCCTCGCCTTTGAAGATGATCATGTCTTTGAGTCTCTACGCAAGTCTTCGACTTCCCTAGACACTCGGGGGCTACTGATATGGGCATACCTTTCGGATACCCATTATTACCTTACCCGGCTCGGCCCAATATGGAGAAGGCCCAAGAAGGCAACCCGAAGAAGTAGTCGACTAGGACTCTTGTAAAACCCTATGCTGGTTGCATATATAAAGCCAGTCAAGGCACCCGATAGAGGGGGAGAGAGATAGACAACATAGCAATATAGAGGAGATAGACAACATAGTTCCGTCTACGGTGGCCCCTTGTAAACATACTTATGATCATATACTAGATTGCTAGCTGCACGTAGGGATCCTCCGCTGAGGGGACCCGAAGCTGGGTATATCGTGTGCCCAATCTCGCTCCCGGAATCTCCATCTTCGCTCTTTCCCAAAACACAAGTCTACAATCTATAGGCATTGGCGAGGTGATCCATCGTCACTTGTCTATAAATTCCATTGCTTAATGGTTTCAAGTACATTAGAATATCACCACAAAAAAAGAAAGAAAGAGTACATTAGAAAAAATTCGGCAGAACCCAATCCACCCAAGCTATCTACAAATATTTCCTCCGTCCATGATTACAATGCCACATCGTTTTTCGTGTGAAATTTTGACTAATGATTTAGTCAAGCAAATGTATGTTATATGTCATCCAAAAATAAACCCATTGGAAAGTTCATTGAAATTGAAATGTGCATCTGTTGATATAGTTTTGGATGACATGTAACTAATATTTTGGTGAGCCAATTATTAGTCAATATTTTCCTTAAAAAATAAAGTGGGCTTGTATTCT
This sequence comes from Lolium rigidum, assembly GCF_022539505.1. Taxonomy (NCBI): domain Eukaryota; kingdom Viridiplantae; phylum Streptophyta; class Magnoliopsida; order Poales; family Poaceae; genus Lolium; species Lolium rigidum. The sequence goes on along the minus strand of NC_061514.1, from coordinate 298,931,133 downwards.
AGAACGACCTTTGCAGAAAGAGATTGCACCCTGCCCCCTCCCCCTCCATGAACCACAGCCCCACTAGACCTAAATATTTCACCTCCTGGCCTACTTTTAACATCAGAAGAACTACCAACGAGCATTTTTGCTCGTGCACTTTCGGCCCCTTTGGAAATTAAACAGGGTGATCCTATGATTCACCAAAAAAAACATGAAGATTCTACATATAAGTTGTTTTATTTATTTTGTATTCTCTGGTTGACATTTTCTGAAACTGTGCATACCAAATGTGAGAAACCATGTTCACTGCATATCTACATGGACCAGAGTATTTTGAAAATTTCATAAACTTGATTTTAAATTTAAAAAAAATCTAAAAAAATCCATGATTTATTCTATCAACTTGCAAGGTCGTAGAGCGAAAGAGCTAGTATAGCCTGCAAAAAAAAGATAAACCTATCGTGTGAACGTGCAGTGTTTTGAACCATATATATCTGAAAAATGATGTTTAAAAAAGATGTTTAGCAGAAAGTTTCAACACATAGTTGTTGCCGCAGTGGCATTGCACCCAGTTTATAACAAGGTAAAATTAAATGGACGGGATCGAAAAAAAGGCAAGTATCCTGCAATATCATGGGTAAAAAAAATTCAAGATATCTCAAGTTTCTTGCGCAGAGAGGCTGACATCAGGGACCCATCAGCCAGTAGCATCCCTCAACATTTAAAGCTAAAATCAAACGGAAGGGATCGAAAAAAGGCAAGTATCCACAATATAACGGGTAACAAATAATCGAGATATCATAAGTTTCTTGTACACATAGAAGATGACATGTGGGACCCATCAGCCAGCAGCGCCCTCAACATTGAAAAGTTAAAATCAGATGGAATGGATCGAAAAAGGCAAGTATCCAGCAATATCAATGGTAAAAAATAATCGAGATATCACACATTTCTTGTACATGGAGGCTGACATCTGGGACCCATTAGCTAGCAGTGCCCTGAACGTTTAAAAGGTAAAATCAAACGGAAGGGATCGAAAAAGACAAGTATCCTGTAATATCATAGGTAAAAAATAATCGAGATATCACATGTTTCTTGTACATAGAGGCTGACATTAGGGACCCATCATCTTGCCATGTCAACAAGGTGGCAGGGGAACGAAAGAAGAAGTCAAGTAGGCTGAAATCACAGGTAAAAGTAATCCAAGGAAAGAAACATTTATTGTTCGAAGAGGCTGACATCAGGGACCCATCTGCCAGCAGCCTCCTCAATGCTAACAATTTTGTAGGGGACACTACTAGAAAAAGGCCTAGCCATAAGATCACTACTAGTGGCGCACCATGCTAGTGGTGCGCCACTGCTAGGGAGGATACTAGTGGCGCACCATGCAAACCATGTGTCATTGGTATTTTTTTCTCATCACCCCCACCAGCAGGCTTACTAGTGGCGCACCATGGCATGATGTGCCACTGCTATTTGGGATAGCAGTGGCACAAATAGCAGTGGCGCACCATGCCCATGGTGCGCCACTAGTAAGTATGGGCATGGGTTTGAATACGGGCAGATTTTGGTCACCCTTAGAAATGACGCACCATGGCATGGTGCACTACTACTATCCAAAATAGCAGTGGCGCACCATGCCATGGTGTGCCATTGCTGAGGGGACCAAAATTATGCCCACCCCCCCCCCCCGTGGATCACCTTTCCAGTTTTCAAACAAATAAAAGAAATTGATAAAAAAATCAAAAACTAAAATCCTTCGAGATGTCCAATGTTTATGTCATCTAGTTGTTAGCAAAATTAACAAACATGAATTTCAACATTTTTTTACAAAATGGCCCCATGTATCGGTAAAACGGCTTTTCTGGTTGCATACAACCTCCGATGAAAAAGTTTTTTTATATGAAAATGTATCTACGGAAAAGTTTACATCTCATTTCAACGACCTATGGTCGTTTAGCGAATTTTTAGATTCCCAAAAATCAAAAGGAAATAGGAGTTTTTTCAGCTTTTAGATTTCGGTCAAAAATTTCAAAAAAAAAAGATTTTTTTTTGCAATGGTGCGCCATCTCATGGTGCACCACTACTAGTGTTCCCTCCTTCAAAATTCAAAACCGGCCAGCCACTCACCCCCACTTCTTATCCACCTCCCTACTACCTCCTCCACACATTCTATTCTCCTCCTCCTCCTCCCCCTCTTCCTCTCCATCCTTTCCTCCTTCCTTCTACTCATCTTCTCCATCCTCTCCTTCTTCCTCCTCTCCTCCATCCTCTCCTCCTTCCTCCTATCCGGCGATCCTCCCTCCGGCCTCCGTCCTACTCTCCGGCGACCCTCCCTCCGACCTCCATCCTCCCTCCGGCGACCCTCCTACCTCCAGCCTTGCTCCTACATCCTCTTCTTCCTCCTCTCCATGAACCCTCCTCTCCTCCCTCCTCCCCATGACCCTCCTATCCGCCCTCCTCCATACTCACCTCTCCTCCCTCTCTCCTCCATCCTCACCGATGACTAGGTTATGTGCATGAACATGAACATGACAAATAATTTGGACAACAAAAATGAGAAAAAATAACAAGCAAAAAAATTCAAAAAAATGTGCCAGATCCAGATCTAGATCTAGATTCAAATCTAAAATTTTAGCAGCGGTGCACTTACTTTTTAAATAGTGGTGCACCTCGAGTTTTTAGTAGTGGCGCACCAGGCAGCTAGTAGTGGCGCACTACATGGTGCGTCACTGCTAAGCCCGATACCAATGGCGCACCACATGGTGCGCCACTACTAACACTTATAAGTGGTGTGATAGTAGTGGTGCACCATGGTGCACCACTGCTAGGCAAAAGTGATGCGCCACTAATAAGGCTTTTTATAGTAGTGGGATCGAAAGAAAAAGTCAAGTAGGCAGAAATCACGGGTAAAAAATAAATCCAAAAAGTTCAGAGAGGATGACATATGGGACCCATGAGCCAGTAGCCGACTCAACGTTAACAAGGCGGCAGGGGATAGAAAAAAAGCCAAGTAGCGAGAAATCAGGGGTGGAAAATAATCCAAGAAAGGAAACGTTTATTGTAGGGAGAGGCTGAAATATGGGACCCATTTTATAGCAGCGGCCTCAATGTTTCAAAGTTGGCAGGGGATCGAAAGAAAAATTCAAGTAGCCAAAAATCAGGGGGCCAAAAATAATCGAAGAAAGGAAACATTTATTATACATAGAGGCTGACATCTAGGACCCATCTTGCAGTAATGACCTCAATGTTACAAAGGCAGCAGGGGATCGAAAGAAAAAGTCAAGTAGATAGAAATCACGAGCAAGGAAAGAAACGTTTATTGTTCAGAGAGGCTGACATATGGGACCCATCTTGTAGCAGCGTCCCTTAATGTTTAAAAGGTAAGATCAAACGGAAGGGATCGAAATAAGGGAAGTATCCGCAATATCACGGGTAAAGAATAATGGAGATATCACACGTTTCTTGCACATAGAGGCTGACATATGGGACCCATTTTGCAGAAGCGGCCTCAACGTTAACAAGGCGGCAGGGGATCCAAAGAAAAAGCCAAGTAACCAAAATTGAGGGGCCAAAAATAATCCAAGAAAGGAAACATTTATTGTACATAGAGGTTGACATGTTGGGCCCATCAACGAACATCGTCCTCAATGTGAACAAGGCTGCAGGGGATCGAAAGAAAAAGCCAAGTAGCAAAAAATCAGGGGCCAAAAATAATCCAAGAAAGGAAATGTTTATTATACATAGAGGCTGACATATGGGACCCATCTTGCAGGAGCGTCATCAATGTTTCAAAGGCGGCAGGGAATCCAAAAAAAAAAAGCCAAGTAGAGCTAGAAATCAGGGGGCAAAAATAATCCAAGAAAGGAAATGTTTATTGTACAGAGAGGCTGACATATGGGACCCATCTGCCAGCAGCGTCCTAAACATTAACAAGGTGGCAGTGGATCGAAATAAAAAGCCAAGTAGCCAAAAATTAGGGGCCAAAAATAAATCTAAGAAAGGAAACGTTTATTGTACAAAGAGGCTTACATATGGGACCCATTTTGCAGTAGCGGCCTCAGCGTTAACAAGACGGTAGGGGATCCAATGAAAAAGCCAAGTAGCCAGAAATCAGGGGCCAAAAATAATCCAAGAAAGGAAGCGTTTGTTGTACATATAGGCTTCCATATGGGACCCATTTTGCAATAGTGGCCTCAACGTTTCAAAGGCGACAGGGGATCAAAAGAAAAAGTCAAGTAGCCAGAAATCACGGGTAAAAAAAATTGAAGAAAGGAAACATTTATCATTCAGAGAGGATGACATGCGGGGCCCATGAGCCAATGGCTCGATTGGAGAACATGAACGAGAGGGTGCGATCCAAAAAAATATAGCTTTAGAGACACTGCCATCTGGGCCCTACAGCCCGGGGGGTGCGGATTTGCGTTGACTTGGCCGGTGCACCCGAGAATTCATCATGCACCACGTCCCGGGCCACCATGCGCAATGTTTTTCCAGATTCCGTGGTGCTAGATGGCCTCAAAAATGAGAAAAAAAGTTTTACAATGCACCGCGGAAAGAGCAAAAATCATCGGGGATGGTGCACCAACAACCACGGCTGGACTTCAAATTCGTCGCCCATGGCGACTTTTTTTTGTAGTGGCAGTAGGTCGGTGTCCCCTGCCTCTTCGACCGCGACATCCCCGGCCTCCTCACCAGTGAAAATATCACCAGCTGTGACACCGCCTCCATCACCTGGTGCTGCTTCACTGCCTCTACCAACTGGCCCTGTCACGAGATTGCACTGTGGCATTCAACGGCCCAAACGGTGCACTGACAACATAATTGCTTGGACTTGTGTTCTCTCTTCTCATGCTACGTTGAAACACACATATGAACCTCGTGATTGTAAATAATCTCTCTGCATTCCTCATTGGTGATGACTGCATTTTTGAAGCATATTTAACTTGTGTTTTTGCATGAGCAGTGATAGGGTTTTGGTATTTTACGGCGCTCGAGCGCACCTTTTCTGCTTGTGGTTTCCCCATGGATATTGATATGAGCTTAGTGAATATCTTCTTATCCCCATTACCCACATGAATAACATGTCGGCATGTTATGCCACTTAGCACCGTACATACTACCACTTGACCAACGGTAGTTTCCTCTCTAATCCCGCAGGGAAATATTACATGGTGCACTTCACATAATATCTAGAGAGAAAACTAATACATGCGTCATGAACTAAAATTATATATCTTCTTTATTTCACATCATAATATTGATAGGGTTTCTCCATCTCCACAAGAACAAGATAAACTACTCACACATAGAGGAAATCAACAACATCATCATAGGCATATGAATGGTATACGAATATACGGATGAACTCAAGTGCAAATCCATAATGGAAATTGCAATTATAGCAAGAAAGAGGTAAACAAGGTGGGAATGGTGATGGTGATGGAGATGCAATGGTTGATGATGGGTGATGATGCCTTGGCCTCCAATGATCCGTGTAGCACAAGGATGATGCACTCTGCAAGTTCCCCCTCCAGATCCCTTCCGGAGGTGATGTTTCTGCGATTTGTGGTGTCTTTGAATGTTGGATCTCAGATCCGTCTTCGTGTGGTGAAACTATTTGACGGGGTGGTGGCAGTTCCATATGGTACAGGTGGGCCCTGCCCATACCGACGGTCGTTAAAACTACAGTAATTTCCTCTCGTGTTGCCTCTTCACCCAGGTGCGCGGAAAATCATTTCGATATCTTTTATCACTTCAAAATATCATATTTTTGTCCAATATGACATCTCAAAATGATATGTTCATCAATACCTTCATAATTTCGGATCCTCTGGAAATTAATTGTGAGGGATCGGAGTGGCTTTCTTATGAACATTGCAGTGCTTATTCGGGATGAAATATCAGATGGTTTGTCTGTGATCATCTTATTATTGAGATCTTCCCATGCATGCACATGAAGGATGATATAGTCTCATCTTATATCATAAATGGAGAATTCTAACGGGAGGCGCCGCATAGTGTTGGCATGCATGCGGTGGTTATGTTTGTACAATTTTCCCTTATAGAGAAAGCAACATGTGTGTATGTAGGAAATCTGCCAGCTCACGATGACATCATCGTATTAATTGCTAAATTCGAAATTCAAAATGATGTATCTCCTAAACCATTAATCCGATTAGTGATCCGTTTTCACCGTTGAGTTCATCTCGGCGAGGGCTTCAAAACTAGATCCAATATTGTTATATTTTGACGATTTGTTTTTATCGCATCAACTACCAGATTAAGTTAGCATGGCTGCCAGATTAGCAGAAAACAACTACCATGATAATTCTGTACAGTTTTAGATGAATTTTACATATTTTTACACATCAAATGATCCGCACGATTAGATAGCGAGTTTTAAAATGTGTCCAACAACTAAGAGATGATATCTCCAAACAAACAAATAGTAACATGCATAATGCATCGAGATAAAATAGCGGACATGGTACCGATAAAAAGATTATTTTTAATCCAACAACTAAATAGCGAATAATTTGGAAAGCATGTGACAACAAGCAAGTTGTTTTGATTAGAGAACTAAATAATGCATAATCGGCAAACATCACGCAAATAAGACAACCACATTATTATTTTTAATCTAGTAACTAAGTAGTGATAATCTGGCAAGCAAGTGATAATAATCGGGCAGCCGTCAATGTGAAAAAAAAAGTTATCAAAACATATTGATATTGGATTTAGTTTCGAAGATATTGCCGCCAGAAAGCTAATGGTGAAAACGGATCGTCAATCGGATTAACGGTTTGAGAGATAAAACTTTTCAAAAATTTAAAACCGAAGGAATCTTTTGATGACGTAAAGTTTAACATGCATGCAAAGAAGACTAGGCTGCCGCCGCACGGTTTCGCGTATGTGCGGCGCCGCTGCCTAGCACAGTCCATCATAAATAGTACCAATTCTAGTGGTGGATCCTACATTTTCCAATAACTCTTTAGCCTTCTTGCAGTTTTATTATCTTTTACATAGCGATTTTCTATTTGTTTGAATTCTTTAGTTTTAATCATTACTCTTTCGCACCAAAACACAGTTCTCTCAAAATACTCTTACTTGGAATCAAAGGCAACTTTCAAGTATCCTTTGGTAAAACATAACAAGAGGCATAAAGACATCTACCAATAGCTCCCTGTGAGCTAAGCGCTTTTGGTACTTTTCTTTGGTTGCTTGTTTATTTATCATTGTTATACTAAAGGTTATTTACTAGTTAGACGTAAACACCGTGGGCGAATATCAACATATAATGCAACTTGCAGCTGTGAAAAACTCTGGTCCACCTATGAAGGCGTACCTAAAAGCAAGCTGCCGCAGCAACCCCGATGGGTACGATATTAATCCTATGTTGCTGGATCTGATGCACGCTAAAAGGTTTGAAGGGGATGATACGGAAGATCCGTATGAGCATATGATTTTTTTTAAAAGAACAACATTAACTTGTATTAGTTTGCAAGAAAGCATGGTGAAATTGCAACTTGACCATTGAAAGAATCAGAGGCTTCAAAAACCGTATCGTATTGATTCAATCAAAAGCGATGCGAGAACTTTGTTGTTTGCCACTATGTTTTTAATCTTGACTGAATAATATTGATATATAGTATCTATCTTGCAACGTGCATAACATCTTGAACACTAACAAAAGACAACCTCGCTAAGATTTTTCTATTCATTAAAGAAGTTGTGATGTAGATACTTGGTCTTATTTAACTGTCATGCATGCATAGAGCAAAGTTCTTGTCAAAGTATTTTTATCGCTTCTACACTACATTTGAGTTGCTTGAGGACAAGCAATGAGCTAAGCTTGGTGGAGTTGATGCAACCAAAATTCATCTACTTTTCCAAGTACTTTGATCATAGTTTTGCTCCAGAATCTCACCAAATATGAAATAAACCTATAGAATCTGACGCTGTTTTTAGCAAAATCTTCTCTCTGTTTTTTTGACGTAGGTATTGTTGGAAATGAATTCTGGTAAAATACTGGCGGAAGTTTTTATGGAAAAGAAGGAGTTTGAGAAAAAACCAGAGGACGGGGGCCACACAGCTTGCAAATGAGACTAGGTGGCGCGGCACAGGAGGGGGACCGCGCCACCCATGCTCGTTTGGGCCTCGGACGTCGACTCGGCCTCTCCTTCGGGGCATGTCCTTATATACCCCGAAAACCTACGCCTCTAGTAGGAGAAAGCTTTTTGCGAACCAGAGCGCCACCACCACCACGATCTTCGTTTTCGGGGTCAGATTGATCCTCCTCTCCACGCCGGAGAGGGGGATTTCGAGGGCTTCTTCACCGCCATCATCGTCAACACCATCTCCGCCAACCCTGTGCTTGTTCTCCATCACCATGTGTGAGTATTTTTCTGTAGGAATGTGAGATGCATGGGGATTGGATGAGATTGATCATGTAATAATTCATAGAAGTCGAGATTTGAGGTGTTTGTCTTGAGAATATTCTTGTATGGGTGTTGATGCACTATTGCTATGTTTAATGCTTGTTACTAGGGCCCGAGTGACATGATTTCAGTACTGAACTCGTATTGATTTATAATATATATGAGTGTTGGTATCTATCTGCAAAGTGTATTACCTATTATTATGTTGATCCTGCGATCCCCAAGGTAACAGATGGGGATATCAAGGGGGATATGTTTTAGTTTGAGGATTATGTGTGTTCATGAAGTTTTAATGCATTGTTCCGGACTATTCGAAAGGGTAGACTTTAATTACCTATAGTTTCTAGTTGGCCCCAGTGAAATGGGCACGTAGGAGAATAGATGTTATGCAAATTCTCCTGGCTTGGTATCAGAGCAAGGTTCTCTTGCTACAGCTTAACCGCCGAAGAGTATGCCCGACAAAGAGGTTCTATGAGGTGCGTCCCTTCCCGTGGAGCAAGTAACTCCACCGGCTATGACTTGCACTCCGGCTATGTTGGATGATCTCAAGAAATTGGAATCATCCATCTTGAGCCAAATGCAAGCCATGATGGCGGAGTTACTTGCCCCTAAACAAAAGCCCATTCCTCAAGAAAATCCAAATGTGGATGCCGGGGTCTCTCCCTCCAAAGCTACCACTCGAAATCCACTCATTGGTTTCATCCCTGAAAAGTATGCTCCAATCGAGGAGAACAAGGTGGGAGACTCTGATGCCTCATCTTCACAAGGGAAGGTGGAAACAAAGGAGTAGGGACGTCCGGGGGATAGCCATGCGGTGCCTCCACCAAGTAGCTATTCCGAGAATGTTCCAATTCCCACGCCACATATAGTCTCACAAGGCTTGCCACCCGCTCTTGATTCTACTAGTTTTGAAAATTGGCAATTCTTGATGCAATCTCACATTCGTAGCTCATCAATGGAACTATGGTGCATCATCAAGGAGGGTTTCAAGCCATATGACCCAAGCAACCTCACAAGAAGGGAGGTGGTGGACGATCAACTCAATGCCACCGCTCTCCACATGATCCACTTGGCGGCCGCGGACTACAACATCACCCAAAATGCCTTATTTGCGATAAAGATATGGAGACGATACACCACCTGCTCATCATGTGTCCCTTCTCCAGGAAAGTCTGGCATGAGGTTTTGGCTTGGCTGCGCATGAGTTGCATGCCTCCGAACGATGAAGCCACTCTCCTTGTCCCCTGGATGTTGTGGAAGCACCGGAACGACTGTGTCTTCGATCAGGCGCGCCCCTCTATCCCTACATTGATTGACAAAATCAAAGACGAGGCGACTGCATGGGTCAAGGTAGGAGCAAAAGGACTTATGGATGTCTTACCGAGGACATGGGATGTACATTAGTACTCCCCTATTCTCAGAAAGAATAGTACCTCCTAGGAAGCATGTACCAAGCCCTATCTTTTCAATGAAATGAAACGCAAACACCTCTTTGCGTTTTCTCAAAAAAAAAATAGTAAGGATTTATATGGATCTTCAATTATGTATGGATTCATTTTTGAGATTTATCCGATTAAATTCAAATTTGAACTGCATATGCATATAGTTCAAAAAATCTCGGATATCATATTTGGAGGTACCCTCCAGTGTGGTACCCCCATTCCATGCCCACACATGTATTCTGCATCCATATAGTACAAATGTGATGAGAGACTGTAAGATTGAGCCAAATTTGCAACCAATCAAATGAGGTTCAAAAAATCAAAAAAGGGAGAACTTTTGCATGAAGGTTACATGTCATGTAGTTCCTATGGAAAATACCAAACTAGACATACGAAGTTTTTAGAGAATTACCATTCACAAACTTTGGTACCATGTATGTATGAATTCATTTGCTTGTCTTTTGTACCCATTTCATTAGGGTTCATGCAAGATCTATAACAAACTTTGCTTTTCATGACCCTATTTTAGGCAAAAAAAATTGTGCATCTTCATTTACGGTGGTGGCATGTTCAGAAAAAGTTTTCATTTAAACTTGCCGAAGATGAAGATCTCATGCATGTTCTCCAAACGAAGGAGAAAGCTAGTGATGAGAAGGTACTGATTGTTCCTTGTTGCGTTTTCAAATCCTAGTTGAAGATGATGATGTAGGTGAAGACCTCAAGGAGACATTCTGAGCTACTATGGATATGTTGAGATCTGGTCTAATCAGAAGTGCAACCCACTTAATGTCACTTGTTGATTCATTACCTGTCTAAATTTGTATGTTACTCCCTCCGTTGGGGATTATAAGGGCAACTTGTATCCACAGGTCATAAATTTTACCAACATTATAAAAGGTATATATTACAAAACATATATCATTAGACAGTTCCGATGTTCTATTTTCTAAGTGATGTACAACTGATGTTATGTTGGTCAAATTGACGATCTAAGGATAAGCGACGGCTATATAATCCCTAACGTAGGGAGTATGTTAGAAATTGTTGTATCTTAAACTATGTGCCTCAAACTTCATGTGAAAAATAGATGTTTGGACTTTTAAATTTTCATTGGTGAACTATGTTGAGGTATTATATTATTTCTTTGATGACTTATTGAGATATTGGAATATATTGTTCATTCAAATAATCGGTGCAAATCATGTGCTTTACTAAAACAATAGCATTATTTTACATATATTTGTTTCCATATGATTTTAAATATAGAAAGATAATCTCAAACTAAGGCATGCCCTAGTGGTATGGAGAGGTTGATGGATGCATGCTTAATTTCACAATCACCCACTCAAGTTCAAGTCTTGGTGCTTGCACACTTTGGCTTGTTGCGCATGACACAATAGTTAATTTACGTGACAACTCATTGACAATTAAATTACAGAATCCTACCTAGAAAGTTCTTTGTCATTTAGAGAATCATCCAATAAAATATGCCATTTTTTACAGAAGTGTATACATCACTTATTATATTAGCAAAAAACATCGGGTAGAGGGGATACACATTGACGTGACACAATTTACTTGACAATATCAAGTCAATTGATTTGTGTCTAATCAACATATATCCATACACAGTTGGCTCTCCACATAAAGGGACCGCTAGAGGGTTGATGCATTCTTTCTCAATGACCCACCCAAGTTTGAGCCTTGGAGCTTGCACACTTTGGCTTATTGCACATGACACAATAGTTAATTTACATGGCAATCACATATGGCAGACTCTATGTACAATAAACGTTTTTTTCTTGGATTATTTTTGACCCATAATTTCTGGCTACTTGACTTTTTCTTTCGATCCCCTGCCGCCTTGTTAACGTTGAGGATGCTGTTGGTAGATGGGTCCCCTATGTCAGCCTCTCTGAACAATAAACGTTTATTTTCTTGGATTTATTTTTTACCCGTGATTTATGGCTACTTGACTTTTTCTTTCGACCCCCTACCGTCTTTGTAACGTTGAGGATGCTGCTGCATGATGGGTCCCATATGCCAGCCTCTTAGAATAATAAATGTTTCCTTTATTGGATTTATTTTTACCCGTGATTTTTGGCTACTTGACTTTTTCTTTCGATCCCATATCGCCTTTTTGACGTTGATGTCGCGTCCCTGAGATGGCAGACACCGAGGGTTTGCACCCCTTTTTTGTTTGGCTAGAGGGCACTAGGCGATGCAGGCAGGATCAAGCACAACACAAAGACACGAGTTTTTTACCCAGGTATAGGGCGGAAGATGCAAACCCCCTACGTCCTGCTTGTCTGATCTCCTTGATCGATGAACATCTTACACAGGGAGCTGAGGCTCCATCTTCCAACGCCTCCATTCTAGCTTTTTTCTCGTCCTTCGCCCAAGCCTAAGGTTCTCTCTAGCTTACGACCCTCCTTTTATATCACAAGGGGGTTGGTACAGGGATCCAGTGCATGGCGTACCCGTGTGATTGCTAAGCTGCGTAGTGGGAGTGGGCCCCGTGGTGGGACGCCATCAATCCGTCTTGTCCTTCCCCGACAGACTACGTCTGGCTGCCCCGGTGACCCCGTTGGGCCGCCAAAAGATCTTACAGGGACACGACGCCAGGTGGTTGCCATGCACTCCCGGGGTGAGTTGACCTGCCTAGGCCGGGAACACCCGCCCCGGCAGGTGCCTCCTGTCGGGGACGGTCCATCCAACAGTGACCCCGGGGCGCTCTCCCGGCGGGACTCGTCACGCTTCGGGTGGGGCCGCCCTGGAGGTGCGAGCATTCCTGGTCGAGGACGAATCCTGCAAGAAGTACATCTTGTAGGTTTCGATGATCTTCTTGGCCTTCTTCTTCTTGTGAACCTGCTTGAGCACCTTGAAAATGTAGATCTTGTAGGTCTCGATGGATCTCCTGATCTTCATCACCCGCCCTCCCGGGATCTGGCTTATCGGGAACGCCGTGGGTAGTTTCTCAGGATTACCAGGGTGGGCCCACGTGGCCGGCGCAGTGGGGACCCGGTTCCCACTACGTCGGCAGTAGCCCCCGGGTGTGGCCCGGCAGCATCATTGTAGGTTTGCAGATCTTCAAGTGAGTGCTCCACCGGGCCTGGACCGTGATGGGGCACCGGTGCTGACGGGCTACGCCCATAAGTTATCCATGTGGGCCCGCCATAGCGCAGGATCTTGATTACGTGTCGGTCTGCTCGAGCTTCCCGCTGGACACTTGAGTGCGCGGGGAGCCCGTGACGCGGTTGACCGCTCCGAACGTAAAACCTGGGCCCCACCCCTGGCGGCTGCAGGGAATCTATCCTGTCTCCGTGCCTTGGGAACGCGTGGCTGTTTAATAGGGGGGGATTGGGAGCGCCAAGCGACTCCCCTCCCCTCTCAACTACAAAATCGCCCCCGCGAGCCCACCACACCATTCTTCCATCCTCCATCCACATCCAAATCGAGCATTGGTCATGGTGTCCTCCAAATCTTCTTCGAGTCGCGGTCGGGAGAGGGTGAGAAAGCCCTCCTCCTCCTAGGACCGCGATTGGGAGCAGTGGAGATCATCTAGGGTGTTCTTTCTGCCGGGCGACGGCCGGTGCGCCTGCTTCGCCGATGCGGCGGCTTCCCGGTCCAACGAGCACGGGGCCACCATGCTTCTACCCGCGGACAGTTCCGCCAGTACGGAGGGGTACACAAAGGTGTACTCCTGCTTCATACCGGCGGGGGTGGTGCCACCCATGTCGTCGTTCCTGAAGACGGTGTTGGAGGATTTTCAGATATGCATGGCGCATCTGCAACCCAATGGCCTACACGCGCTGGCGGTGTTCCTGTACTCCTGAGAGACCTTCGTTGGGGTGCATCCGAGTGTGGCTCTATTCCGGCAGTACTTCAATGCCCGCCTGGAGTGCGCAGGCCCAGTCGCCGGTGGGTTGACCTTTTGTCTCCGGGAACACATGCCCTCGATAGGAAGAATAAGGTGGACGAGTGGCGCCACAAGTGGTGCTATGTCCTTTTTGACAAGCCCTGCGACGCTCTCGCCGAACCCACTTCCCCCCCCCCCGCAAAATCAGATCGGTGGCATAGCAGGGAGCAAACTGAAGAGTTGGCGTCCATCATGGAGCACATTGAGATGCTGATGAAGCAGGGCCTGATGGGGAGATACGTGACAGCCCACTTCCTCAAGTTATGCATTGCGCCGCTGCAGCGCCGCTCTCACCCCATGTGGGAGTTCCAGGGCACGGCAGATCCGACAAGGCCATCCACCGGGGATGATTCCGTCCCAGGCGACGATGTTGTCGACCGCATGCTCATCCTATTGTGTGGCAGCACTGGCGTCCAGGAGACGCCAACGGCGCCGATAGGGCCGCTGTTCAACCACAAGGATCTACGAGACCGGGTGCGGGCTCAGATGCCGGTGTGCAATGAGAAGGGGGTTGTCCCCGGGAGCCGCCTCCTGGGGCCGAGCCCCCAAGCACACCTGCGACCAGCCGGAAGGCAGCCGGTGGTACCCACGTATGTCTTCTGCGGCTCAGCGGGAACGTCGAGCTTTACGTGCATCCCCAGCCCACATGGCGTCTCCACCCTTGGAGGAGGAAAATGCGCCGGGGCTGGTGGACATGGACATCGAGGCAGATGAGCTCCCTCCCCCGCCTCCTCCTTTGGTGACGGCAAACCAGGACAGGGGGGAGGCTGCACTCTCCCCCTATCTGTCGAGGTTTTAACCACGGCAGATGCTACGGGGTAGCACATGAGAGGTGTGGAGTAAGGCGGCGTATGTGAATCTGGGAACGAGATTGGCACATGATGTACCCAGGTTCACGTCCCCTCGGTGGAGGATCGCTACGTCCTGCTATAAATCACTATATGATCATAATATCTCCAGCGTTAGGCGACTTGCTTTGTGGTAGCCGCCGAAGGCGGAGGGGGAGAGATTGAATCTAATAAGAGATTGTATGATCAGATGCCCCCTCAAGGGGTGCCCCTGGTGGCTTTATATATAGGCAGCCACCTAGGGTTTACAGGTATAAGGCCGCTTGGGCCACTACGCTTCCTTCATGGGCCTTCTGCAGATCCAGTCGCTCCTGGCTTCAGTCGCTAGGGCGCCTGGTCCAGTCGCCCACCGACTGGACATGCCCTGGGCCCTCTTCATCTGGGGAGTGAGCTTGGTGATGGCCCCCCTGGGGCGTATCCCCATCAGTAGTCCCCGAGCGCGTCGTGGATTTGGTGCGGGCTTGAGGCAGGGCGCGGAGAGTCTTGGCGATGGATCGTGGTGAATCGGCGACGAGCTCCTGAAACAGAGGAAGTAACAATGAAGTGGGAGGCGGTCGGCGTGATCCAGTCGGTGAGGGCCACTCGGTGAGAACCAATCGGGGAGAGCCAGTCGGCGAGGAATTCGGTCGTGGCGAAGGAGTTGATGAAGCCGGTGGCTGCGGGGAGCTTGGCGAGTCATCTGAGTAGGCCGAGTCCGCTATGGGCGAGTCCCCGAGCGAGACGAGTCCTCTACGGGAGAGTCCCGGAGCGCGGCGAGCCAAAGTAGAAGCCCGCAGGTTGTTGATGAAGAGGTCATCGAGTTGCGAATGTAGCAGCATGGTGATCACCTGGGCGTTGCTCGGGAGCAATGTCGTTGTTAAGCCCCAAGTGTAGATGTTATGCCACCGCGAGTGGACCCAGACATGACCATGCCGAGCGGTGATGGTGTTGATGTAGCAGTCTACCTCGGTGATGTATATGTATAGTTATACCGTATGCAACACGCTGACGACAGTCGGTGTTGCCGAGTCGCACATAGACGCCACCAGGTGTATTTAGCCATAAATTGGGTGTATTTAGCCATAAATTGCCAACAGCAGATGTTCCAATGCAGAAGAGTGGACGTAGACGTTTTTAACTGCCGAAGCTAGCGACACGGCATGAAGCATTAATCTTCCTTAAATTTCATGCACGAACATGCCATCCAGTCTTGCTCCTCACGTGGAGGCGTACCAATTGCTTCGAGACGACTTGTTCCTTTTCTTTGGTAAATTCACGAAGCAGATAAGAAGCCATCAAGTGACCTTGAGATTTGATCTTGGAGAGCTGCTCACGCTGTTTTCCATGACACCGGATTAACACGCGCACGACCATGGCAGTCAAGGCATCATTTCAAGCGCTGCGCCTCTTTTCAGAGAAACTGCAGTGATATAGGCGATGGTGTTGCTGTTGTGGTAGACTGATCGACTCGCCCGTGGCACAGAGTATGTAGAAGTATAGTCATAGTTACCGATGCAGTCACAGACCATGACGTTAAAGCCGATGAAGAAATTGGCTTCGCTAGAATATGCCTGGTAGAATATGCCCAGTAGTAGTCCCCGAGGCTTGAGTCGTCTCGTAGAGGCGGCTTGAGGCTCCATAACTGCATATTCTGACCTTTTTTCTTATGCTTTCCTTCAAACAGCGTGCCATTGAATCGGGGAACGCGGAGGTTGACCGACTGAAGTCAGGGAGGCGACGAGTCTCGAAGACTAGCGAGTAGAACGTCACCGAGCGCGGCGAGTTCCTAAGCATGGTGAGTGGTGCCTGACGCCGTCTAGGGCGCGGCGAGTCCTGGAGACAGGCCACTGACGCTGTCGAGGGCGCGCCGAGTCCCCGAGCGTGGCGAGTGGCGAGGTCGGGCGGCCGGCGAGTGGCGTTGTCGGGAGCGCGCCGAGTCCCCGAGCGTGGCGAGTGGCGAGGTCACGCGACCGGCGAGTGGCGCTGTCGGGAGCGCGCCGAGTGGCGAGTCGCGGAGGCTGGCGATTGACGTAGAGCTGTTTTTGTAGCCCAATCATTTGCCTTGGCCCATAAGGCGGGTCGCTTGACGACTCCAAAGATGGCTCTCGTGCCGGTGTTTTTCGCGAACAATTCGGGACTCATCTTGCGAGCTGCCGTTCGTGCTACTTAACCATTCAAGTCGCACTTTCTAAAGCAAGGACTTGTGATTCGTGCATTGTTCATGTTTTAGCGCGCCTGCTCATCGTGGCCCGGAAGGCCAGTCGCTTGGCGACCCCAAAGGAGGCTCTCAGCTCGGCGTTTTCCCTAGACGAACTGAGGGTCCGTTTTGCAGAGTCCCTAGTCGCGGTACGTGGCCATGGCGAGTCGCGCTACCTTAGGTAGATGAGGGCAAAGTTAATGCACTGTTTTGTAGCGCGCCGAGTCGTCGTGGCCCGGTGGGCCAGTCGCATGGCGACCCCAAAGGAGGCTCTCGTCTGGGCGTTCTTCCTGGACGAGATGTGGCTCCGTTTTGCGGATTACCCAGTCGCAGTACTTGGCCTCTGCGAGTCGCACTTCCTAAGGTAGAGGAGGGCAAAGCTAATGCGCTGTTTTGTAGCACACCGACTCGTCGTGGCCCGGTGGGCCAGTCGCATGGCGACCCCAAAGGAGGCTCTCGTCTGGACGTTCTTCCTGGACGAGCTGTGGCTCCGTTTTGCGGATTACCTAGTCGCAGTACTTGGCCTCCGCGAGTCGCACTTCCTAAGGTAGAGGAGGGCAGGGTGCTGTATTTGTAGCACTGCCATTTGTCTTGGCCCGGAAGGCCAGTCGTGCATGCGACTCTAATGATGGCTCTCGGTTAGCGTTTTTCGTGGACGATCCGAGGTTCTGTTAGAGACTACTCGTTCGCACTACTTGGCCATTGCGAGTCGCTTTTTCAAAGGTTGACAAAGGCGTAAAGGTTTTACCCATGCGGGAGAGGCACCCAGTGGTGAGTCGTGCAGCTTGGCGACGTACTCTCTTTGGCGACTCGAATGATAGCCGGAAGGAGTCAACGCAGCGGACGGGGTCGCGCTGTGGCGAGCAGGGTCGACGCGGCGGACAATAGTCAACGCGGCGGACGGAGTCGCGTTGTGGCGAGCGGGGCCAACGCGGCGGACAATGGTCGCCGCGGCGGACGGAGATGCGCTGTGGAGAGCGGGGTCGACGCGGCGGACAATGGTCGACGCGGCGGACAATGGTCGACGCGGCGGAAGGAGTTGCGCGGCGTTTAGCCGGTAGCATGGCGAATGGTGTCGATGCGGTGGACAAGGTCAACACGACGAACGGAGTTGTGCGGCGTTTAGCCGGTAGCATGGCAGATGACGTCGTCGTGGTGGACAAGGTCGACACGGCGGAGGAGGTCGCGTTGTGGCGAGTGGGGACCGGCAACGGGCGTTGTCTGGAGCGCGTTGAGTCCCCGAGTATGGCGAGTAGGCAAAGACGAGTCTGTGGCGGACGGGGTCGCGCCGTGGAGAGTGGCGAGCCCGGGGGACCGGCGATCGGCGCTGTCTGGAGCGCGCCGAGTCCCCGAGCATGGCGAGTAGGAGAAGACGAGTCCGCGGCGGGCGGGGTCGCGCTGTGGCGAGTGGAGAGCCCGGGGGACCGGCGACGGGCGCTGTCTAGAGCGCGCCGAGTCCCCGAGTATGGCGATTCCGCGCTAGCGAATCCACGCTGGGTGACGGAGAGTCCACGACGCGCGAGTCCGCGTCAGGCGAGTCCGCGAGCGTGGCTTTGTGGGCGAATAAATCTACTCACATAAATGATACAAACAGGAGCAGTTTTCTTGTAGGATCAAATTACAGAACGATGGCAAATAATTAAAGCAGTATCACCTGATAGGCGTGTACTAGATGGACCTGGCGCGTCTTGCCGCGTCGTTTTTGCTATTGTCGCTTATATTGTCAAATTCAAGACATTTTATATTTTATACCATCTTTAAAAACTACCAAATTTGACGTGTGAATTTGGCTGGTATAACAACCTCTGTTATTCGGCGATGAGGCCACTAAAGATACCTAACACTTCTGACTTGCGCTCAACTAACATGGGAAAGAAATTGTGACTTATTAGTACATAGATTCTGTTTAAAAAAAATCAAGGAATAGTAGAACAAAGAATCTCGAGACAACTTGATTCACAGAACGGCCATGACGCAACGCTCCACTCATTCTTAAGTTGTTTGTAACTTCAAATACCCAAAAAACAAAATATGGTTGTTTCTTCTAGCGAGTCTACATAAAAATACCACTTTGTAACATTGTTTTAGAAATTCTGAGCTGAAAGTAATTCCTTGCAAAACATACATGAACTAAATTATCTGTTGTTATTTGAAAACAATCTAGATGCAGAACCTTACTATTCAACTACATTACAGCTACACATAAATAGACGGATAGTACTTATGTACAAGAAAAGCATATGGCATAAAAGTGAAATCGCTAAGGCTTAGACGGTTGGCATGAATGAGAAGTCCGAAAAAAGAAAATTCTTGCAATTGCAGCTAGTGAAGCATAATTTATTTTGCAATAGACAATAAGAAATAACTTGATGACGGAATCAGTAGGTAGGTCACCTTCCCACTTCATTCCAAGTTCTATTAACTGAAAGCATGGATTTATTTTCAGTAGTAGCAAGTGGATTCAATGAAACTGTTAAGTTTTAAAGATTTAAATTAGGACAGTCGACCGAGTTTCAGTTGTAATAAAGTTTTTGGCAGCACATTTTTCATACTTAATGAGTACACGAGACCATCAAGATGCATTAGTGCCAACTATGCACGTAATCCTACTTTATAAGTGGAACACTGTGAACTCCTTGATATGTGCAATTCTCCAAATTAATCTGTAGTACTTCGGTACATTTTCATTTCGGGTAGTAAATGTGAGATTTTTCTCCTAGTTTACTCAATTATTATCTCAAGTGAAACCAGATTCTTTGGGAAAATTGCGAGAAGTAGGTTCATTGGGCGTCTCAACAAATGTGATAAAATGGAATTACCATCCATTGTAGAAAGTCAAATAAAGGATTTTTTGTTTGTATAGGCGAAACAACGCAAGTGTATATAAGTCGAACTATTTAGCCTGTGTAAAGAAACATCTCATACGATTTGATAACTCTAGAATGTACCATCTAAAATTCCAGTCGGTAATAAATATCCATACAGCTCTACTCTTTCCCATCTACCTATTTTTTTCTCATACTCTGACAATGCAATAAGAATGGATGTCAGAAATCCATATCTAAGATAACAATTTGAAGAGATGAAATGATCCATCCTGTTGGGTATGATTAAGCGCTGAACACTATCATTCAGAATAGGCTCCTGTTCCGGACTACACAAAATATCTAAGTAATTAAGCTACTGATCTACCTACTGTTTATCTTAGATATCTTGATCAATCTTAGCTCTCTATTCACCGTTGCTTATTGCTCCTACTGCAACAGAAGTGCAGACCTACCTCAGCTCTTCAGGTAAGCACAGAGCCTGTCATCAACAGATATTTGTTTACACAATTGCATGATTTTCCCTTGTTCCTCCACTTGCAGATGGAGAGGAACCCGAGATAGAAAATGTCAAGGATCCGATGAACAACATTGATAAGTACACACTCGCTAGCCATCTGCGAGGCCTGTGGGAAATAATTTGGGTGGGTACTTTTGCACGATCGCTGTCACTTATTTAAAATTGCTTAAGGATGATACAGTTTCCAGAAAACAGACATCCACACTAGGTGTAATTAAATTTTTTGATGGGTTCATAATTCAAGCATATACCGGTGTTCTAGAATTACGACTCTCAGGCGCTGGTATAAAATAATATCCAAAGATCTACAGAAAACAATCCAATTACAACATCACAAACCGAATCCTATATTGAGCATGTTAAAGAATTCTGATTATGACGAATATGAAAGAGGCCAGAAGGACTTACTGCTCAGTGAACCACAGTCTTCAGCCACGTACGGAATGAGCATCTGAAGCTCCTTCTCCAGCGCACTCAGATCAAATCCTAGCCATCCCCACTCCTGAAATCCACTAATGGGCCATCATTGAGCATGGCATCTTGTTGTGCATCTGGCTCTATGATTAAGCGACGAATACTATCATTCAGAATAGACTCATGTTCTGGACTACACAAAATATCTAAGTAATTAAGCTACTGATCTACCTACTGTTTACCTTTAGATATCTTGATCAATCTTAGCTCTCTATTCATCGTTGCTTATTGCTCCTACTGCAACAGAAGTAAAGACCTACGTTAGCTCTTCAGGTAAGCATAGAGCCTGTGATCAACAGATATTTGTTTCACACAATTGCATGATTTTCCTTTGTTTCTCCACTTGTAGATAGAGAGGAACCCGACACTGGAAATGTCAAGGATCCGATGAACAACATTGATAAATACACGCTTGTTAGCCATCTGTGAGGCATGTGGGGAATAATTTGGGTGGGTACTTTTGCACGATCGTTGTCACTTGTTTAAAATTGGTGAAGGATACTGCAATTTTCAGCAAAGAGACATCCACACCAAGTGCAATTCAAGTTTTTTATGGGTTCGTAATTCAAGCATATACCGGTGTTCTAGAATTACGACTCTCAGACGCTGGTACAAAATAATATCCAAAGCTCTATAGAAAACAATCCAATTACAACATCACAAACGGAATCCTATATTGAGCATGTTAAAGAATTCTGATTATGATGAATATGAAAGAGGCCAGAAGGACTTACTGCTCAGTGAACCACAGTCTTCAACCACGTACAGAATGAGCATCTGAAGTTCCTTCTGCAGCGCACTCAGATCAAATCCTGGCCATCTCCACTCCTGGAATCCACTAATGGACCACCATTGAGTATATATGTCATCGCCATCCACATTGCGCCTGAACTGAAGCACATCTGCACTGCACTCATCCAGCACCTCTGTCAGGTTATACATGATCGAATACCTCCCGTACACAGCAGACCAAGAGTCTCTCACAAACTCCTGATCATTCTTCTCCCTTTCTCCATTGTGGAAACTGCAGGGAGGTATCTATCTACTCACATCTCGGACGGAAAGGAACCTCACGCGAAGCGGCCAGTGGTGGGAGGCAAAGCTGCAGCGTCCTGCAGTGGGAAAGTAGAACAATGACCACACACAAGCATGCCCCTGGTCAGGAATGTCAACGCGACCTCGCACAATTCAAAGATGAGCAAGGCCCCTTCCTCTTTAGGGACAACTTGTGTGGTGGCGCAAGAGGGAAATGAGGGATAACCGAGGACGCAGCAGCTGGGGCACTGGGGCAGACGTAAGCGACACAGAGGAGGGGCTGCACCTTTCCAAGTGCACGGGTCCGAGCGGTATGGCGATGGAGCAGCACCGTGCGGGGAGAAGTTGGGGGCGGCGTTGAGACCTTTTTTAGGGAAGGGGCGACGCTGAGACCTGGTGTGGACTGTGGCTGCTGAACCGACTGAAAGGACGGCAAATATTGATGATCTATTCCTGATCCAACGACCGAAAATTCGCAAAACGGTGGAGCAAGGACAGACCCCCAAATCCCTGGGATCTTAGAGCTCTTTAGAGATAAGAAACACGACTCGATAAAATCATAATCTATCACCACACAATAACCAAGATGATAACTTTGTGATTCAGATATGCTTTTTTTTTGTTCAAATTGATTTATGTATGCTAGAAAATCTAAGCATTTCAAGATTTGAAAATTAAATCCAAATCGTGCCCAGCCTTTGTAGAGGCACCATACTGCTTCATGAATTTGTTAAGGATAAATAATATTCGAAGTCCGCAGATCTTTAAAGATTTCTTTCTATTAGATTGAAGCGGGGGTTTTAGCGTGGCACCATGTAAATTTTTCTTTGCTGCTAGTAAGCGAACTTCAACAAAATATATAACTCACTGGTCTCAATTATTCAGTATAATCATTAACAGATCTAAGATAGAAACGTCACAAATTATAACTCGAGTGATATCACTGGATGCAGCTTTCTTGTGTGCAGATCATAAAATTTGAACCCATCAACATTGGTTGTAATATCCAACGCTGATGACGTTAGCACTATCTCCAGCCTGACTTCACAATGCACACTACTCCGTATTATTTAAGTATAAAGGATGGTCCCTCAAAAAAAAGTAATAAAGGATGGTACGATGCTTTGTTGTAAGGGTACATGATACACGTAAATTAATGGTAAAACAAATGAAAGCGTAATCAGCACCAGCATGTTAACAATTGCAGTATCATGGTTCTTTCACTTTGTATATACTGTACAGGTATATGACACAAACAATTATATGTGATTCCGGTGAATTTACACTAGTAGAAAAAGGGCCTTTAGTTCTGGTTCACAACAGGCTTTAGTCCCGGTTGTGCAACCGGGACTAAAGGATCGCGACTAAAGGACCCCCCTTTAGTCCCGGTTGCTTACGAACCGGGACTAAAGGTCCATCCACGTGGGTTCCGTCCGTCGGGACGAAAAATATCCCCAGGTAAAAATTTTCTAATTTTATTTATTTTTTATTTTTTTCACTCCACTTTTTTTCTATTTTTTCAGAATTTCTATTATTTTAGTTATTTGCATAGTTTAGTCTCTATCTCTAACTACACTTATCTCTAGTCAAATTACATACTCGTGGTCAAACTTCCAGCTCGGTCACCCATCCTCCCACTACTCTAGCACTAGCACGCTTAACTTCCGAGTTCCATCCCCTTCCGCATCCAAGTGCTTCGCGCGCATGTATGTGATAGTAGTATCATATCAATCATATTAACATGTTGGTCGATGTCACATTTCTTTATTGTTTGAATTTCAAATAATTCTTTTAATAAACAAAAGTAATGATGTAATAATAATCTTGAATAAATAAATAAACATTAACTTTTTAATTTGTATTATTTTTAAATTTTTTAATTAATTAAATTTTATTTTTTGCCAGACCTAAAACCTAAAAATTTGAAAATCTAAAAATTGGGTAAAAATGATAGTAATCTTTATGCTGGATGCAATTAAAAAAATTATTTTTAAAAAATTAAAAAATATAAAATCCGTAATTTATAGCAAAAACTAAAATCTTCCTGCTTTCGTATTTTCATTTGGAATTTTGAGAATCTAAAATTTAGCTAACCGGGTAAACCCTGGTGAATTCGGATGTAACTTTTTCCCACGATGATTTTGATATATTATACGTTTTTTTTCGACGTCGTATGCAAAAGTTAATGCTGTTTTACCATTTTTTTTATTTTTTGAATTTTCTATCATTTTTTTCTCCTATTTTACAGTGTTAAAAAAGGCGATCCACGGGGGGGGGGGGGGGTGGAGGTGCCTGGGGAAGCAAAAAAATCCGAAAACCCTTTAGTCCCGGTTGGTAATACGAACCGGGACTAAAGGGTCCTGCGCTGGCCGTAGCCCACCATAGCCCTTTAGTCCCGGTTGGTGGAGCATTAGTCTCGGTTCACCTCCCGAACAGCGACTAAAGACCCCATTAGTCGCGGTTCGAATATTTTGGGGACTAAAGGGGGCGTATGGAAGCCTCTTTTTCTACTAGTGTTAAGACTAATATTTCTTTCTTGGGATTGATCAAATAGAGGTGTTTTAGCTGGAACAACAAGTATAATTTTCTCTTGGTAAAAGTGTAGTTTTCTCTGGGCATAAATGTTGGAGGAAATTCGATAGCAGGTACATACATATAAGCTGCTTGCCTATTATTCATCCCATATAGGCATGTGTGCATTCCCGTATGTGCATATATGTGAATTCCCGTATCCGAGATAATGGTATTGGAAAATATAAAATACCAGTTGGACACATATTGGAGCTTCACATCAGCTGCCAACTGAATGTTTGAAGCATTGCACAGGCTCCAATGCATACAATCTTGTAATGGAAACAGGTGAATGTCAATATGAATTGCAACATTTGAACTACATTAGTCCAGGGCCAACCACAAATCATCATATGCCATGCTCTCGACGGTATGCCTCCCAAAATAACCCCGCCGCTATTCCTTACTTCCCGAGGCCGCGGCCACAGATAATGGACAATGCGTCAATTCAGTTTACCCAAAGGCTAGAGCATTTCTTCTCCAATTCTGAATGGTTCATTTCCTCCATCAAATGGCCATTTTATTTGCTCGTTCTCCCTATCTCTCTCACTGTTAAATAGCAAAACTACTATTTCAATGATTTGTAGCAGTCTTTTATTTCTAATTTCATGCTTGATCCTAGAGCGCAGAGGTGTTCACTTGTTTGGTGTGGCTTTTTTTGGCTTTTGGCTTTGGCAAAAGCCACCAAAAGCACCTAAATAGGTGTTTTTTTTGGCTTTTGGATTTTGGAAGCCAAAAGAATAGGATCTTTGTTTTTGGCTTCCAAAATCCAAAAGCCAAAAAAAGCACCTATTTAGGTGCTTTTGGTGGCTTTTGCCAAAGCCAAAAGCCAAAAAAAGCCACACCAAACACCCCTTAGAGAAGGATAGAAAGCTCAAATACTTCAGAGAACGCGTGTGGTTTTGGCTGACTTTCGATGGATGATTCTTAACCCTAAACTTCCGATCTAGGTGCATTTGTTTCTTACCCTTACAATATAGTGCACATCTATCTCTTTGCTGGTGAAACGTCTGCTAGAAAATAATTATCTCAATGTGACAAAGGAAGAAAAGGAAAAGGACTGATGAAGTATTAGAATCCCAAAAGGTAGTGATTGGAAAATATTTTAGAACAGTAGATCTTCTATGGATTTTTTGCAATTTGCCACGTATAATGTTGAACCAAAGACAATTGAGAATTTAGATGAGTCTGTGCTATTATTGGTGACGGTGATACTTAATTTCAGTGGGCATAAAAACTTAGCTGACTCAGGAACACCAAATTCATGAAGACCTAGTGTCGCCGAAATGATCATCTTAGAGATCAGCAATTTCTGGTTGTACTTGATGGTTATTATTCTACAATTGCAATATAAAGAAATTTAAATACTTTATGGTCAATGAGGGCCCCAAGTTGCAGTTTGGCCCTCAAGGCCCCAAACAAGTATGGACCGGCCCTGGCCATGCCATCCCCTATCCCGATAGGATTGATGCAAGAGAGAGAGAGAGAGGTGTATGAGAGAAGGAAGCACTTACCTGGGGATGTGTGTGGACTTGCCGCTACAGGTCTTGCAGACGATGATGGCCGTGGCATGCCACTCGACCAGGAGAGGATGGCCTTGCAGTATTTGTTCACCGGCAACTGCTGCAGCCTGAGCTCTCATGAGAGGGGAGAACGGGGCCTCGAAGAGAAGGTGAAGAAGAGTCAGGGAGGCCGCGGGGCGGGGCTTTCTGCAGGTCAGAGGAGCTGCGGGAGGCGACACCACCGACCTTTTGACCGGCACGGCAGCGAATCGAGCCGCGATTAGGGTCTGCCGCGGGAGTCAGGTCTGCGGAAGGTCAAGGCATAGGCGCGGAATCGGCATCTGTTTTCAAGGAGGAGCTCGTCCAATGCTCAGTGGCACCTACAGAACGCGGGCATAATCTTGGGCGGCAGCAGCGATTTTCTCACGAGGGCGAGAAGGAGAAAGAGGAGAACAATTTTCAGAAGAGAGGGAGGAGAAAGGGAGGAGGAACAGCGAAACCCGTCCAGCGGCGACACGCAAGGCAACCATAGTGTAGACGCAGAAGAACCGTGTCAACAAACCGACGTTGTGACCCCACACCGCCTCCTAAATCCACCGCTACCAATTGCTAATTTAGCTCTGGGTAGGGCCAAGGACAGCGACATCCCGATCAACCAGAGGCCCCGCAAGCGTGGGAGCTTAGAGCTCTTCTAAGATATGGCCATTGGAAGCTAAATATACGATCCTGGAAGCTCCTGGCCAAACTAATGAGCGACTAACATAGATGTCGCCTGCGGTCGAC
Organism: Lolium rigidum; assembly: GCF_022539505.1. NCBI lineage: Eukaryota > Viridiplantae > Streptophyta > Magnoliopsida > Poales > Poaceae > Lolium > Lolium rigidum. The sequence continues at coordinate 298,904,615 of NC_061514.1, read as the reverse complement.
TTGAGCCGACTCAACTGACAATGAAGATGAAATTGGAAGCCCCGTCAATGTCTCGTGAATATGCTGCTCGAGATAATTGATCTGCGGTCTAAGAGCGAGCGAAGCCGACAGGCCATTGGGCACGTGGAGGGAGAGGCGGCGGTCCTGCTCCTGCATGCCAGTGATGACGTTGAGCGTCGTGCTCATGCCGTCGGGGGCTGCCGCCATGGCCAGGCAGATGTTCATGATGTACGCGGCGTGAGTCCCCAGGTCCTCCTCCGGCAGCGTCAATCGGCCTCAAAAGTGGATTTCCTCGCACACATCGCAGCAGGAGGATTATTATCTATGGCTAATTAAATACTCTACTTAATGGAGAAGAGACATGCGCATTCCCTAGGTTATAATCGATCTGGTATTTGCATAACTGAATTAAATAATTGGAAGATGAGATCCCGAATCCATCTGTTCAATCAGGAGTGGAATTAGCTTTCCAGTAACGCACCTTACATGCGCCTTGTTGCAAGCGGCCGTGCATCGCACTTACCCAGGAGACGTAAGCACCGCAAATCGTCCGCCGCCACAAGATTGCGGTTGTTGAAGAAGACGAGGGATCCCGCCCGGATTATAATTCCAAGCACCGCTTGCCCCACGGTAGGTGCCACTGTCGAGGTTTTAACCACGGTAGATGCTATGGGGTAGCACATGAGAGGTGTGGAGCAAGGCGCCGTATGAGAATCCGGGAACGAGATTGGCACACGATGTACCCATGTTCACGTCCCCTCGGTAGAGGATCGCTACGTCCTGCTATAAATCATTATATGATCATAATATCGCCAGCGTTAGGCGACTTGCTTTGTGGTAGCCGCCGAAGGCGGAGGGGGAGAGATTGAATCTAATAAGAGATTGTATGATTAGATGCCCCCTCAAGGGGTGCCCCTGGTGGCTTTATATATAGGCAGCCACCTAGGGTTTACAGGTATAAGGCCGCGGTATAAGGCCGCTTGGGCCACTACGCTTCCTTCATGGGCCTTCTGCAGATCCAGTCGCTCCTGGCTTCAGTCGCTAGGGCGCCTGGTCCAGTCGCCCGCCGACTGGACATGCCCTGGGCCCTCTTCATCTGGCGATGCCCCCCCCCCCCGGGGCGTATCCCCATCACTATCCTTCCTTGACAACCTCCTGCCAGACGCTCACCGTGTAGGTCTGTCCGTCAACAGCACATCGCCCATCCTAGGGCCAACAAGGGCTGAGGGGGGCTCTTGGTTTTTCGCTCTTCCTTCAAAGAAAGAATTTAATATCCACTCCTTTATATCCGCGCTTGACCTTCCCACATTACGTTCACATCGTCCTGCAAAACAGTGATGAAGACCAGCCAGGGGCGAAGCATCCCCGTCAAGGACACGGTCCCTCCGGCACCGCAACGAAAAGGGCCAAGGGCCTTCCCGGTGGGAGCAATGACGGGGAGGGTCCCGGCGAGACTTCCCAAAGGGAAGAACCAAGCCGTGCCCAACTTCCCCCAGCTGCCCCACTAGGTGCTTGCCCCGGTCTCCATCCTTGCCTAGATCTTGTTCTTAGCCAAGAGGTTATCTCAACCTCCTTCGTTGTTTTTTTTTTCAGGTTCCCCGCCACCATCGGCAGGCGTGGAGGTCCCTCCTAGGAAGATCCGTCGGGATCCCCCGGCAGGGACTCTCGCGGCCCATGACTCTAGGCTTTCCCCTATCCTTCCATGGCCCCGGGGGCCCTTCCCGAGAGGAGCTCCAGGGTACACACTCCGCACAGGCGGAGCCGGACTCGCTGGCGCAGGTCCTGGAGGAGCTTACCTACCTCGAAGACCCTGGTGCCTTCGCCTTGGCCCACCAGCAGTTGCGTGACTTGGAGAAGCGCGAGCACCGCATCTTCCAAGGCATTCTCTAGGAGCCCAACGACATCAGGACCCGAGAGGGTCGTATATCAAACGAGCTCGCCCGGCTAGAAGAATCCCGTCGAGCCCATCGCGAGGCCGAGGCCGCAGCCATCGAGGCCAAGCACGGGATGCAGCGCAGCTTGGTTGCTATCTTGCAAGCCTCCCGGGGGCAGCCCCCGGCACCACGCTGACCAGTCTGCATCAGCAACTTCCACTCCCGAGAGCTGGTCGGCCTCCAGGAAGACCGTCAACGTCTGCTAGATACGCAGCTCCAAGTTTAGTCCAGCGTTGAGAACAGGATCAAGGAGCAGCTCGACTTGATTCATTTCTATCAGCAACAACTGGCCGAGTAGAGGCTCTCCCTTGCCGACACTACCCATTGGGAGAACAAGCCGAACTTGCCACCCGGAAGCGCGAAAGGGAGCAGCTATGCAAGCACCAGAAACTTGAAGACGATCTTCGAGCTTGTCTTCTAGAGCAAATGTCGTCCCTCCAGTGCCAATTGAAGGAGTCTGAAGACAAGCTGGTGGAACTCAACAGGCCCCTCCAGAAGGCGATAGAGGCCGCGGCGAGCGTATCACCGCTCTTCGGCTGGAAGTCTCGGCCGAGAAATCCAAGGTCGACCTTGTGACCAAACAGGTGCTCCTGGCGCAGTCAGATAAAAGTCAGCTGAGCCTGGATCTGCTGTGGGTGGTGTCGTCCATTCGGGATGCCATGGGGCACTGGGTATCTCCGTTCCTACCCTCGGGGAAGAAGGGATCCCCAACTACCTCCATTTTCTCCAGGAGGCCACTCCACGTCTTCAATGATTCGCCGAGCTGGCCAAGACTCGTATCCGGGAATGGGTTGTTGGGATTCACCCACGGATCAATCACATAAAACTAGACGAACACACGCGACACAAAATTTATCGCCAAGGGTGCGTGTCGCACCCTCTAAACTTCTCTTTATTGATTTTCTGTTTTCTCAATCTCACGATACGACTTGCTGTTTTCTCGGTACAAACTTTAGACAGCTTTGCCTGTGGCTTTATACACGCACAACCAGACCCTAGACCGACACAACTACAAACCGGACACAAGTCCAGGCGGAGATCGCATCTGACCGACGCCTCCTGCCGGCGGCGCCGCCCGATCTGCCCCGCCTCTGTGGCCTTCGGGCCATGGGGGTGCGGTGGATCGCGGGGCCCTTGTCGGCGGGAGGGCTCCACCCCCTGTTTTGTGGGTTTCGTTCTTCGTTTGTAGGGTCAAAGTTTGTAGGGGCGGCGTTCAGGTGGTGGTGGCGCCGCCTCGTGCAATAAGGTCTCCCCGGCTTCAACCCCATCTCGGCGGCAACGTTGAGTGGCTTGTGGGAGTGGTGTCGTCTTCGAGGTTTTCGTCTGGCTGTGGGGATCTTCGGATCGTCAAGGAGCTTCAGCGGCAGTTCATCCTTCTTCTTCGTCTTCGGAACGGATGTGGTCTTCTTGACTCGCTCGGCGACTTCCCGTCCGCAATCAACAACGTCAAGCCAGCTCAGAAAGGAGCGGCAGCGACGGCGCGCCGTCGACACGGTCTGGAGGTTGAAGTTGAAGGGCTTCTCAAGGATCTCGTTGTAATTTTCATTTTTTTTTGGATGCTTTGTACTGTTCGTTGTTCGTTGTTTCTTTTAATGCCAGTGGCCAAAACCCAAAAAAAAAAAAAAAAAAAAAAAACCGGACACAAGCCCTAACCTGAACTGTATTGGACATTAACACGTACTAGTACTACAATACTAGGACTCAACACGGCAAGCTGCCAAACAATACTTTCCCTAACTGACTCCTAACACGACTAGTACTTCTAGGAACTAAGACTAAACCTTGACTGCTACCTGACTCGGTACACACTAATCAAACTCTAACAAAGTAAGGAAAGATTAATACTGCCAACAATCTCTCCCCAATCTTGACTTGCCATCTGCTCGTATTTCTTCTGATCTTGACTCCTTGCACATCTGCGTCTTGTCTAGGTCTCGCTCCACGACAAGTCTAATTGGCTCTTCTCAATTTTGACTTGGCGAATTTACGGAACAATTCAAGCATGATCCGGACTACCCAGCCACGCTAGCAACTGTGGAACACACCGTCCACCCTAGCGCAATACATGCCGACTACCTTGTGGACTACACCATCCACTCCAGCCTCATGTAGAGACAGGTCCTCATTAAAGAGACTCCCCTTCACTGGTTTACCGCCCCTTCATACTTGACATTGATCCTCTCGTCGAGACACGTAGATGACTTGGTTGAGGCACGCTGATAGCTACCCGCTATCCACTTGTTGCGTCTTCGCCCATGGTGATATCCCTCACCGGACAGTCCCTCAACCTCCACACGCTTCAACTGCAACGGATCCTCACAGAGACAAGCACTTGGACACAACGACGACTCACAGACTCGACGACGACTCGAGGTGCCAACTTGCACGACCCCGACTCCTTGACTCATCGGACTCCTCCGAAGACGACCTTGACGAAAACCCGCGGACGACGATCTTGACGAGAATCCCAGTACCACACCTCGGCACCACCACTAGTAGAAAAAGGGCCTTTAATCCCGGTTCGCAACTGCCATTAATCCCGGTTGCGCAACCGGGATTAAATATGCGGGACTAAAGCCCCCCCCTTTAGTCGCGGTTGCTTACGAACCGCGACTAAAGGCCCGTCCACGTGGGCGCCAGCCGTCCGTCGGGGCGGAGGACCTTTAGTCGCGGTTCGCATGGCCAACCGCGACTAAAGGCCTCCGCAGGTTTAGGGTTTTAGCCCCCCCCCCCCCCAAAATCTGGTTTCTTTTTAATTTGTATTGTTTTATTTCTTTTATATTTTATTTTGTGTTTTATTTTAATTTTGAAGAAGTTTCAGTACACATATTCTACGCTACTATATACATGCATATGAATGTACAATTTCAAACAAGTTTGAAATTAGAAACAAGAAGAATTCAAGAGGAATATACAATATATATATATTCAATCTCGGATGACCATATACAACTTCGAACAAGTTTCCATACACAAGTTACGAGATCAGAAGTTCTTCGTCCTCGTAATAGTGTTCTTCTTTAGGATGGAGGACTTCCCTCACCAAAAATCCTGCTAGTTCCTCTTGAATTGGTCGGAAGCGAGCTTCTGGACTAAGCGTCTTCCGCAAGTTATTCCTCTGCACATTGTTATCCGACGGCTTCCGCTCAGAGGTGCATCTCCGGATGAACTCACAAACATAGTATCCACATAGATTGGTCCCCGGTGGCTGAATATCCACATTAACTAACCTTCTAAATTCTAGCTCTTTTTTTGAATTCACCGACCATTTGATCTGAGAACCGTCTCCAAACCCTACAGGGCAAAGAAAATTAAATGAACAAGGGAGTTATTAGTTACTTGATATTAGGAAATGAACGAAAGAGGCCGATCGATATAGAGCGCAAATGATTGAAAATAATTACCTTTGCAGCATATTTCTCATGTTGACCCAAAGCTTTGAATCCATATTCAGAGAGTCCATGATGAGAACTCTGGAGGTGTCAAATTCAATTATTAGCAGAATCCAGTGGAACCTGCGGACACGATACATGCACAGTCATGCATAACTCATCGATTAGACATACCATGCATGGAGTAAACAAAAGAGAATGTGCTCAAGACAGAAACACTCACCCAAAATGGTAAGGAAATAGAATTTGACTTTTGAGTTGCTGCTTTGTAAGAAAATCCCACAGGTCCTGCTCCACGTCGCGGGGGTGTTTTTCTAACACATATCCATTAACGATATGTGGGTCAATGAACCCAACATCATGGATGTTCCTTTTTTGGCATTCCCCAATCTTCATTCTGCATAATAGCGTACACAACAATATAGTTAGGACAATATATATAGTGCAGGCAATGAACGAGATGAGGTAGAAATAAATCACTTACAGAACGTAGTAACTGATGATAGATTTGTCGAGCTCGCGCAGATTGAACAGCTGGAACAATTCACTCATATGAACTGTTACATAGTAATGTTTGAAGTGATGCTCATGTCTAACTTCCGCATAAATATATTCTTTGCCGGCCTTATTTTTCATGAAACCCTTGTACCAATGTAGCAACTTTCGCATTTGTGCTGGTAGATCCTCTTCCTGCGCAGGCTCGACGAGAGGCCCATTCGGCACATATGTAAATGCTACCTCACTCATTGGCGCATCCTCAAGGCCTAACACTGCACGAAGAGTCATACCAAACTCGGCCGCTTTTTCTTTGGCACCCGTTACAGTCATTCCCTGTTCTGCCGCAGCTGCTATGATAGCGGGGTCCATTAGTTCAAAGTCCTTATCCATATCGGCTCTGAAGGACAATGTCATAGCATCCGGACCGGCGGCTTTCACTATGAGCGGGGGGATCGATTGTTTATTCTGTTTCCCGAGCTGGGCAACTTGTTTCCCGTTTTTTTTACTTTCTTCTTTCTTCTCCTTCAAGGCTTTCTTCTCCTTCTTCGCCAAGGCTTTCTTCTTCGCCAATATTTCTTCTTGCCTACGAAGTTCACGTCCATAGTCGTCAGGCATATTCTTCTCGGCTTGGGACGGTGTCGTCAAAAATGACTTAGCCCACTTCTTTTCATTCTCAGTAAATACTGGCTTGGGCTCAGGCTCTTTTTTCACCTTCATATCCGCCTTCCATTTCTCATACTGAGCAGCCGCGGCCAAGTTGGTTTGCTCTTCACTTTGTTCCCAAGGCCTTGGGAGGAGAGGCTTCAGTGATGGCTCCGGTACCTTTATGGTCTTAGGTACATAAGGGTCCGGGTTAATAGTCCAGGAGGAGGTTGCCTTGCTGTCCGCCTGCTTCTGCTTCTTCACCGGAGGTGGATTGGGGGACGGCGTACCCGCTGGAGGCGGACTGGGGGGCGGCGGCTGCTTACCCACAGGAGGTGGATTGGGGGGCGGCGTCGGCTGACGTGAAGGAGGTGTAGGTGAACCACCACCACCACCACCACCACCGGAGGGGGGTGGACTTGTTGGCCTTGGCGCCTCGCCTGGAAACACTATGTACTTCTTTTTCCATAGAATGAACTGGCGCTTGATATCTCCAAGTCTTTTCTCCCCTTCGGGTGTAGCATAGTCAATCTCCAGGTCCTCAAACCCTTGGACTATGTCTTCCACCGTGACACGAGCATAGTGATACGTCCAATTTGCATGACTATTTTATATCATAATTTGTTGTTATTCAGGAGGGCGCGCCCAAGTGTGGTGTGGGCCCCCGGCACCCCCATGCGCCGCCTCTTCGCCTATAAAATCCCTCGCGACCTAAAAACCCGATACCAATTGACGAAACTCCGGAAAGACTCCGGGCGCCGCCGCCATCGCGAAACTCCGTTTCGGGGACGAGTCTCTGTTCCGGCACGCCGCGGGACGGGGAAGTGCCCCCGGAAGCCTTCTCCATCGACGCCACCGCCTCCATCATGCTCCGTGAGTAGTTCCCCCATGGACTACGGGTTCTAGCGATAGCTAGATGGTACTCTCTCTCCCATGTACTTCAATACAATGATCTCATGAGCTGCCTTACATGATTGAGATCCATCTGATGTAATCGGTGTTGTGTTTGTTGGGATCCGATGGATTGTTACATTATGATTAGTCTATCTATATAAGTTTGTGAAGTTATTGTTGCTGCAATCTTGTTGTGTTTAATGCTTGTCACTAGTGCACAAGTGGCATGATCTTAGATTTAAGCTCTATAATTATTGCTTAGATTGTATCTACAAGTTGTTTGCACATGTCTATGTCCGGAACCCGAGGCCCCGGAGTGACGAAGCAATCGGGATAGCTGGAGGGGAAGGCGTAGGTAAGAGGATCACATGTTTTCACCAAGTGTTAATGCTTTGCTCCGGTGTTCTATTAAAAGGAGTGTCTTAATTACCGAGTAGATTCCCTAGAGGCCCTGCGCCACCATGCTGGTAGGACAAAAGATGTTATGCAAGTTTCTCATTGCGAGCACGTATGACTATATATGGAAAACATGCCTACGTATAATTAATAGACTTGATGTTACGTCTTAATGCTATTTCAATCCTATCAATTGCTCAACTGTAATTTGTTCACCCAACACTTGTATTGGAGAGTTACCACTAGTGTAGATAGCTGGGAACCCCGGTCCATCTTTCATCATCAAATACTCACTCAATCCTATATGTCATTGGAAGTAGTATCAACTATTTTCTGGTGCCATTGCCTCTGTGTTACTGTTACTGCTGCTATGTTACTGTTACTATTGCTCTCATATTACTGCTGCTTTCACATCACCCCTGTTACTAGTGCTTTTCCAGGTGCAACTGAATTGACAACTCAGTTGTTAAGACTTATAAGTATTCTTTACCTCCCCTTGTGTCGAATCAATAAATTTGGGTTTTACTTCCCTCGAAGACTGTTGCGATCCCCTATACTTGTGGGTTATCAAGACTATTTTACGGCGTCGTTGCCGGGGAGGCATAGCTCTACTCATAAGTTCACTGGGGAGTACACTCTACCTCTCTCTCTCGTTTTTATTTTATTTTATTTTATTTTGCTTAGTTTACTTTTGTCTAGTTTATTTGTGCTTAGTTTATTTCTGTCTAGTATTGTTTTGCTTAGTTTACTTTTGTCTAGTTTCTTTTTGTCTTGTTTTATTTTTCTTATATACCCGAAAATCCATAAAAATTTGAAAAAACCGAAAAATTAAAAACTGTTGTTATGGGAGAACCCACAACCTATTTGGAGCTTATTGAAATATATATGAATTATAGAGAATCAAGAACGGGTAAAGTCATGAGTGCTGTGATAGAAAAATTGAATACAATTGCTAAAATCTTGCTTAAACGCCATGATATAAACTGTTGCTCTAAACAAGATACTAAACATCTGAAATTCCAATGTGGCTTTAGTGAAGAAGTTTTAATTAGGAACTATAATTGGAATAACTATATTCATTTTGGGTTCGAAGAGGTAGAACAATTTGTCTTATTTATGGGAGCTTCTGAGATCGAATCCTTCATGTCTAAAAATTATGAAACTTGTGTTGCTTGTAAGGACCTTAAAGATTATGTCTCTTCTATCCTTAATTTTTGCATAGAAAGTTACGGTGATAATCCTTATATCATTGATTATAAAGAGAGACTCATTAATGCACAAGAATGCACTCACAATTTGCAGGAACCTGTGAAAGAAGAAATTGATGAACCTGAAAGCTCATTGGATGAATAAGAGGAGGAAATTGATGAACCTGAAAGCTCATTGGATGAAAAAGAGGAGGTGAGTGATGAACAAAAGGAGGAAGAATGGATTAACTACCCATGCCAACCTTCTAATGAGAGTAACTCTTTATCTCTTACACTATTTGATTGTCCTCCATGCTTACCAAAGGAGGATGAGTGTTATGTTCCTGTGGATTCTCTTGCAATATTCCCTATGAGTAAAACTTGTGAGAATAATTATGCTACTGTTATCTATGATAATCCATGCTATTTTGATAAATCTTATGATAATGCTTTGTTTGTGCCTGATATCGAAATGCATGGTACTAAAGAGTTTTGCTTGGCAAACGTTTATGATAAAACTCTAGATGATGGTCCTATGTTACTTGATAATATTAATTGTACTACTAATGAAAAAGGGATTGGAGAAATCTTGACTTTATCTAGGAGTCCCATATCTTTTGAGATTGATCAATCATCTTGTTATATTATTGATAAAAGTGGGTTTGAAAGTTTTAATCCCACTATTTTTGAGCTTGATAAAAATTATGTGTTTGTAGATCATGAAAAGCATGCTGTATGTGATAGTTATATTGTTGAGTTTGTTCATGATGCTACTGGAAATTATTATGAGAGAGGAAAATATGGTTGTAGAAATTTTCATGGTACTAGAACATCTATCTATATGCTTAAAATTTTGAAGTTACTCTTGTTTTATCTTGCTATGCTTGTCACTTTGTTCTTCATGAATTTATTTGTGTACAAGATTCCTATGCATAGGAAGTGGGTTAGACTTAAATGTGTTTTGAACTTGCTTTTTGATGCTCTCTTTTGCTTCAACTCTCATCCTTATGTGAGCATCATTAAAATTCTTGAGCCCATCTTAATGGCTATAAAGAAAGCACTTCTTGGGAGATAACCCATGTCTTTATTTTGCTACTGTTTTGTTGTGTCTTGGAAGTAGTTACTACTGTAGCAACCTCTCCTTATCTTTATTTTATTGCATTGGTGTGCCAAGTAAAGTCTCTCATAGAAGGTTGATGCTAGATTTGGATTTCTGCGCAGAAACAGATTTCTATCTGTCACGAATTTGAGTAGGTCTCTCTGTAGGAAACTCAGAAAAATCTGCCAATTTTCATGCGTGTTCCTCAGATATGTACGCAACTTTCATTAGTTTTGAGTTTTCTGATTTGAGCAACGTAAGTACCTCGTAATAATTCATCTTTACTTGGTTATTCTGTTTTGATAGATTACTGTCTTTTTTTTTGCATTGTCTCTTGTGGACTTTAAGTAAGGCTTTCTAGACGTGGAGAGCTGTAGCTAATGTTTTATTGAGTTCTTGCAATGTGTCACTACAGGACCAAAGTGGATTAAAGTTTTTGAGTACTAACCCCTCTAATGAAGTTTATGAGAAGTTTGGTGTGGCAGAAGTTTTCAAGGGTCAAGAGAGGAGGATGATATATGATCAAGAAGAGTGAAAAGTCTAAGATTGGGGATGCCCCGTGGTTCATACCTGCATATTTCAAGAAGACTCAAGCATCTAAGCTTGGGGATGCCCAAGGCATCCCCTTCTTCATCAACAACTTATCAGGTCACTTCTAGTGAAACTATATTTTTATTCAGTCACATCTTATGTTCTTTACTTGGAGCGTCTCGTTTGTTTTATTTTTGTTTATGTTTGAATAAATTCGGATCCTAGCAATCCTTGTGTGGGAGAGAGACACGCTCCGCTTTTTCATATGAACATCTGGTGTTCTTAGCTTTATTTTAATGTTCATGGCGGAGTTGAAAGCCGCAGCACTTATTGCTATTTGGTTGGAAACAGAAATGCTTCATATTGTCTTGAATAATTTGATACTTGGCAATTGTTTTGAGCTCTCAAGTAGATCATGTTTAAGCTCTTGCATCATGTAGTTTAAACCTATTAGTGGAGAACTACCGTCGAGCTTGTTGAAATTTGGTTTGCGTGATTGGTCTCTCTAAGGTCTAGATATTTTACGGTAAAAGTGTTTGAGCAACAAGGAAGACGAGTGTAGAGTCTTATAATGCTTGCAATATGTTCTTATGTAAGTTTTGCTTGTACTAGGTTCATACTTGTGTTTGCTTCAAACAACCTTGCTAGCCAAAGCCTTGTACTGAGAGGGAATGCTTCTCGTGCATCCAAAACCTTGAGCCAAAACCTATGCCATGTGTGTCCACCATATCTACCTACTATGTGGTATTTCCTGCCATTCCAAGTAAATACTTCATGTGCTACCTTTAAACAATTCAAAAGCTATTATCTCTTATTTGTGTCAATGTTTTATAGCTCATGAGGAAGTATGTGGTGTTTTATCTTTCGATCTTGTCATTTACTTCGGACGAGACTTTCACCAATGGACTTGTGGCATATACATCCGCTTATCCAATAATTTTGCAAAAAGAGTCGGCAATGGGGTTCCCAGCCCCAATTAATTACAACTTTCACTAATAATTCTCTTCACGTGTTTTGCCCTGATCTATCAGTAAGCAACTTAATTTTGCAAATAGACACTCCTTCATGGTATGTGAATGTTGGAAGGCACCCGAGGATTCGGTTAGCCATGGCTTGTGTAAGCAAAAGGTTGGGAGGAGTGTCATCCATAAATAAAACTAAAGTACATGTGTAAACAAAAGAGAAGAGGGATGATCTACCTTGCTCGGTAGAGATAACGTCCTTCATGGGAGCCGCTCTTGAAAGTCTGGTTGGTAAGGTAGTTAGAGTGCCCACTACCATTCGTTGACAACAACAAACACCTCTCAAAACTTTACTTTTATGCTCTCTATATTATTTCAAAACTTGAAAAGCTCTAGCACATGATTTAATCCCTGCTTCCCTCTGCGAAGGGCCTTTCTTTTACTTTATGATAAGTCAGTTTACCTACTTCTTTCCATCTTAGAAGCAAACACTTGTGTCAAATGTGCATTGATTCTTACATGCTTGCTTATTGCACTTATTATATCACTTTGTGTTGACAAATATCCATGAGATATGCATGTTGAAGTTGAAAGCAATTGCTGAAACTTAAATCTTCCTTTGTGTTGCTTCAAACCTCTTATTAAGAATTTATT
>NC_061514.1:298794347-298892326 GCF_022539505.1 Lolium rigidum | reverse complement strand
ATACGTTTTGGACGTATCAGACAACAACAAGCACATCCCAAAACTTTACTTTTATTCTCTTTATATGATTTCAAAACTGAAAAAGCTCTAGCACATGATTTAATCCCTGCTTCCCTCTGCGAAGGGCCTGTCTTTTACTTTATGTTGAGTCAGTAAACCTATTTCCCTCCATCTCAAGCAAGCATTTGAGTTGTTGTGATCAAACTAGTATATTGTGATTTGCTTCATCATGTCTTTTATTCTTCCTTGTTTAGTACAAGTTTTATCTGATGAATATAACTTTGAAAATTATCAATGATTATGAGGAGATTAGTATGATTGAGTATGCAAGTTTACCATAAGCTTTAATATGAGAGCGCTGCTCAATAGATAAGTATAATCTGTTAACTGTTCTCTGACCAAGAACAAAGTTTGCCATCACCAATTATGATTTCTTATGCACCTTTATTTGTGATTACCTTATACTCGTTTCAAGTTGAGTTATATGAGGAAGTTGTTTACTATAATGTCTTGTGTGAATGACTATGATGCTTCTTGTCCGTATTTTATTTTATCGACTCTTCACTCCATAAGCATGTGGTCTTGTTTACTGAGCTCAGTTTCGCTTGGGGACAAGCGAAGTCTAAGCTTGGGGGGAGTTGATACATCCAATTTGCATCACTATTTTATATCATAATTTCTGTTATTCATTGATATATTTCATATTGGGACACAATACTTATATTATTTCATCTATTTTGCATGTTTCATGATTATTTGGAGATCGCGCACCGGAGCCAGGATTCTGCTGGAAAAAGCACCGTCAGGATGCAATATTTCGGAAGATCAACTGTGGAAGGAACTTTTACCAAAAATCCTATTTTTCCAGATGACGAAGGAAGCCAGAAGGGGGAGCCAGGTGGACCCAAGATGGGCCCAAACCATAGGGCGGCGCGGCCCATGGCCTGGCCGCGCCACCATGTGGTGTGGGGGCCCCACAGCCCCTTTCGCCTCCTTTTCTTCGCGAAACCCTTCGTCCCGAAGACCTAAGCCACAGAGGGATCCTCACGAAGGGTTACAGCCGCCTCTGCGGGGCGGAGAACACCAGAGAGAAAAGAGCTCTCCGGCGGGCAGGAATCCGCGGGGAAATTCCCTCCCGGAGGGGGAAATCGACGCCATCGTCACCGCCATCGAGCTGGACATCATCTCCATCACCATCACCATCATCTTCATCATCATCACCGCCATCTCCACCGCAGCACCTCGTCACCGCTGTAACAATTTGGGTTTGATCTTGATTGTCTGATAGGGAAACTCTCCCGAGTGTTGATTTCTACTTGTTATTGATGCTATTGAGTGAAACCATTGAACCAAGGTTTATGTTCAGATTGTTATTCATCATCATATCACCTCTGATCATGTTCCATATGATGTCTCGTGAGTAGTTCGTTTAGTTCTTGAGGACATGGGTGAAGTCTAAATGTTAGTAGTGAATTATGGTTGAGTAATATTCAATGTTATGATATTTAAGTTGTGGTGTCATTCTTCTAGTGGTGTCGTGTGAACGTCGACTACACGATACTTCACCATTTATGGGCCTAGGGGAATGCATCTTGTACTCGTTTGCCAATTGCGGGGTTGCCGGAGTGACGAAACCTAGCCCCGTTGGTATATCGATGCAGGAGGGATCGCAAGATCTCAGAGTTTAAGGCTGTGGTTAGATTTATCTTAATTACTTTCTTGTAGTTGCGGATGCTTGCAAGGGGTATAATCACAAGTATGTATTAGTCCTAGGAAGGGCGGTACATTAGCATAGGTTCACCCACACAACACTTATCAAAAAAATGAAGATTAATCAGCTGTATTGAGCGAAAGCACTAGACTAAAATCCCGTGTGTCCTCGAGAACGTTTGGTCATTATAAGTAAACAAACCGGCTTGTCCTTTGTGCTAAAAAGGATTGGGCTACTCGCTGCAATTATTTCTCTCGCATTTTACTTACTTGTACTTTATTCATCTGTTACATCAAAACCCCCGAATATTTGTCTGTGAGCATTTACAGTGAATCCTTCATCGAAACTGCTTGTCAACACCTTCTGCTCCTCGTTGGGATCGACATTCTTACTTATCGAAGATACTACGATACACCCCCTATACTTGTGGGTCATCACATAGCCATCTTCAATGGGGTTGTTGTGGTGGAGTGCTCCAGGTGTACAGGGTAAAGCACTGCCGATAGCTACCTTCATGAAAATGTTCCCCACTGGATAATGCAGATCACATTCTTTCATCTCCTTTACATCATCCACGGGGTAGTAAGGCTCCGGTGCACGAATCTCGATCGTCGGTGCATTAGCACCAGCCGAGGTGAAGGGTGCATTAGCACCAGCCGGGGCCTCCATGGAAGCCACGCTGCTTCTCCGCTGCTGGCTTCTGAGATCCGCTGCATGATCTTCATGCGTCCCAGCTGCCGATCTTTCTTGTACTAGTACATGCACCATTTGCTTCACCTCATCGAGTTCTGATACGTCTCCAACGTATCGATAATTTCTTATGTTCCATGCCACATTATTGATGTTATCTACATGTTTTATGCACACTTTATGTCATATTTATGCATTTTCTGGAACTAACCTATTAACAAGATGCCGAAGAGCCGATTCTATGTTTCTAGCTGTTTTTGGTTTCGAAATCCTAGTAAGGAAATATTCTCGGAATTGGACGAAATCTTCGCCCAGGGTCCTATTTTTGCACGAAGCTTCCAGAAGTCCGAAGACGAGACGAAGAGGGGCCACGAGGGGGCCACACCCTAGGGCGGCGCGGCCCCCCCCTTGGCCGCGCGGCCCTGTTGTGTGGGGCCCTCGTGCCGCCTCTTGACCTATCCTTCCGCCTACTTAAAGCCTCCGTGACGAAACCCCCAGTACCGAGAGCCACGATACGGAAAACCTTCCAGAGACGCAGCCGCCGCCAATCCCATCTCGGGGGATTCAGGAGATCGCCTCCGGCACCCTGCCGGAGAGGGGATTCATCTCCCGGAGGACTCTACGCCGCCATGGTCGCCTCCGGAGTGATGAGTGAGTAGTTCACCCCTGGACTATGGGTACATAGCAGTAGCTAGATGGTTGTCTTCTCCTTATGTGCTTCATTGTTGGATCTTGTGAGCTGCCTAACATGATCAAGATCATCTATCTGTAATACTATATGTTGTGTTTGTCGGGATCCGATGGATAGAGAATACTATGCTATGGTAATTATCAATCTGATGTTTATGTGTTGTTTAAGATCTTGCATGCTCTCCGTTATTAGTAGAGGCTCGGCCAAGTTTTTACTCTTAACTCCAAGAGGGAGTATTTATGCTAGATAGTGGGTTCATGCCCGCATTGATACACGGGACGAGTGACGAGAAAGTTCTAAGGTTGTGTTGTGCTGTTGCCACTAGGGATAAAACATTGATGCTATGTCCGAGGATGTAGTTATTGATTACATTACGCACCATACTTAATGCAATTGTCCGTTGTTTGCAACTTAATACCGGAGGGGTTCGGATGATAACCTGAAGGTGGACTTTTTAGGCATAGATGCAGTTGGATGGCGGTCTATGTACTTTGTCGTAATGCCCAATTAAATCTCACTATATTTATCATGCCATGTATGTGCATCGCGGTGCCCTCTTTATTTGTCAATTGCCCGACTGTAATTTGTTCACCCAACATGCTTTTATCTTATGGGAGAGACACCTCTAGTGAACTCGTGGACCCCGGTCCAATTCTCTTTATCGAAATACAATCTACTCGCCAATACTTGTTCTTTACTGTTTTCTTGCAAACAATCATCTTCCACACAATACGGTTAATCCTTTGTTACAGCAAGCCGGTGAGATTGACAACCTCACTGTTTCGTTGGGACAAAGTACTTGGTTTGTGTTGTGCAGGTTCCACGTTGGCGCCGGAATCCCTGGTGTTGCGCCGCATCACATTTCGCGACCATCAACCTTCAACGTGCTTCTTGGCTCCTCCTGGTTCGATAAACCTTGGTTTCTTTCGAGGGAAAACTTGCCGCTGTGCGCATCATACCTTCCTCTTGGGGTTCCCAACGGACGTGTACATCTACGCGCATCAAGCACTTTTTCCGGCGCCATTGCCGGGGAGATCAAGACACGCCGCAAGGGGAGTCTCCACTTCTCAATCTCTTTACTTTGTTTTTGTCTTGCTTTATTTTATTTACTACTTTGTTTGCTGCACCTAAACAAAACACAAAAAAAATTAGTTGCTAGTTTTACTTTATTTACTGTCTTGCTCTCTATATCAAAAACACAAAAAAATTAGTTACTTGCATTTACTTTATCATGTTTAGATCCTGCAATTGCATCTTTTTGTTTCCTGTTTACACTAGTTTGGCATAATGGACAACAATGAGCTTCTTATTCTATTTCCTGATTTAAGACATGGATGGTTTGATCCGAAAATTAAAAAACCCATGGAACATATTAGCATGAATACTTTGAATACCATTGTTGCTAATGATATGGAAAATTCTAAGCTTGGGGAAGTCTGGCTTTGATGAGCATGATATTTTTAGTCCCCCAAGCATTGAGGAGAAAATTTACTTTGATGATACTATGCCTCCTACACTTGATGAGAATAATAATGGTAGCTACTTTGTTGAATTTGCTCCCACTACAACTAATAAAATTGACTATGCCTATGTGGAGAGTAATAATTTTATGCATGAGACTCATGGTAAGAATGCTTTATGTGATAGTTATATTGTTGAGTTTGCTCATGTTGCTACTGAAAGTTATTATGAGAGAGGAAAATATGGTGGTAGAAATTTTCATGTTACTAAAACACCTCTCTATGTGCTGAAATTTTTGAAACTACACTTGTTTTATCTTCCTGATCTTGTTACTTTGCTCTTCATGAATTTATTTGTGTACAAGATTCCTTTTCATAGGAAGCATGTTAGACTTAAATGTGTTTTGAATTTTCCTCTTGATGCTCTCTTTTGCTTCAAATACTATTTCTTGCGAGTGCATCATTAAAACTGCTGAGCCCATCTTAATGGCTATAAAGAAAGAACTTCTTGGGAGATAACCCATGTGTTTATTTTGCTACAGTACTTTGTTTTATATTTGAGTCTTGGAAGTTGTTTACTACTGTAGCAACCTCTCCTTATCATGTTTTTGTGCCAAGTAAAGTCTCTATAGTAAGGTTCATACTAGATTTGGATTACTGCGCGAGACAGATTTCTTTGCTGTCACGAATCTGGGTCTAATTCTCTGTAGGAAACTCAGAAAATTATGCCAATTTACGTGAGTGATCCTCAGATATGTACGCAACTTTCATTAGTTTTGAGTTTTTCCATTTGAGCAAGTCTGGTGCCATTTTAAAATTCGTCTTTACGAACTGTTCTGTTTTGACAGATTCTGCCTTTTATTTCGCATTGCCTCTTTTGCTATGTTGGATAAATTTCTTTGATCCATTAATGTCCAGTAGCTTTATGCAATGTCCAGAAGTGTAAAGAATGGTTGTGTCACCTCTGAACATATAAATTTTTATTGTGCACTAACTCTCTAATGAGTTTGCTTGAAGTTTGGTGTGAAGGAAGTTTTCAAGGATCAAGAGAGGAGTATGATATACTATGATCAAGAGGAGTGAAAGCTCTAAGCTTGGGGATGCCCCGGTGGTTCACCCCTGCATATTTTAAGAAGACTCAAGCGTCTAAGCTTGGGGATGCCCAAGGCATCCCCTTCTTCATCGACAACATCATCGAGTTCCTCCCCGAAACTACATTTTTATTCCGTCACATCTTATGCACTTTGCTTGGAGCGTCGGTTTGTTTTTGTTTTTTGTTTTGTTTGAATAAAGATGGATCCTACCATTCACTTTGTGGGAGAGAGACACGCTCCGCTGTTGCATATGGACAAATATGTCCTTAGGCTTTACTCATAATGTTCATGGCAAAGTTTCTTCTTCGTTAAATTGTTATTCGGTTGGTTAAGGAAATGTTGCATGTGGTAGTGGTTAATGAAACACTCGCATAATCTTGTAGATCATTGAGCTTTGATAACTTGATTCTTGGCAAATGTTTTGAGGTATCTAGATGGTAAAACTTGTTGGTTGAATAAGTTAAAATTAGTAGTGGATTGTTGTCTTTAAGCTTGTGCCGTACTACAAACTCTATTTAAATAGTTGAAGGCGTAGTTGGACTTGATAGCTTTCCATGTCTAAAGGTTTATCGTAATGACTAAGTTGTGCTGAAGGTCGGTAAAATTTTAAATTATGTTCTTAATGTTGAACCTGCTAGATGTTTGCAATAAGCTTGTGAGTTCTTTTTGACTAATGTTAAGCTACGGTTTTTGGCACTTCCACCATCCATATTTGCTAGCCTCTTCGGTACTGTGCATTGCCTTTTGCTCACATTGAGAATTGTGCATACTTCGCCTGTACATCCAAACCCGTGGGAGGACTTCCTCTTGTTCTCCCTGCACATAAACCCATACATCTCCTCAAAACAGCCACCATACCTACCTACCACAAGCATTTCCATAGCTGTTCCGAGATATATTGCCATGCAACATCCATTTTACATTACATGCCATGTTGTCATTTATTATTTGTATATTGCTTTGCATGATTCTATACAGCTGACGTGTGGTTTACCCATGTTACGCTAGATCATTGCACATCCTGCTACACTGGCAGAGGCATACAGTTTCATACTTCATGTTTTATTCATTATGAGTTATTTGTACCTAAAAGTGTGATGTCATATTAGGATGTTGCCCCTAAAAGTGAAAAGAGCCGTGGAGGCCATCCAAAAGAAAAAAAAAGAGAAAAGAAAAAAAAAGAAAAAGAAAGAAAGAAAAAGAAAAAAAGAAAAAGAAAGAAAAAGAAAAAAAAAGAGAATAAAGAAAAAGGGGGCAGCATTACTATCTTTTATCCACACTTGTGCTCATGTTTTAGCACCTGCATATTCATAGTCATCATTTGTGCTCATGTTTAGCACCTACACTCCATATGAGAGAGTTTTCATGTTTTACTAGTATAACTATGTGGGGAATTTACACTATAGAACTTGGGTTGTATATTCCAATGATGAGCCTCCTCAAAAGTGCTCTAGGTCTTCGTGAGCAACCAAGTTGGATGCACCCCCACTAGTTCCATTGGAGAGCTTTCATACACATATAGCTCTATGTGCATCCGTTGCATGGCAATCACTACTCCTTGCATAGCTTCGATTATAAGACTTCCTCTTGTCTGGTAATCATTTACAGCTTTGTAAGACTTTCTCTCATTGGCCTTCCAAACCCCCATTAACGTTCTTTGTGCCATAACATCCTGGTGCTAATACCAAATGCTTGCGCTCACCGGTTGAGTAGACTTCGAAACAGTTGATTCATGACGTTCATGTTTATGTTTACTTGACTGAATCCTTCTTATGTTGTGAAAATTTACTTGATGCTTGGAATGAAGGATAGAACTTCTACGCTGAATATTTAACACATCTTTAATGAACCTTGTGCGGTTTCATGTCTTTTTTTTTTTTTGAATACCGGTTTCATGTCTTTGAAGCAATAGTTCATGAAAACTTCTAGCTTGTTTAACTCTTGCATTATCATCTCTTATATCAATATAGATATTTGCTTTGAGTGATTTGATCTCAGTTCACATGCTTTACATTATTATATGATCAAGATTATGTTGGTAGCATGTCACTTCGAAATTATCTTTGTTATCGTTTTACCTCGCTCGGGACGAGCGGAACTAAGCTTGGGGATGCCGATACGTCTCCAACGTATCGATAATTTCTTATGTTCCATGCCACATTATTGATGTTATCTACATGTTTTATGCACACTTTATGTCATATTTATGCATTTTCCGGAACTAACCTATTAACAAGATGCCGAAGAGCCGCTGTCGTTTTTTCTGCTGTTTTTGGTTTCAGAAATCCTAGTAAGGAAATATTCTCGGAATTGGACGAAATCTTCGCCCAGGGTCCTAATTTTGCACGAAGCTTCCAGAAGTCCGAAGATGAGACGAAGAGGGGCCACGAGGGGGCCACACCCTAGGGCGGCGCGGCCCCCTCCCTTGGCCGCGCGGCCCTGTGGTGTGGGGCCCTCGTGCCGCCTCTTGACCTACCCTTCCGCCTACTTAAAGCCTCCGTGACGAAACCCCCGCACCGAGAGCCACGATACGAAAAACCTTCCGGAGACGCAGCCGCCGCCAATCCCATCTCGGGGATTCGGGAGATCGCCTCCGGCACCCTGCCGGAGAGGGGATTCATCTCCCGGAGGACTCTACGCCGCCATGGTCACCTCCGGAGTGATGAGTGAGTAGTTCACCCCTGGACTATGGGTCCATAGCAGTAGCTAGATGGTTGTCTTCTCCTTATGTGCTTCATTGTTGGATCTTGTGAGCTGCCTAACATGATCAAGATCATCTATCCGTAATACTATATGTTGTGTTTGTCGGGATCCGATGGATAGAGAATACTATGCTATGGTAATTATCAATCTGATGTTTATGTGTTGTTTAAGATCTTGCATGCTCTCCGTTATTAGTAGAGGCTCCGGCCAAGTTTTTACTCTTATCTCCAAGAGGGAGTATTTATGCTAGATAGTGGGTTCATGCCTGCATTGATACCGGGACGATGACGAGAAAGTTCTAAGGTTGTGTTGTGCTCGTTGCCACTAGGGATAAAACATTGATGCTATGTCCGAGGATGTAGTTATTGATTACATTACGCACCATACTTAATGCAATTGTCTCGTTGTTTGCAACTTAATACCGGAGGGGTTCGGATGATAACCTCGAAGGTGGACTTTTTAGGCATAGATGCAGTTGGATGGCGGTCTATGTACTTTGTCGTAATGCCCAATTAAATCTCACTATATTTATCATGCCATGTATGTGCATCGCGGTGCCCTCTTTATTTGTCAATTGCCCGACTGTAATTTGTTCACCCAACATGCTTTTATCTTATGGGAGAGACACCTCTAGTGAACTGTGGACCCCGGTCCAATTCTCTTTACTGAAATACAATCTACTGCAATACTTGTTCTTTACTGTTTTCTTGCAAACAATCATATTCCACACAATACGGTTAATCCTTTGTTACAGCAAGCCGGTGAGATTGACAACCTCACTGTTTCGTTGGGACAAAGTACTTGGTTTGTGTTGTGCAGGTTCCACGTTGGCGCCGGAATCCCTGGTGTTGCGCCGCATCACATTTCGCGACCATCAACCTTCAACGTGCTTCTTGGCTCCTCCTGGTTCGATAAACCTTGGTTTCTTTCTGAGGGAAAACTTGCCGCTGTGCGCATCATACCTTCCTCTTGGGGTTCCCAACGGACGTGTACATCTACGCGCATCAAGTTCCGATGCCAACTTTCCCATAAAATCTGCATCCCGATCCGTCTTTCTCTTACGGCTTCTGTAACCGTACGGGTCATCGTCCTGGGAAAACCCGACGGACCACGGAATGGCGCCTTTGCCTCGTACACGTCCTGGGTGTTCACGATTCCCGAGGGCTTTTGTCAGCGTGTCATTCTCTCTGTTGAACTTGATCTTCCCCCCTCGAGCATCCCTCATTGCGTCAATAAGGGCTTGGGTGGGTTTAAACGCCCCCCCCCCCCCGTATACGCGCGGGTACCGGTACGTTCTCCGTTTTTGTTAAGATTTTTGTTAAGTTTAAATTTCAAATAAAACTAATTCATTTCAAATTAAACTAATTCATTTTACCGTTTTTGTTAATTAGGTTATTTTTTTGTTAAGTAGTTAAATATTTGTTAAGTAAAAAAAATGAGAGAGGAAAAGGGCCGGGGGCGCGCGCCGTCGGCCGTGTGTACAGTGGCCGGCGCCCCGGCCTCCTCTCTGTGTGCGCGCATGTGCATGGCGGCGGCGGCGGCGCGGTCTTCGGCGGCTCGAGCGGCGCCGGTGCACGTACTCTGCGCGGCGGCGGTGGTCGTCTTCGGCGCGGGTCGGCGTGAGGCGCGGTGGCGGCGGCGGTCTTCGGCTCGGGCGCGGCGACGGTCGGCACGGCGACGGTCGGCGTGAGGCACGGCGGCGGCGGTCGATCGGCGGGCAGCCTGACGGGGGCATCGCTGCAGAGCTTTAGTTCGCGCAGAGAAGAAGAATGGGGCGCGGCGGTTCTCGCGAGGGACTTTATAGGGGCAGACCTTTAGTCGCGGTTGGTGACACCAACCGCGACTAAAGGCCACACGAACCGCGACTAAAGGTGTTTTCGCCCGAACTCAGCGGTTCCCGCGGAAAGACCGGCCAACCGCGACTAAAGGTCTTTTTCAAAATTCTTTTCATTTCTAAATGTTAAAAATACAAATAATATATTAAAAAATTCAGAAAAATAAAACTAATTCATTTCTAAATGTTAAAAATACAAATAATATATCAAAAAATTTAGAAAAATAAAACTAATCCATTTCTTCCCGCCTCTGTCTTTCACGGGCTTGCAGGAAAAAATTCCAAGGCGCAACTTCCGAAGATGCCGTAGGGCGTGTGCACCAACGACATCTTCGAGAAGTTGCGCCACGGGAGATTTTCCAACCCTTTACCCAACACTGTTAGAGGAGATGGAGTCTTTCACGGGCTTGCAGGAAAAATTTCCCGAGGAGCAACTTCCGAAGATGTCGTAGGGCGTGTGCACCGACGACATCTTTGAGAAGCTGCGCCACGGGAGATTTTCCAACCCTTTACTCCATCCATGGGGATGAAACTCTCCCTACCTGCTAGGTTGGCTTGTTGGTCTGCTTGCCAAGGCGTATCGATGCTCCTTTTATAGGCACGGCGCCGCTTCTGCTTTGTCTTGTTCCTCCGACAGGGCGTCGTGCGCTACATGCTTTATCTCATAGAGCAGTGCGTCCACCCGCGCGTCCTTATCCTGCCGACAGCTTTAGTCACGGTTGCACCCTCCAGCCGGGACTAAAGCTTACCCAAACGTCCTTATCCCACCGACAGTTTTCTTAGATGACACAAAAACCACCTTTAGTCCCGGTTGCACCCACCAGCCGGGACTAAAGCTTACCCAGACGTCCTTATCCCACCGACAGTTTTGTTAGATGATACAAAACCACCTTTAGTCCCGGTCTTCCCGCATCTTTCTTCCCGCCTCTTTTTTCCCGCCTCTTTCTTCCCGCCTCTTTCTTCCCGCCTCCTGTCTTCCCGCTCCCATTTTTCCCGCCATTTCTCACTACATATATGTAGCCCGGCTTGGCCAGCATTATCACTTAGAAGGCGGCGACTATCAGTACAACGGCGGCGACTATGAAGACTACGAGTATGCATATTATACGCCTAGGCAGGAGTATGACTAAATCACTCCAAATTTCATGTATCATCAGTGGTATCTCGAATCAATCGAATTATTCGAAAATGGACACCAAACACATCACAGATAATATAATTCACATGATCCATTCAACAAATTTTGGTACAATAAATTATTACACATCATTTCTTCCCTTGTGTCCCTGCTTGCTTACGATTGTGCCGTATCCATGGAGCATCTTCATCATTTAACTTAATGCTTGGGTCAGTGTTCACTTTGAATGGCGGAATTTCACCAAACATATTATAATCTTCTGACATGTCTGTCTTGTCCTCCACTCCCACGATCTTTCTTTTCCCTGAAAGAACAATGTGGCGCTTTGGATCATCGCATGATGTACTGATCGTTTTCTTATCTTTCCGTTTCCTCGGTTTGCTACTCATGTCCTTCACATAGAAAACCTGAGCGACATCTTTGGCTAGGACGAATGGTTCGTCAAGGTAACCAAGATTGTTGAAATCCACCATTGTCATTCCGTATTGCTCGTTCACCTTTACCCCACCTCCCGTTAGCTTGAACCATTTGCACCGGAACAAAGGGACCTTAAAGGAGGGTCCATAGTCAAGTTCCCATATCTCCTCCGTGTAACCATAATATGTGACCTTTTGCCCGGTCTCGGTTGCTTGCATCAAAGCGGACACCACTGTTTTGGTTGGTGCTCTTTTTATCTTGGGCGATCGTGTAAAATGTATTCCCATTTATCTCGTACCCTTGGAAAGTCGTTATAGTCGAAGATGGTGTCTTGGCCAACATGTACAGCTGATCTCCAACATAATTGTCATTCATTAAATGATTTCGCAACCAACTGCCGAAAGTCTTCATGTGGGCCTTTCTAATCCAGGATTCAGGCTTTCCCGGGTTGTCCGAGCGTAAAATATTCTTGTGTTTCTCGAAGTACGGAGCCACCAAGCTGGAATTGGTCAGAACTGTGAGGTGTGCTTCTGTCATAGAATGGCCGTCCATACATATCGTTGATTTCCTTCCGATCGTGCCTTTTCCACTTAGTCTCCCCTCGTGCCGCGATTGAGGAAGACCAATCGGCTTCAGGTCAGAAACATAGTCAACACAAAACTCAATTACCTCCTCATTTCCATAGCCCTTGGCGATGCTTCCTTCTGGCCTAGCACGGTTACGCACATATTTCTTTAATACTCCCATAAACCTCTCAAAGGGGAACATATTGTGTAGAAATACATGACCGAGAATGGAAATCTCTTCGACTAGGTGAACCAGGAGGTGCGTCATAATATTGAAGAAGGATGGCGGAAACACCAACTCGAAACTGACAAGACATTGGACCACATCGTTCTGTAACCGTGGTAGATCTTCTAGATTGATTACCTTCTGAGAGATTGCATTGAGGAATGCACATAGCTTCACAATGGCTACTCGAACATTTTCCGGTAGGAGCCCCCTCAAAGCAATCGGAAGCAATTGTGTCATAATCACATGGCAGTCGTGAGACTTCATGTTTTGGAACTTTTTGTCCGCCATGTTTATTATTCCCTTTATATTCGACGAGAAGCCAGACGGGACCTTCATACTGCTCAAGCATTCAAAAAAGATGACCTTCTCTTCTTTGGTAAGAGCGTAGCTGGCACGACCTTGAAACCATTCCGGATGCCGGTCATCAGGGTCTTTCAAACGTTGATGGTCCTGCCGTGCTTCCTTTGTATCATTTGTCTTCCCATACACGCCCAAGAAGCTTAGCAGGTTAACGCAAATATTCTTCATAACATGCATCACGTCGATTGCAGAGCGGACATCTAGGACTTTCCAATATTCTAGCTCCCAAAATATAGATTTCTTCTTCCACATGGGTGCGTGCCCGTCAACTCCCTGCGGAACTGATTGTCCGCCAGGACCCTTTCCAAAGATGACTTTCAAATCCTTGACCATATCAAATACCTCAGCACCAAGTACGTTCGCAGTGCTTCGGCCGGTGATCTTCCTTGCCGTTGTAATGCTTGCCTTTCTTTCTTACGTTATGATTTCGGGGAAGAAATCAACGATGCCCCATGTGCACGTTCTTCTTACAATTACCCAAATATATACTTTCAGTCTCATGTAAGCAGTGTGTGCATGCATTGTATCCCTTATTTGTCTGTCCCGAAAGGTTACTAAGAGCAGGCCAATCGTTGATGGTTACGAAAATCAACGCTCGTAGGTCAAATTCCTCTTCTTTGTGCTCATCCCACACACGTACACCAGGTCTGCCCCACAACTGTAAAAGTTCATCAACAAATGGCCTTATGTACACATCGATGTCGTTGCCGGGTTGCTTCGGACCTTGGATGAGCACTGGCATCATAATGAACTACCGCTTCATGCACAACCAAGGAGGAAGGTTGTAGATGCATAGAGTCACGGGCCAGGTGCTATGGCTGGAGCTCGCTCGCCAAAAGGATTCATGCCATCTGTACTTAGACCAAATCTTATGTTCCTTGCGTCAGCTGCAAAATCTTTAAACTCTCTGTCGATCTTTCTCCATTGCGTTCCATCGGCGGGGTGTCTCAACTCCCCGTCCGACTTACGGTCCTCTTTGTGCCATCGTAACAACTTGGCATGCTCTTTGTTCCTGAACAGACGTTTCAACCGTGGTATTATAGGAGCATACCACATCACCTTGGCGGGAACCCTCTTCCTGGGTTTCTCGCCCTCAACATCGTCACCAGGGTCATCGCCTCTGATCTTATAACGCAATGCAGTGCATACCGGGCATTCATTCAAATTCTCATATTCACCGCGCTAGAGAATGCAGTCGTTAATGCATGCATGTATCTTCAGAACCTCTAAACCTAGAGGGCAGACAACCTTCTTTGCTTCATACGTACTGGCGGACAACTCGTTATTCTTTGGAAACATATTCTTCATCATTTTCAGCAAATTTTCAAATCCCGAGTCAGATAGACCTTCCCGTGCCTTCCATTTCAGCAAATCCAGTGTGCAGCCCAGCTTTTTCAGACCATTATCGCATCCTGGGTACAGCGACTTTTTGTGATCCTCTAACATGCGATCCAAATTTTTCCTCTCCTTTTCAGTTTCGCAGCCTCTCCATGCATCAGCAATGGTCCGACCAAGATCATCAGCGGGCTCATCACGTGCCTCTTCTTCACCTTCCCCTTCACCTTCCCCTTCACCTTCCCCACCTTCAGCATCCTCCATGAAAGTATCACCGAAATGATCAGGATAGTTGTCATCGATGATATCATCCCCTTCTTCATCTTCTTCCATTCTAACCCCTCTTTCTCCATGCTTGGTCCAACAATTATAACTTGGCATGAAACCGTGCTGAAGCAGGTGCAGGTGAACTTCTCTTGAGGAAGAGTAACCCTTCTGATTCTTACAGGCAACACATGGACAGATAACAAAACCCCCCTGCTTGTTCGCATTAGCCACTATGAGGAAATCTTTCAAACCCGTAATGAACTCGCCGGAGAGTCGGTTACTGTACATCCATTGCCGATTCATCTGCATTATTATTATATAAAGTATATAATTAACCATCATGCATTTGTTAAACTAACTAGCTAGCTAGAAATAATAGAAATTAAACAATGAACTACACACATGCATATTTTATCAATGACACATGAAAGGTTCAAGTTGCTAACCGCGATCGAGAAGGAAAAATAAATGAGAAAGCTCAAGTGTGGCTCGGACACTTCATATCATGTTTGTTTCATTCTCTCGGGCATTTCATCGAACACCTTGTATGCATAAGAGGAACCAAAAGCAAACCCACCACTCACTTGTGAAGATTGTGAAGAGAAGTAGCACCAAATGGCTAAGTGAAGTGAGCTGAGCTGCCTTTTATAGGGATGGGCCTTTAGTCGCGGTTGGCCTGGCCAACCGGGACTAAAGCCCCTCCCGTCCCCCAGCTGTCAACCGAGCCCGCTGGGCCCAGACCTTTGGTCGCGGGTCGCCTCCCGAACCGCGACTAAAGACCCCTTTAGTCGCGGTTCGAATATTTTGGGGACTAATGGGGGTGGATGGAAGCCTCTTTTTCTACTAGTGCACCTCTCCCATCAACGATCATCCACCACCTCGCCTCGCCAACAACAACACCCTGTCGTCACCTCCTTGTCGCTCAACCAAGCGATGATCGCCCGCTACCTCGCTGACGACATCTTGCTCGCCATCTCCACCCGGCCGCTTCGCCGAGCAACGGTCGCCCGCCGACTAGCTCACGACGGCGTGCCGCCATCTCCATCCGATCGCTCTGTCGAGCGACGATAGCCTGCCCCGAGGCGCTAGTAGGGTCGCCTCCCCGGGGCAAGCTAGCACAACTTCAGATCTTCGACCTTACCAATTGTTGGGATTCGCCCACGGATCAATCACATGAAACTAGACGAACACACGCGACACAAAATTTATCGCCAAGGGTGCGTGTTCGCACCCTCTAAACTTCTCTTTATTGATTTTCTGTTTTCTCAATCTCACGATACGACTTGCTGTTTTCTCGGTACAAACTTTAGACAGCTTTCGCTGTGGCTTTATACACGCACAACCAGACCCTAAACCGACACAACTACAAACCGGACACAAGTCCTAACCTGAACCGTATTGGACATTAACACGTACTAGTACTACCTAGCCGCCTCCACTTCAGCCTCCTCCATAGATCGGTTCCCCCTCCTCCGGTCGGCTTCGCCGGTGTCGGGAGGAGCGGGGAACCCGATCTATGCGTGGAGTTTTCAATAAAAGTAGTCTTTTCATTAGTCTATGTTAGGGTTTTGGTCGCTGTTTTCTTGTTGGTTTCCCCGCAATGGAGATGGCATCGTCTGCAATAAGTGATCTTCGGCCTTTCATTCGACGACGAGATCTTCTTCCCGACGTCAATGGTGGTGTTGAAAGATTACAATTATCTAGGTATGGGTGTTCAGATCTTGCTTCGCCAAATCGATCTTGGATTTTTTCTCATGGTTGCCGCGAGGAGGATTATGCTCGCAGTTTTTGTCTCGGTTGCTACGTCATCGATAATGGTGATTCGTACTCTCGGCTCGCCATCAACGTCGACAAGGTTGATCGGTTTTTATTCCCTGATATACTGGTGTTGGTACTCTTGCCGATGTTGATTGACTACTTTAATGGTTGCGCGCGTGCACGCAGCCTTGGCATTGCGGCTCAAATTAAAATTATGGGAGAACCTTCGTTGGTATTTACAGGTCTATGGTTTGTTATCTATCTTTGGCTGCCTTCAGGAAAGTACAAGATTATGTCTTGGAAGAAGAAAGAGTTTGAAGACCTCGAAGATTTGCTAGTATCTTTTAGATTTTATTTTGTAATTGCTGGAGACAGCTCGTGTATCTCTACCATGTACTATTGGTTATTATGAATATATGTGGTATTGATTGTCAAAAAAAAAAAACACGTACTAGTACTACAATACTAGGACTCAACACGGCAAGCTGCCAAACAATACTTTCCCTAACTGACTCCTAACACGACTAGTACTCTTAGGAACTAAGACTAAACCTTGACTGCTACCTGACTCGGTACACACTAATCAAACTCTAACAAAGTAAGGAAAGATTAAGGACGTGTCTAGGGAGCAATTAGGGGCCCGTTAGTTCTAAATAGCCTTCACCCCTAATATTGAAAGTACCTAGCACACCGATCTGGAAAAGGAAAGGGCCTAATATACAACCTAGAATCACCCAAAAAACCCACACGTGCATTTAATTTGCATGCAAGAAAAATTCAAAAAGTCATAACTTTTAGATCGTTTGTCGGAATTGTGATCCGTTTTCACCATTGGCTCTCTCGCGATGACATCTTCAAAACGAGATCCCATCTGTATATGTTTCAGCAAATTTTTTATTTAAAACAACTCTAGTGTTGTGGCAAAACAACTTTCTACAGTGAGTTGCTTACACTTTTTTTTGAATATTGTGTACTTAATTTAGTTTGATATTACTTACTTAGCAACAACAATCAACAACTTCATAGTACTAAGAATCGTAACGTTGCACTACTAGTTTCTACCGCAGCTTCTAATATAGTTGGTAAGTTGGTTTTTGAGGTAAACAACTTAGTGGCAACGAAAAAATAATTCTGTAATAAATAGTGCACAACTTAGGCTCAGCGGTAGGTAGGCGGTCATGGCAATGGTTCACAACTTTACAACAATGATGTTACCCAACTTAGTGCTACTAGTAGGCAACTTAGGCATGGTAATCGGCAGGTTCACGATGATGGT
Organism: Lolium rigidum; assembly: GCF_022539505.1. NCBI lineage: Eukaryota > Viridiplantae > Streptophyta > Magnoliopsida > Poales > Poaceae > Lolium > Lolium rigidum. The sequence goes on along the minus strand of NC_061514.1, from coordinate 298,874,797 downwards.
GCACAACTTCAAACATCCCCAAAATGGGGTTACATTTCATGCAGGCTATAGTTGTTGCACTCATTTGAGATGTTGTTATGGGTGATGTTTAAGTTACAACCATCTCATACTAGGTTGCACCAAGTGAATATGCTATAGTATTATTGGTGGTGTCTTAGTTGTAGAGCCATCCCCTACTTGGTTATAACAATTTACTATTAAAAAACAACTTATCATCTTCACCATGCAAACTTTGCTTGTTTCAGGTACAACTTAGTTGATGCATGTATGCATCCTCAAATAAAAAACAACTTGTTAATGGTGGTATTTTACTTTCAACCATGCCTCCCCCACTAAGTTACATTTGGCGCATGTTATAGTTGTTGCCACTCGGGGAGGTAGAGGCAACTCCACATATGGGGTATGCACCTTAGCACTAACGGATATACAACTTAGAAAAATAGTGGGTATGCAACTTAGCACTAACGGATATACAACTTAGAAAAATAGTGGGTATGCAACATAGCGCTAACAGGTGTACAACTTAGAAAATAGTCGGTATACAACTTAGAAAGTAGTGGGTATGCAACTTTGAGGTTACGGGTATACAACTTAGAAAGTAGTGGATATGCAACTTAGCGCCGACGGGTATACAACTAAGAAAATAATGGGTATGCAACTTAGCGCTAGCGGATATACAATTTAGAAGATAGTGGGTATGCAACTTAGTGATACCGGGTATACAGTTTAGAAGATAGTGGGTATGCAACTTAGCGCTACCGGGTATGCAACTTAGAAAATAATGGGTATGACACTTAGCGCTAGCAGGTATACAACTTAGAAGATAGTGGGTATGCACCTTAGCACAAGTGTGAAGCAACAATTTACTGTCTATAAACACAACTTATGAAATGTGTGAGAGAACAATTTATTGCATCAAAATAAAACCTAGATCATTTGTGGAAATAATAATACCCCCAACAAAAATAAAACTTGGCAATGTGTGAAGAAATAATTTGTTGTTTTCATGGAAGGCGCTGCCACGTGGTACAACTCCATCTCGATCAACACGGATGTGGCCGATGCTGGAGCCAGGCCGATCGGTGGAATGTGAGAGATCTTGGACGATGGGTAGGATGGAATGGCGGGCGGACCATCCAGCCCAGAGATGGGGTAGGAAACTCATTAGGACTATACAACTTAGAAATATTGGGTATGCAACTTGGCACAAGTATGAAGCAATAATTTACTCTCTACAAACACGACTTAAAAATACAACTTAGCAATATGTGAAGAAATAATTTCTTGTTTCCACGGAAGGCGCTGCCACGAGTACAATTCCATCCCGATCAACACGGATGTAGCCGATGCTGGAGTTAGGCCCAACAGTGGCATGTCGGAGATCTAGGATGATGGGCAGGACGGAATGGCGGGCGGACCATCTAGCCCGAAGATGGGGTAGGCAACTTCGCATTAGGGATATACAACATAGCAATAATGGGTATGCAACTTTGCACAAGTGTGAAGCAACAGTTTATTGTCTACAAACACCACTTATGAAATGTGTTAGAGAACAATTTATTTTATGCAAAATACCAGTTAGCTTATATGTGGAAGTAATAATACCACCGACAAAAATTCAACTTAGCGCATGGATAGTGAAATATTTTGTTGTCTTTATGGCCGCCGCAGTCGCGAGGTACAACTCCACCTCCATTAATACGGATGCGGATGGTACCACGAGCCACGACATGAGACACAACCCGAGCTGCAAGAATCGGAAGGGAATGTCGCTTTGAGGCCATTCACAACTCTGCGTGCAGCTAGGCCGAATAGTGGCAGCTTCAAGCTCTTGGATGATGTGGAGTGCGGGTAAACCGTTGAGCTCGGGGCCATTGAAGAGAGGGCAAACATAACGAACTTTTTTTTGCAACACCACTGCGGGGGATGGTGCGCCTATAACACCGATAGGGTTTTCGCATGTGGCATAGTACTATTAGATGTAACAAATCGCGAAATCTAAAAATCATGGGTTTTATCTACAAAATGTGGCCTACCTAGCACACTGATTTTAGTTAGCTTATTTTGAGAATTCCTGCAAATGCAAGGACCTTCAAGAAACAATGCATGGGGATAACCGGATAAGGTTCTCTTCAATCTTTCGTGGCTCCACAATCCCCAGCTCCAGCAGCCGTGGGAGCACGACCGTCGGCACAACTTCAACCCACGCGTGAGGAGAGCTCCAGGAAGATGAGGATAGAGAAATTCGTGGTGCTTGCTGTCATCTCCTTCAACTCTGGCGGCTGTTGGGCGCCTCCGCGGCTCCACGTGTGCTGGTCCGAGACGGCTCGCACCAGGGGATGGGACAGCGGAGGTGCTGCAGTAGGTGAGCTGCGGCGGGGATGGAGGCTGGTGTCGTCGCCGGATATAACGGAGAAACGGGGCGGAGCCAGGTCACCATCAACGGAGCAAAATCCGCGGTTGAGGTCACCTCGAGCAGCAGGCAGCCTCGAGTCGATCCCAGCGAGCAGGCGTCGGAGCACAAAATCAAGCGCGCAGCCATGTCCCCCGCCGTCCCTCTCATCTCGGCTCCATCACTCGGCGCGGGAGACGGCCAGCTTCAGCCGGAGTAGCAGGCGGCGGCGGCCGCTAAACACGTGAGGTGGATGTGTTTCCGACGATGTCAAGCAGGAGGTGAGGAGGGCGGCGGCTGGCATACATAGGTTGGAAGGCGGCGCGGTGGTGGGGTAAGGGAATCACGTCGGAGTAGGAGGTCGAGCGAGGGAGGTGGAGGGGACGGCGGCCGCCGCGCTGGGTGGGGGGGATGGGGCGGCGACGGTGTGGTGAGAGGGATGGGATTGGGGATTTGGGGGTGAGTAGGCAGCAAGAGGACGTGCCGCACGTGGCTGAGTGTGGACCACCTACCGGCTGTCGGAACGGGTCGTGATCAAGTCGATCCAACGGCCAGAAACCGGAGGCCGGAGCGACCGAGCACTTTTTAGCGTTTGGGAAGATTAATACTGCCAACAGGGGTCACGAAGGCTGCCCAGCACATTGCCGGACTGATTCTTCCTCGAGTGGCTTTCCTGTCCCCTGAGTTCCCTTGGGACCGTCTGCTCCGACGCTTCACCAAACACGATTAGGGGGCCGCAACCAATGCCACGGCCGCCCCATTCATCAAACAGCTTCTGGAGATAGTGTCATCCAAGATGTAGTTCCCTTTTCTTCTTTGTCCTTTCCATTTTTTCCTTCATTAGTGATTCCTCCATGTAAGCGCCGAACGCCAGCTTTTGTCTGCGCATTGTGTCCTGCAATAAAAACACATGTTTCCTGATGAAGGTTGCTTTGTTGCACTATATTTTTTATCCATTTGGCCTTGTTTTACTAAAGGGGACTTATCACAAGCGCTCCGCCGACCACCCGGGGCACGTTGGCCGTGATCCAACGTGTTCCTCTCCCGCAGTGACGTGCCGCCTAGTAAATCTCTCCATCCGCAGGACAGCCAGTTCCAAGCGAGGGTTGCCTTGCGCGATCGAGGGAACCCAACGGGAACTCAACTTCCCATCGAACGCCTTTTTCACACCCCAACCAAACGGAGCAAAAGCGCTTCCTTTCAACAGAAAAGCAGGGTAGCCCGTCAGGGGAGGAAATGATGGGCTCTCCTTCCCGACTGCGGCCTCAGCGTGCCCGGGACCAAGATAGGTGCTTCTCCGGGAGCCGCTTTTCCCTGCCTTGATCCAACACACTCTTCCCACTCAGCGTGCTCGGGGACGAGACCAGCACCGTTTTAGCCGGCAGTGCGCCTATCTTGTCCCAACACACTTTCCCCTCATGGCATGCATGGGTACTAGACCGACGCCGTTTCCATTGGCAGTGCGCCTATCTTGCCCCAGCATACTCAATACCGTAGCATGCCCAGGGACGAGACCAGCGTCGTTTCCGTCGACAGCACGCCTATCTCATCTCAACACACTCTTTCTCATAGCATGACCGAGGATGAGGTGGGTGCCGTTTCCATTGTCAGCCCACCAGTCTCATCCCAACAAACTATCACTTTTTATCCGTGCCTCGTTGGTTCACTTGCGACTCCCCTCATTGACCAATGAGTCTGTCAGCAAGGTGTTCCTTTGGTGTTCCCGGCCTTGCCACTTAAGCGCATGGGACCAGAGGCGAGCACATCATTTTTTGTTTTTTTTGTCTCTTTTTGCTTCTTTCCTTTTCTGTAGTTCCTAGGCGCACGCTGGTGCCCGTACCGTGTCCGGCACAGGCATCAGTTGCCTCCTAGCCCCCTACTCGCGTCTGAGTCCTACACGGATGGCTCCCTTCATCCTTCCTCTTGCGACTAGGAAACACACAAAGGTAGGAACAACTCTTTTATTCTCTTCTTCATCACCTTACACCTGGGTAACTTGCTTCCGGCCTCTGGTGACTCGTCTTGTTCCTCCGGGGATTCGCCTCCTGGGGGCCCTTGCTTCCGGGACGAAGGCTTCCCGGGAAGCACTTCTCCCGGGGCCAGTCCCCAGCGGGGTTTCACCCTACCTGCCTCTTCCCCACTGTCTTCAGACTGTCTTTCATGGACCCGTGCGGCTCTCCTTATGCTGCCAAGGTTTCTTCTTTTGACCGGTGGGCATCACTCATCCAGACTGCTGACAGGCCTGCCCCCATGAAATCATTTGGCTTCTCTGTGAATCCATCCTTCCGTGCAGCCTCTCCTACCATTGCAGGCTCATACTTCTTAACAAAGGTGGCAGCAAACTGCTCGCATAGAGAAATCCACGAGTCAAAGGACCCCGTTGCCTATTTTGCTAGCCACAACCTCACCACCCTCTTCAGCACCATCGAGAAATAACAGGCCATGTGTAACACCCCACTTTTCCTAGTCTTGAGTTAATAGTAGTTAAGGTTGCAAAAAAATCATGGGGAACAAAAACTTTTTAAGCTTTGCCTGTGTTGGCATGTTTTTGATTGAAATGTTTGTCTGACTTTGTTTAATGAGTGATACTTGCTAACTACGGCTAAGTTAAGAACGTCAACTCACATCTCCAAGTCTCAACAAAAACACTTAAGCTCTGGCCACTCTTGTATTACCTTAGCCTACTCTCTTCAAAAGTATTTTAAGTTTTTGACAAAATACAGAACCTCTCTATTTTGCTCTATAACTCAAAATTATATTTGTTATGATCCTGACAAAAACCTTTTCTTTTCAAGTGGCTATGACCACCTCAGATCATGGTAGCATAAAAAGGGTTTATAAAATTATTTTTGACACAAGTATTTGCCCAATGGCTTACCTTTACTTTGTGTATTGTCTTTAAAAAAAACTTTTATACATATTTTTGATTTCCTAAAATCAAATGGAATGATTCATATTTTATTCTACTTCAACTATGGATCATTATACCCTTCTAAAACCCTCCCCCCTTTTCAAGTATTTTCAAGTAAGCTTAATTATCTACTTTAAATCAAATAAAGGCCATAGCCACTAAAAATAATTCTAAGACTATTTGATCACAGATCAAATATCAATGGCATTTTCATTGCCATCAATACATCTCCGTGACCCATAACTAACATCAGTGCTCCCCCTAGAGATGATCTTGGTAAATGATCATTTGTTCACCGAAGGATTAATATCCAGTTGCATCTCTATCTCTCCTTGATCATCCAAATTGGCCTAACCATCTTATGTCTTGATGACCTTCTTTTTATATCATCTTGTCTACATCCAACCTTGAACTTAAAAATCACGTCTTCTTAGATGAATAAAATCCACTATCCCTTTTTACTTGGTGGGCTAGGAACATGTGTGTTCATTTGAGTGTATGTTGTCTGAGTGGTATTTTGTGTTGATTGAGTGGTTGTGTAATCTTACTAGATTGTTGTTTGAGGGTAAACAAGACCCATCATAATCATCTCTGGTTTTACACACAAAGCACTTTGGAAATAACTTTGTTATTCAAATTTGGATTTTCCCTCCAATTTCCTAAAAACCATAAACCTCTATTTCTTCACTTTTTGACTATCAAAATATTTCTAATTTATGTCGAACTATCTTCAAAACCTTCTCTCTAATAAAAATAGAAAATGTTATTGATATGATTATTATATCATTTCCATTCAAAATATAATTTCTAGAAATTTATATTATTTCCTAGTTTCCAAAATGCATGATAATGGTGTATACGCCACTTCTTGCACTTTTACTCCTCAAATAATTTTGGGAACATTCTACAAAGCTATCTTATGGTAGTAGAACCCTATGAAACCAAAACCCTATTTTGCTACTTTCCAAAATATCTAAATCTTTTTCAAATGATTTTCGTTTCCAATTTTCCATAGGCATAGAAGGATCCAGACAAATACCAAATAAACTCAAATTTGTGTGGCACTACTTAGACATCAAATGCCCCTCTCTGAAGTCATCTATCAACATCATGGTATTATCAAATGCTTAATTGATCCTCTAAGTAATTAATTTTAATCTCCATCCCTATCTCTCAAAAATCATTCAAATTTGTCTCAAACTCAACGAGGGAGCCAATCATATTTTGCACTATCATCTAGCTAACATGCATTGACGGTGTCATTGCTCATCTTGGCATGGCACTACTGAGGGGCATGGTCATACTGACCATGGCAAGGTGCCATGCACCATGTATCTTCCCTCTTCTTTCTCCCTCTCTTTTGCCAATCCAATTAATCTCCCACCTCTTCACCTGCACACCCTTTCCCCCTCCAAGCAGCAGCATATCAGCCAGCCCTGGTGGCCTCGGCTAAATCGATGGGTTTGGCATGGGAGGAGGCCGGCCTAGCCATGCATGGGCTTTCAATGCCCTAGTGGCATCTCCCCCTCACACCAGGCCAAGCCAATGGCTGACTCTGCCCCTGCATCCCTCTCTCTAGCGCCTGCATCCCTCCCTATCCCCTTTATCTTGCCCTAGCCCCTCTCTTGTCTCTCTTTTCCTTGGGAACCGATGGGAGAGCATGCACACACCCCTCTCTTTTCTTTCTCTGCCTTGCACGCCAGCCTATGGTTGTCCTAGCGTCCTCTAGCACCCCTCCACGATTCCTACATGCTTGTGTGTCGTAGTCGAGGAACCCTTGCTGCTCCTTGTTTCTTCTTTTCCGGTGGGCACCCAAATCTCGGATAGAGAGCTACATACCTCGCTTGCTCCCTAGGACACGGCAGGGAGACTTCATGTCTCTCCAATCTCCAAAACTAATACTACTGAGGCCATCCCTGCCATGCGGAAGCTTCGCCCATGCTCGCCATGCACGTGGTCACCTCGACCTCGGATGCCATTTCCGTTACCCGATCCTCGGAGCACCATTGTCCATGCAGAGCCCTATAACCTTAAGGCATTGTGCCACTATCATAACGGAACCATCAGCTTCCATCCTCGTGCACAGACAGCCTATTTTAATGAATCGAACACCTATGACTCCATTCGAGGAAGGCCTCGTCCCGGGCAACTCGGCATGAGCCTCTCTTTTCCTTTGCTTGTATGGCATTCACCGCACCACGCCGCACCTGCCAGCACCGCTTGGCCATCCTATCAGCACACAAACTCATCGCCATGGATGAGGTTCACTACCAACTCGATACACCATTGCCCCTGCCTATAAAGCCACTCGAGCCATTCCCTTCAGCTCACACCTCTCCATTTCACCTCTACACTAATCCTCTCACCCTTCTCTCCCTCTCAGAAACCCCAGGGATGGAGCCCCTGCTTCGCCCTTCTGCCGAATCCGAGGAGTAAGACGAGCCGAGCCCGCCGTGCTACATGCCGTCATGCACGACATTGCCGTCCCTCTCCGCCCTCCCTCTCTGTGTCCCGTTCTTCTTGCTTGTGGCTTGCATGCCCTGACCACCTCTTTGTGTGCCCTACAGCTCGCCTCAGTCATGCCACCGTCGAGTCTGACATAATCGTCGTGCAGTTCCACTCGGCCGTTTTCCTCGACGTGGGATTCGTCACCGTCTTCGTCTCCGTCATCTTCATCGACAACGTGAAGATCCATCATCCACCTCCGTCGCTAGTTTGGACTCAGTGGGTCGTCTCCGACACAGCGCTCGCTCGTGACCACGTCGACGCCCTGGAGCTCCACCGCCTCATCCTGGTCATCTTCCGAGCTTCCGCGACCCTTCTCTGTGCCTCCGCGTCGTCCCCTTCTTCCCCGAGCACCTCCCGGTGAGCTCTCTGTCCATCGCCATTGTATAGTGCATGGGTTCCGCCCTATTTTTGTCGTCGGCGGCAAGTCCAGGTGGATGACCGGTATGGTCGCCATGTGCCGCTAGATCTTGATCCGACGTATGCATGCAGCTCAAGGTCTGGCCCCAGCCTCTGTCAAATGGGCCCCAGTGTTAGGGATTCTATTTTTTTCCAGCACGTAGTGGATGAGCATGGGCCAGCCTAGTGCCACGCGGCCTAGTCCCGCACGGATCTGGCCTGGTCCAGATCAACATCTTCCCGGCAAAGTCGTCCCACGTCGTTTTTAGGAAACCCACTAATAAACTTGCCAGATCTGATGCTTAGAAATAAATCCACCAAATATTCATATTCTGTGATGCTCTAAATTTGTTGATTCAAAACTTAACACACTCCTGGATGAATTTCCTATCACCGAGAATAAGTACCATCCCAAGATTCATCATGGAAAACGCACAGTAAATAAAACCCAGAAAACATGCAGTGGTGGTAATAAATAAATATTTAAAGATGTATATATATACTTTTTGAGCAAACTGTTGGAATTTTGCCTCATATAAGCCCAACCCATATAATATAATCAACAATTCCTGAAAATCCCAAATGCCCATGTGGCCCAGTCATGCAAGGCAAGGGGTGATGAGCGCAGATTGCACACCGTTGGGGAACCCCAAGAGGAAGGTATGATGAGCACAGCAGCAAGTTTTCCCTCAATAAGAAACCAAGGTTTAATCGACCAGTAGGAGAAAGGCATGATTTCTGAAGGTGTTGCTAGCTGACTAGTGGCAGGGCGCACTACCGGCGCCAGCAACAACGTGGAACCTGCACACAACACAACCAAAATACTTTGCCCCAACTTACAGTGAGGTTGTCAATCTCACCGGTTTTGCTGAACACAAAGGATTAAATGTATCGAGTGGAAGGCGATGTCGTCGTGGTGTAACAACAGATGCCATAGGATGGCTTAAGTTGGGGCCGAATGTGCGCTAGAGGATCCGGGGGAGGGTTTGGTTAACAGAGAAAGAGAGAAAAGAAACCGGTATGTATTGATGAACTTGGCCTACGGCCAGAGGTTGAAGATGGTACGGTACAAGACCTACCCTATTCGCTACCGAATGAATCTCTCTCTGGTTGTCCGTCCCGCGCAGGGGTGTGCCCCCTCTCCTTATATAGAGGAGAGGGTGGCTTACAAGGGAAGAAACCCTAATGGAATCTTTGATGAGCTAAGCTACTTTATAAAGCTTCTTTGGCCCAGGTGACGCCGGCTCTGTCTTTAATCAGGGACTGATGACCTCGTCTGGTATCTTTTACGTCATCCTCTGCTTTGGCGTCAGGGCTTCGATTAAAGCTGAAGTGCTTCGCTCATCTTTGTCCTCTAGTCCTTGGGGGAATCTTTGACTGGAAAGCCGACATGCTACAGTTGAGTCTATGCCGGTTCTCCGGTATCTTTACCCCAGAGCCCGGCACCTTTGCCATGTATCTTAATCTCTTAGGTTTACCGTATTCCGGCATACCCCTCCTAGGATACCGGTTTGTACTAACTTAGCACAATTCTCACTTATCTTTGAGCATCCGGATTAACCTTTAATCCGGTACACAAATGCTTAATCATGACATATTTGCCAGGATCTTGGCCTACCGGGGGCCATCCCACCGACATTAGTCCCCGAAGCTGGTATAGTCCGGCGGATTCTATCCGACGGGTCATGCCAGGTTCCCACTTCAAACGTACCGGATTAATCCTTCCGGTTTCCATTTAAATGCATACGGCACTTTGCCGAAGCCACTTTAGTTAACCGATCTCGAATGAGCTCTCCCGGCATCTTTTGCTGGTTTCTTTGCCATTAAGACTCACCTCAACGAAGTCGAGAATAACTCGAAAACCGAGCTTGTCAGTGACATGCGCACTGTGTCTGACGCGCCAGTGTCAGGGGTCAAATCCCTCGTCTCCCGCGCACACTTAATGCGCCGCACCGGATCCTTGTGGCCCTTCGTGTGGCAGCGCCCAGAAGCACGTGTATTCTCGCGCCACGTGGCGGCCCACCAACCGAAGCGACGTGGGCGAGCAGTTTTCGGCCCACCAACCTCTTCTCTATTTAAGGGGGCGACGGTTCCTCGTCCCCTTCACGCGCTCATCTTTGCCATTGCCAACTCCGTGCGCTCTCAGCCTCTCGAGCTCCTGCGCCGCCGCCCGTCGCCAGGTCCACCTTCTCCGGCGAAGCTCTGCGGGGAACGCCCTGCGCCGCCCAGGCCCTCTTCTTTCTCCGTCAAGATCCAGCATCGCCACTGCCTTTCTCCTCAGAGACGCACTGTCTCTGTCGATCTGCGCCACCGCTTGCCGCCGTCGTCCTCCTTTCCGACGAACTCTCGGCTCGACGTCCAGGGAGACCTTCACCGCCTATCTCAGGTCAGTACTCCTAGATCTGATTCCCTTCCCTTCTCATTGTTCTTCACAGGCGCGGTAGTTGTATTTATTCCCTCTTTCTTTTCATTTTCTCTCTTGCGTAGATCTTCACGAGCAAGTAGATCTGCAGAAAGTTGTTGCTAGGTAGCCTGATTTACTTAGCCAAAAATGTCGTCTGAAGAAACCGGCGGGCAACTTTCCGGTAGCACTCAGTTTAGCGAATCCCCTGAGATTTCTTTGGGGGAGGAGCAATCCATAGCACAAGAATCCGACGGGCTCGAGGAGGACCTCGCCCGGATGGATGAAGAATCCGGTGCGCCGGATGAAGAAACCAGCAGGCGGGGTGAAGAGGCCAGCAGCTCGGGCCAAGGTGCCGGTGTGAATCTCGCGGCCTACACCCGTGGGACCTGGAAGGGCTCGGACGTAAACCAGGCCAAAATCGACTGGCTGTACCGGTCCAAAAGGATACCGGAGGAGGTGTTCTGCTGGATTCCCGGCAAGGAGCTAGAGCCTGCGCCCGAGGCAGGCGAAACGGTGGTCTTCGCCGCCCATTTTGAGCGCGGCTTTGGCCTACCGGCGTCGGACTTCTTCCGGCGCTTCCTCGACTTCTATGAACTTCAACCCCACCATCTTCCTGGCAATGCCATTTTTTACCTTTCTTCTTATGTTTCTTTCATGGAAGGTTTCGTCAGCCTCTGGCCTACCGTCGAAACCTTCGCCCGTTTTTATAACCTCCGGATCAACTCGATCCAAGACCCCAAGCTTCCGCTCCCCAAGCCAATCGTTCAGTGCGGGGCGTGCATACTTACGCCCTGCCAGGGGAGCACCTTTTATAAGTTCTCCGGCTTGGAATCCTGCCGAGCCTGGCAACAAACCTTCTTTTATGTTAGGAATTCCGGCACCGCTGATTTCATCAACTTGCCGGCATACGTTCCCGGCGCCCCTCTAGAGCCAATTGGCGATTCAATCCCAAGGAGGGCCACATGGAAACTAACCGGATACTCCGGCACATAAAGGAGCTCAATGAGACCACCGGCATCTGCTCCGATGATATAGTGCGCGCGTTCGTTTCGCGTCGGGTTCTGCCCTTGCAGGGCCGCGCGCATAAGATTAGCCAAATGATTGGCCGGAAGGATCCCACAAGGATCACAACTTTCGGTCTGAGCAAACCTGACGTGGTCCTCAAAGCCAGGCAGATTTGCAAGACTAAGATGCCGGCCAATTGGAAGTGGGGCCTGCAACCCCTCAGCCGCAAACGCCCCCCTACGTCCCAAGTAAGACCTTGGGGCATCCGAAATATTATTTCCGGCATGTTTAAAACTGTAATCCTAACTTGTTGTTTCCTTGTGCAGCGGAGATTTCCTCGCATCTTTGCCGAGGAACCGGAATCCTTTACGCCCAAGCGTCTTTACTTAGACGGCGAGGATCCGGACCCATACGTAGTTGGGAACGTTCAAAAGATGGGCCCAACTCACTCCCGCCGCCCCGGTAACCCTCCTGCTTCTGGTTCCGGCAGTGACGATGATGATTGCGTTGTCCTTGAGGTATTTGACTCACTTGCTTTTATCTTTGTTTTTTCGCGACGCCGGTTTCAGCTGACCGGGAACCCCAGGTCTTGGAGCACGTGACTCCCATCGACGCTGAGGTTGGGGATCCTCCGGCTCCGCGAGTCCAGAAGACGTCGGCTTCCGATGCCTGTCCCAGCGAAGCTCCTGCGCCCAAGCGCTAGAAGAAAGCGAGCACCAGGCCTACCGAGAGGAAGCACAAGCACGAGATTCCGGTCTCCTCTGAGTAAACTCTATCATCAGATCTTTCGGTTTGCACCTTTGTACTTGTTACTTCTTGTAGCTAATCCTTTCCGTTTATCCTTCAGGCCCGCCCTAGAACTCACCAGGAGCGCACCCGGAATGAAACCGGAAGCCTCCAAGTCCAGCAGCAAGACCCAGGACCCACCTCATCAAAGCCCGGCACCCTCTGGAGCCGGCAAAGCTCCATCCTCCCCTCGGGGAGGTAAAACAAGTTCGGGGAGCACGGCCCCCAAAAAGAAACATCACCGCGCGGAGGTGGACTTTTCCTCCCCTCCAGAGTATGAAGATGCCGGCGCCAGCCACACGGGCGCCGGTTCAGAAGAAATCGGGCGGTCGGAACCTTTGGTTCTGCCCGTCCTCGAGAAGACCAAACAAGCATCCGCTGCTTCCCCCTCCAAGACCTCATCATCTGCACCACCGCCAACCTCTTCACCGGCCAAGGACGCTCCCGCGCCCCCGGCAGCATCTGCCCATAAGCCTCCTCCTGCTCCGCGGAAAAGCTCCCGGAAGGGCACCGAGGTCATCGCCGAGCAGCTCTCCAGCGCCGTAACGGCCGCGACACCTACGCCTACCGGCTCCCAGGCCCAAGCCCTCATTCTTCATACCGGGCGTGCCGCCATAACCGCCAGCGAGAAGGTCTCAGCGCAGCTGGGCCGGATTGTTGAGTTTAATCGCGGCGAGGCCAACCTGGGCTCGCTCCAGCGGTACGTGGATAAGTGGAACTTGGCGGACCTTACCAATGCCACTCTCGGCGTTGGCAAGGACAATCAGCTGGTGGTTGACACCCGCGGCCCGCGGAGCACGGTGCAGCATCTGGGCCGGCTCAAACAAGCTGTGAAGGAGTTCGACAATGCTTGGCACGATGCCAACAACAACGTGCTGGTAAGTTCTCTTACCGAAACTTGAACTTTTTTCTTTATACCGATGCCGGTTTCCAACTTCAGAACTTATAGATATATCCTCATAGTCCCCGAGTTTCGGGTTAAGCACGCAGTACTTAGCGCGAAACTTCAAAAAACCGGCATAGCTCACTGCTTCTTTTGACTTGTGCAGGGCACGCTGGACTCCCGGAAGCAGCTGTTTGAGGAACTGCTGTGGGAGCACCGGGACCTCGTCGAGGCCTTTGCCTCCCTCAAGCTGACCCACAGCCAGTGCCAATGTTTGTTTCAGTCTACCGGCTTCTTTTGTACCGTCTCTTTCCTTGATGAATATTGTTAACATGTTTCTTTTGCGCGGCTGCCCTGCCGGAAGCCTCCCTCGACGACCTTACCAGCCAGATTGCCGCGCTCAAGGGTAAGCTATACCTGCTGATTTGTTTTTTCCTTTGTTCGAACCAACCGGCTTCTTTTCACTAACTGCTTCCATTCCGAATTTCAGCTGAAAAGGATGAGCTGCTCCTCCAGCACCAACGCGAGCTGAAAGCCCAGCGGGACGAAGCCGCCAAGCTCAAGGATCAATTGATCGAAGCTGGGCTGAAGCATGCAAGGTCATTGCAGGAGGACATTGTTGCCGGCGACGCCAAGGTGGAGGAGGCCCGGAAGCAATTTGCTGAGGCCGAGGGGCAGCTACGGGCAGAGCTTGAGGAGGAGACCAAACTGCTGAACCTGGAGCAGGAGAAGAACGCGGAACTTTTGGCGTGGAAGGCCTCGCTTGACCACATGATCCGGGACACCGACGCCAAAGCGCTGAGTAGGTGTCCCTGTTCTTTTGCTTACAAGCTTTCTTTTCTTACCGGTGTATGCTTATACTGGATTTTTACTCTTTCGCAGGGTTGTTCCCGGACTCTCAGGAGCGCGCGTCGGTAGCGGTCACCAAGCTTCGGATCGAGAATTCGGTTCCCGACGCCAATGCCCCGTGGACCACTGAGGACTACCTGGCCGCTCTCTACTCCCGGATCTCCCACATGAGGGTTGTCGACCGGCACCTTGGTGAGCTGCCGGTAGCCGCGCTGAAGGTTTTCAAGCTCCTCTAGCCCGGGGAGCCGGTCCCGGATGACCTCAGCAGTCTCACGGAGCGACTCGAGGGTGCCGGCAAGCGGTTCAGCGAGTGGCGGCATTCCGCGGTGCGGGCCGGAGCTGACGCAGCGCTCCGGTTCGCATGCTCCTGGTACGAAGATCTGGACTTGGACGCCCTGCACATCATGCGCGGGGACGCTCCCACTGACAAAGTCCCAGAGAAGACTGCCGCACGCCGCGACCGTGCTTACCGGATTGCCAATTACGCCTCCACCAGCACCTTCATCCCTCCTCCAGCCGATCTGGAAGAAGAATTTACTGACGATGAGGAGGAGGAAGAGGAAGAAGCCGGAGATGGCGAAGCTGAAGCCGAACTCGAAGCTCCTGAGGACCCAGCTGCCGGTAATCTGGAGCAAGCTCCTGAAGCCCCTGCTGCCCCAGAACAAGCCCCTGAAGCAACCGCTGCCCCTGCACCAGCCCCGGAGAGCTCATCTCCGCTTTATCTATGAACTCTGGTCCTGCCTTACCATAAACAATCGTCGTAAAATTTCCCCCGGTATGCCAGGGTGGGAGGATGTAATATACAGTTAAGTCCTTTTGGTTGTGCTGAACTAAAGTAGTTGTTAGGTTTGCATGCTTGACTCTTAAGCTTATATGCTAAACCAGTACTTTGTGTGATTGAAACCTCTTCGGTTCGTTTCGGTTTTATCTTGCACGGTGAAGATTCCGGATTCATTCCTGAATTCAATCCGATGCATGCTTGGTTCTTTTGCTTTGGCTCTGTCTACCTCTTTTGGGCGTTTGACGTATGAGGCCCAAAGTTCTTTTGCCAAGCAAGCATTTTCTTGAACATAGAAAAAACTCGAAATTTTTCACAAAAAACAGGTATGACCGGGGTTAGTTAAACTTTCCTCGGATTGTTTGTTCTCGGTTTCTTTTTCGTTTTTCACGTGCTTAAATCCTTCCGGTTTGTCTTGCTTGCCATGAAGCCGGGTTGCGGACAGCAGCTAAGTCAAAGATTCACCTTTAGGTTTAGCATGTTACTAAACCGGAAAGGAAAGCTTCCAACAAACAAACCGGTATATGGAAAAAATAAACACATTGCATGCGATTCCGGTAGAGGCAGTCCACGAGATACATTCGAGGTGCCGGCATTTTATTGATAGCAAATAAGGTACAAAAAGGAACTCCTTACATCACGTCTTCAGGAATAGAAAGGACGAAGTAAGGCTATGTTCCACGGGAGCTTGGTTTCCTCTCCTGACCTGTCCTTCTTTCCTTCCTTCGATTCCTGTGCATCGATCAGGTAGTAGGCATCATTGTGTAGAGCCTTGCTCACAATGAAAGGCCCTTCCCACGGAGGTGAGAGTTTGTGCCGTCCCTTAGTGCGCTGCACTAGACGTAGCACCAGGTCTCCTTCCTGGAACACCCTCGGGTTTACCTTCCGGCTATGATAGCGTCTGAGGTTTTGTTGATATATGGCCGATCTTGCCAAGGCCAGCTCTCTTTGTTCCTCGAGCAAATCAACATCATTTTCTCGGGCCTCTTTTACCTCTTCTTCGGTATAGAGTTGAACTCGTGGTGAGTCATGGATGATGTCGGTTGGTATGACCGCTTCTGCTCCATATACCATGAAAAAAGGTGTGTATCCGGTGGACCGGTTTGGTGTGGTTCTTATGCTCCACATCACTGATGGTAGTTCATCAAGCCAATATCCTGACGTTTTTTCGAGTGGCTCGATAAGCCTCGGTTTGATACCAGAAAGCACTAGCGCATTTGTTCTTTCAACTTGCCCATTTGCCTGTGGGTGTGCCACTGAGACTATATCCAACCGGATATTGTTATCGTTGCAGAACCACTTGAACTCTCATTGAGCAAAGTTTGTTCCGTTGTCAGTGATGATGCTGTGCGGGTAACCATACCGCAAGATGACATATTTCAAGAATTTCACAGCTGTGTGCCCATCGCACTTTTCGATTGGCTTGACCTCTAGCCACTTGGTAAACTTATCAACCATCACCAAGATGTGGGTCATGTTCCCTCTCGCCGTTTTGAACGGTCCAACCATGTCAAGGCACCACACAGCAAATGGCCAGGTTATCAGTATCGTTTTTAAACCGGATGCTGGGGTATGATTTTGCTTGGCGTACCTCTGGCACCCATTGCATTTCCGGACTAAGTCCTCAGCATCTTCCAGAGCCGTGGGCCAGTAGAACCCATGCCGGAATACTTTTGCCACCAGCGCCCTGGACGAGGCATGGTGCCCACATTCTCCTTGGTGGATTTCTAGGAGCATCTCTTTTCCTTCTTCCGGTTCGACACATCGTTGGAGGACACCGGTAACGCTTCTCTTGTACATCTCACCATTGATTATGGTGTATGCCTTGGATCTCCTTTGGATCCTTCTTGATTCGGTTTCATCAGCTGGCAGACCGCCGTTGACTAGGAATTCCTTAATAGGTTTTACCCAGGTTGGTGCTTCCCAAACCAGAAAAACCGGTACATCAATCTCCATGTAATCCACCATCATAGTTTCTTCCGGTTTCGATCCCGAAGTCCCCGGGTTTCCTTCGTCAATATCCATTGGCACAACATGGGATTCCGATACAAAGATTGATTCAGATTCCGGACTCGGTTTGATTGATGGTTTCCTCAGGTGAGCCAGGGCTATTCCGGAAGGAATTTCTTGCCTGGATGAGCCCAACTTGGAGAGTGTGTCTGCGGCTTCATTTTCTTCTCGCGGTACATGGTGAAATTCGCACCCCTCGAAGAATCCGGCAATCTTCTGCACATGGAACCGGTATGCGGCCATGTTGGCATCTTTCGCATCCCAATCTCCGGAACACTGCTGTACCACCAGATCTAAATCGCCGTAGCAAATGATCTGGTGAACGCCGATTTCTTTTGCGACCTTGAGCCCATGGACCAAAGTTTCGTACTCAGCGACATTGTTTGATGCCCTAAAGTGTATTTGCAGCACGTACCTCAAGTGATCCCCCCTTTGGTGAGGTGAGAACCACTCCTGCACCGAGACCCTCTTTGAGTTTGGATCCGTCAAAGTGCATCCTCCAGTAATCCACTTCCGGTTTAGGCGGCTTGTATTGCATCTCAGCCCAATCAACCAGGAAATCCGCCAAAGCTTGTGATTTTATGGCGTCTCTTCTTTCGTAAGCGGGTATGTAGGGTGACAGCTAAATTGCCCATTTGGCAATCCGGCCGCTGGCATCTTTATTGCCAATGATTTCCGAGATAGGTGCCTCGCTCACCACTTTCATCGGGTGCTCTTCGAAGTAGTGCTTGAGCTTAGTGGCGGCCATGAACACGCCATAGATCATCTTTTGGAAGTGCGGGTAGTTTTGTTTTGAGAGGGAGAGCACCTCGCTCAGGTAGTATACCGGCCTCTGCACGGTTTTTCCTTCCTCCTCTCTTTCTACCACAACCACAACGCCCACGACCTAGTTTGTTGCTGCTATGTAAAGCAACATGGGTTCCCTTTCCAAAGGTGAAGCCAATACCGGAGCGGTGGCAAGCATTTTCTTTAACTCTTTGAATGCTGCGTCTGCCTGCGGGGTCCAGACGAAAGTATCCGATTTCTTCATTAAGGCATAGAGCGGCAAGGCTTTTTCGCCCAACCGGCTTATGAACCGGCTTAAAGATACTAGGCTGCCGGTAAACTTTTGCACATCTTTGAGGCATTGAGGTAAATCCATCCGCTCGATGGCCCGAATTTTTACCGGATTAACCACTATTCCACGGCTCGAGACCAGGAAACCGAGTAGCCTTTCGGCAGGAACGCCGAAAGTGCCTTTTGCCGGATTGAGTTTCATCCGGAACCTTCGCAAGTTGTCAAACGTTTGCCTCAGATCATCAATCAGAGTATCTTTTAGTTTCGTTTTGATCACAACATCATCGACATAGACTTGCACGTTTTTACCAATTTGATCGTGAAGGCATTTTTGCATACAACGCTGGTATGTTGCGCCAGCATTTCTCAAACCAAAAGGCATAGTGACATAGCAATAAGCCCCATGCGGGGTAATGAACGCAGTCTTTATTTGATCTTCCTTTTTCAGGGGAATTTGATGGAAACCGGACTAAGCGTCCAGAAAAGACAATAGTTCACAACCAGCGGTGGAATCGATCACCTGATCAATCCGGGGTAGCGGGAACGGATCCTTGGGACAGACCTTGTTCAGGTTGGTGTAGTCAATACACATGCGCCACGCCTTTGGAGCCTTGGGGTCCTCTTCTTTCTTCTTCTTGACCAGCACCGGATTGGCTAGCCACTCGGTATGCAGTACTTCCACGATGAAACCGGAAACCAGCAACTTTGTTACCTCTTCTCCAATGATCTTCCTCCTATCTTCAGCAAACCGGCGTAAATGTTGTCTCACCGGCTTCGCGTCCTTCCGGACATTCAGAGAGTGCTCAGCCAACTCCCTCGGCACACCCACCAAGTCATCAGTAGACCAGGCGAAGATGTTCCGATTCTCATGGAGGAAGTTGACGAGCGTGCTTTCCTATGTCTCACTTAGGCCGGCACCGATACGAACATTGCGCTCTGGGTAAGCCGGATCCAGCACGATGTCCTTTCTCTCTTTTGTCGGCTTGAAAGCCGGTGCACCAAGCTGGCCACTCATTGCCGCTAAGTTCAACTGGGAGGATTGAGCCAACGCCACAGCGGTTTGCATTCTCCTTTTTTCTTCCGCTATGACCAGCGATTCGGCCAGATTTGATCCGGCGGAAGCGGTTTCCAGCGAGATCTTACAGTTTCCGACCACGGTTAGGATGGCTTAAGTTGGGGCCGAATGTGCGCTAGAGGATCCGGGGGAGGGTTTGGTTAACAGAGAAAGAGAGAAAAGAAACCGGTATGTATTGATGAACTTGGCCTACGGCCATAGGTTGAAGATGGTACGGTACAGGACCTACCCTATTCGCTACCGAATGAATCTCTCTCTGGTTGTCCGTCCCGCGCAGGGGTGTGCCCCCTCTCCTTATATAGAGGAGAGGGTGGCTTACAAGGGAAGAAACCCTAATGGAATCTTTGATGAGCTAAGCTACTTTATAAAGCTTCTTTGGCCCAGGTGACGCCGGCTCTGTCTTTAATCAGGGACTGATGACCTCGTCCGGTATCTTTTACGTCATCCTCTGCTTTGGCGTCAGGGCTTCGATTAAAGCTGAAGTGCTTCGCTCATCTTTGTCCTCTAGTCCTTGAGGGAATCTTTGACTGGAAAGCCGACATGCTACAGTTGAGTCTATGCCGGTTCTCCGGTATCTTTACCCCAGAGCCCGGCACCTTTGCCCTATATCTTAATCTCTTAGGTTTACCGTATTCCGACATACCCCTCCTAGGATACCGGTTTGTACTAACTTAGCACAATTCTCACTTATCTTTGAGCATTCGGATTAACCTTTAATCCGGTACACAAATGCTTAATCATGACATATTTGCCAAGATCTTGGCCTACCGGGGGCCATCCCCCCGACAGGAGATGTTTGCAGTAATTAAAGAGAACAGTGCTTGCGGAAAGTAAACAGAACAGGATTGCAGTGGTTGAATTTATCAGTGTAAAGGAAAGGACCGGGGTCCACAGTTCACTAGAGGTGTCTCTCCATAAAGATAAATAACATGCTTGGTGAACAAATTACAGCTGGGCACTTGACAGAATATCGATCATACATGACAAGATGATTACTATGAGATTCGTTTGGGCATTACAACATAATACATAGACCGTAATCCAACCGCGTCTATGACTAAAAATCCACCTTCCGGTTAGCATCTGCACCCCTTTCAGTATTAAGTTGCAAGCAACAGATAATTGCATTAAGCATTGTGTGTAATGTAAACAATAGAATTACCCTCGGATAAAACATTGTTGTTTTCTCCCTAGTAGCAACAACACATCTACAACCTTAGAAGTTATAAAGTCACTCTCCCAGGAAACTAGAGGCATGAACCTACTATCGAGCATAAATAACCCCTCTTGGAGTTACAAGTACATACTTGGCCAAAGCATCTACTAGCAACAGAGAGCATGCAAGATCACAAATAACATATGACATGAATATATAATCGACCTCAACATAGTATTCAATATTCATCGAATCCCAACAAACACAACATGTAGCATTTCATAATGATGATCTTGATCATGTAGGGCAGCTCACAAGATCTAAACATGAAGCACAAGGTGGAGAAGACAACCATCTAGCTACTGCTATGGACCCATAGTCCAGGGATGAACTACTCACACATCACTTCGGAGGCGGGCATGGTGATGTAGATGCCTCCGGCGATGATTTCCCCCTCTGGCAGGGTGCCGGGAAGAGCTTCAGAACCCCCCGAGATGGGTTCTGCGATTGCGGCCGCGACGGAACTTTTCGTGGATGGAGGCTCGGGTATCTGGGGTTTTCCCAAGAAGATGTATAAATAGGCGAAGGGGCGATGTCGGTGGAGGTCAGGGGGCCCCACACCTGCCCTAGGCGCGGCCAGGGCCTGGGCCGCGCCTAGGGGTGGCCTGGGCGCCCTGCTGCCCCTCTTCGACTCTCCTTCGGTCTCTGGCTTCGTTACGGTAAAATATTAACTTCGGCTTTTGTTTCGTCCAATTCCGAGAATATTTCCTGTACAACTTTTCTGAAACTAAAAACAGCAGAAAACTGGGAACTGGCACTGTGGCATCTTGTCAATAGGTTAGTGCCAGAAAATGTATAAAAGTGTAACGAAGTGTATCTAAAACATTGTGGAATTGGTGTAAAACAAGCATGGAGCATCAAAAATTATAGATACGTTTGAGACGTATCAAGCATCCCCAAGCTTAACTCCTGCTCGTCCTCGGGTAGGTAAGTGATAACAAAAATAATTTTTGAGGTGACATGCAACTATCACAATCTTGATCAAGCTATTGTAAAGCATTGTAAGCTGGGATCAAAGTACTCTAAACATAGGCATGATAGATATAATTCTAACAATAGAATTTAGCAACTATGTTATAACATGAAAAGTAACTCAAACAAAGGATCGTGAATAATTATGCTATGAAAGCAACTGTTTGTTTATGAGCATAGAGAAAACATAACAAAGTGGTATTCAGCTTGTCCTTAATGGAATAGCAAAACATAAATGCTAGGACACCTTTAAAGTTCAAAGGGTGACTTGATACAAGTAATTTAAGAATAAGCAATAGCATAATCATGAATCAATCAATAAGTCTTGGGACTATGCACATTATACTAAGAATGACAACTATGCTCTCTTAATTGGTGCATAAAGCAAGAAGATGAAGACTCAACATAAAAGTAAAAGAAAGATCCTTCGAAGAAGGAAGTAAGAATCAACAATTTTTATAAAGCTTTCAAAAAGGTATGGTACTTATTAGCTTTGAGCTCTCATTGCCCCTATCATAAGCATCTTGAATGGTTAAAGTTAATGTGAGGGCAAAAATGAGTCATATGCTTGACAAATCATAAGTCGAAAATCTCATGCCCCTTGAATACGAGTACCTACACCTCATGCTACTCAACTTAGGTCCCAAATAAGTTCTTGTCATTGTGAGTATACATGTATAATTAAGAACGCAGCAGGGGTACTCTTTCATATAAGAGCAATCCCACACCAAAATGACAAGACAAACAGACAATGAGCATCTCAGCAATCCTTTTATTTACTATGGGTATAGCTTTTTATTGAAGATGCTTCACATAATACTCACTATGGAATGCTATAAACTTCCACCATGAATGATGCATGGCTTTGGTTAGCGGCCTAGCGTTTCTCTAACACATATACAAACTCCATGGACTTACAAGTTTCCATTTTATTTCGCATCGATAGGCATCCATAAACAAAAGATCATGACATCAACTAAATAAGAATAAGTGCAATGTTGAAAGCGTGCCCCATGAAAGCATGGTTGTGCTAATTCCCAACTTACAACTTGTAAGAATATAATCTACATAAGATAGTCACAATGTTTCAAGTTTATTAAGTGCAAGAAAGTAAATGTGTCATCAAGTTTGTGAGAGCTTTACTAACTAATTTTCTCATAATTAATTTGATAGATGGATAAAAACATGATGAATGTACTTGGAATAGCAATAATGCTAATAGGTAGATATGGTGGACACAATTGGCAAACTTTGGTTATTAGGAGTTGGATGCACGAGTAGAGCTCATACTTAGTACAGGTGAAGGCTAGCAAAATACTGGGAGCGACCAACTAAGAGAGCAATAATGGCCATAATCATGCATAGCGACAAAACAATATTAATTAAAGCATAAAGTGATATTACAAGTCAAAAACTAAATGATCATAAAGGCTTTAGTTGACTGGTTATTAGTCATAACATGGTGTAAGCATGTGCGAAGTCAACCAAATAAAGCATCAAAGGAGATTACCACAATATTATGCTTTTTATGATAGAAACAACACATGATTCTTTCAATGGAACATTAAGCACTCTCAGCTATTTGAGACAAGTCATGATACAACAATAACTACTAAGCATATAATAAGAATAACATCCAACATGACATGCCAAAGTCTATGCCACAGTCTAGACAAGCTTCATTTTGCATCACTATAAGCATGAAACATTTTACTCGTCTCCAACACCAATGAATTTATTTGAAACAACTCTCATGGATAATATTCAATACGGACCAGAGAGCTAATCATACATGAATAAAGAAAACTAACAAGCTCTGAACAAAATAAAAGTGAAGAAACCAGAGCTAAACGCAGTACTAGCAAACTAGAACACTCGCAGAACAGTAAAAGTGAAAACTAGAGTGTTCTATGCAATTAAAACGGAGTGTGTCATTCTCCAAAACAAATATGCTGGGATCCAACCTTATTCTACAGCAAACAAAACAAAATAAAACTAAAAACAAAAATAAAGATGCTCCAAGAATAACACATAGCATATAAAGCAATAAAAATATAGCGCACAGAAAGATGACCTGTTGCTTTGTTGATGAAGAAGGGGATGCCCGGGATGCCTTGGGTATCCCCAAGCTTTGACGCTTGTACCTCTTGTATATTTCTTGGGGTGACATGGGCATCCCCAAGCTTGAGCTTTTGTCCATTCTTCATCTCATCACATCATTCTTCTCTCCCTACACTTGAAAACTTCCTTCATACAAAACTTCACACAATTCTCATTAGCAGCATTAGTGTAATCAAAATAACAAATCTACTTGGGTTCAGTTCTAACATATATCAAACATCTATTAAGACATTAGCTACTGTAGCAACTTATTTAAAAAGCTCTTTCTCTCAAAAGAACTAAAAAACAAAGAGAATAAGAGGGAAATGCAAATAGTGGCAGAAATCTGTCAAAACAGAACAGCAGGTAAAGATCGATTTTTTTCAAAAATCCTCTGTTGCTCAGATCGCAAAGTGCAAAACTAACGAAAGTTAGATAATAACCCGGGGCATATGCTCAAAAATTGACAGCTCAAAATTACGTACCGGATGGGAGTACGAATTTTTATGGTAACAGCACAGAATCTGTTTCTGGACAGCAACTTCCCCAAATCTTACTTTCTTCCTATTAGAGGCTACTCTTGGCACAAACATGAAATAAAAATGATAAGGAGAGGTCATTAAAGTAGTAATAACTTCCAAGACTCAACAAAAGAAAATTTACTGTAAATAAAAAATGGGTTGTCTCCCATAAGCGCTTTTCTTTAACGCCTTTCAGCTAGGCGCAGAAAGTGAGTTCGCATCAAGTATTGTCAAGTAAAGAAGCATCCAGATTAACGCCGGAAGTTTTTTCAACAAGGACAATTATTTTATCTATATAAGTTTTAGAAAACCCTCTCCCAACACTTTGGGGTTCACTACTCTCATCAAATGGGTTTTCAGGAACAATCCAATCAAAATTGGGTATTGGTATTTTGATTTCCTCGCTATTTTCCAATTTGGTTTATCTATTTTTTCAAGTGTACTAATAACATCTACACTTGAGCCTATCATCTTAAACCTATCAAAGACTTTCCTAGCTTCTATAACAACATCTTTAAATTCCTTAAGCAAAGTTTCTAGAATAAAATCTCTCTTTTCATCACTCTCAATTTCATGCAGTTTAAGGAACATTTGCTGCATTATGGAGTTAAGGTTAACAAACCTAGCCTCCAACATTTGAACTAGATAAGCTGCAGCAGTTTCATAATTAGGAGCAATTTCTACTAAGGATCTATCCTCAATATCTTTGTGCTTGCTAATATGATTAAGGAATTCTTCAATGTTATCTCTCCCAATTATAGAACCACTACCTACTGATATGTCTTTCGGAACGTACTTAGGTATCAACATAATGAGCTAAAAAAAAGTAAAGCAACAAAATAACAACTATAATAGAAACTAATTTTTTTGTGTTTTTGATATAAAGACAACTATAAAAGTAAACTAATTTTTTTGTGTTTTTGATATAAAGAAGCAAACAATGATAAAGTAAAATAAACTAAGCAAAACTATAAAAAATTAAAGAGATTGGAGATGAGAGACTCCCCTTGCAGAAATCCTCTTTCTCCCCGGCAACGGCGCCAGAAAAAGAGCTTGATGAGCGCAGATTGCACGCCGTTGGGAAACCCCAAGAGGAAGGTATGATGAGCACAGCAGCAAGTTTTCCCTCAGTAAGAAACCAAGGTTTCATCGACCAGTGGGAGAAAGGCGTGACTTCTGAAGGTGTTGCTAGCTGACTAGTGGCAGGGCGCACTACCGGCTTCAGCAACAACGTGGAACCTGCACACAACACAACCAAAATACTTTGCGCCAACTTACAGTGAGGTTGTCAATCTCACCGGTTTTGCTGAACACAAAGGATTAAATGTATCGAGTGGAAGGAGATGTTTGCAGTAAATAAAGAGAACAGTGCTTGCGGAAAGTAAATAGAACAGTATTGCAGTGGTTGAATTTATCAGTGTAAAGGAAAGGACCGGGGTCCACAGTTCACTAGAGGTGTCTCTCCATAAAGATAAATAACATGCTGGGTGAACAAATTACAGCTGGGCAATTGACAGAATATCGATCATATATGACAAGATGATTACTATGAGATTCGTTTGGGCTTTACAACATAATACATAGACCGTAATCCAACTGCGTCTATGACTAAAAATCCACCTTCCGGTTAGCATCTGCACCCCTTTCAGTATTAAGTTGCAAGCAACAGATAATTGCATTAAGCATTGTGTGTAATGTAAACAATAGAATTACCCTCGGATAAAACATTGTTGTTTTCTCCCTAGTAGCAACAGCACATCTACAACCTTAGAAGTTATAAAGTCACTCTCCCAGGAAACTAGAGGCATGAACCTACTATCGAGCATAAATACTCCCTCTTGGAGTTACAAGTACATACTTGGCCAAAGCATCTACTAGCAACGGAGAGCATGCAAGATCACAAATAACATATGACATGAATATATAATCGACCTCAACATAGTATTCAATATTCATCGGATCCCAGCAAACACAACATGTAGCATTACATAATGATGATCTTGATCATGTAGGGCAGCTCACAAGATCTAAACATGAAGCACAAGGTGGAGAAGACAACCATCTAGCTACTGCTATGGACCCATAGTCCAGGGATGAACTACTCACGCATCACTTCGGAGGCGGGCATGGTGATGTAGATGCCTCCGGCGATGATTTCGCCCTCCGGCAGGGTGCCGGGAAGAGCTTCAGAACCCCCCGAGATGGGTTCTGCGATTGCGGCCGCGACGGAACTTTTCGTGGATGGAGGCTCGGGTATCTGGGGTTTTCCCAAGAAGATGTATAAATAGGCGAAAGGGCGATGTCGGTGGAGGCCAGGGGGCCCCACACCTGCCCTAGGCGCGGCCAGGGCCTGGGCCGCGCCTAGGGGTGGCCTGGGCGCCCTGCTGCCCCTCTTCGACTCTCCTTCGGTCTCTGGCTTCGTTACGGTAAAATATTAACTTCGGCTTTTGTTTCGTCCAATTCCGAGAATATTTCCTGTACAACTTTTCTGAAACCAAAAACAGCAGAAAACAGGGAACTTGCACTGTGGCATTTTGTCAATAGGTTAGTGCCGGAAAATGTATAAAAGTGTAACGAAGTGTATCTAAAACATTGTGGAATTGGTGTAAAACAAGCATGGAGCATCAAAAATTATAGATACGTTTGAGACGTATCAAGGGGTCGGACAAAAGTTTAGTCCCACCATGCTAGTTTGGAGAGCTTTGGACCTCCTTATAAGGAGGGCTGCTACACTTGTGGTATGAGCATGAGAAGAGAGCTCCTACAGGCGCGCTCCTCCTCCTCCTCCTCCGCTGCCCGCCTCTCCTCGCCTCGTCACGACGCGCGCGCCGTGGTTTGCGGGAATGCCTCGAGCCAAGACCTTCTCTCCTGTCTTGTGGCGTGCACCGCGAGTTGGGGCAGTAGGCCTCAGAAACCCTGTCTCTTGTGATTCTGTATGGGAGAGCGGCGATAAGATTTTTGGAGAGCGCTCTGCGCGACTACTGGCTTCATCTTCATCATGGAATCGGATGAGCTCTTCCCCAACGAGGACTTCTTCCCGAACATTACCAGCCTCTACGACGACATGGGCGACAACAAAGGCAACGTGAACGGGTCTACTTCCAATGTCCCGTATGTTCTTCTCATTCTCCTACTTGAGATCATAGACCTACTATCTTTTCTCGAATTGGATTTCTCCTACTCTCTGTTAGATGGCTTTCTAGCCATGTTTTATCTACTATTTTTCTTGGTTAATTTATGCGGAAAATTGCTTATATTTCCAACAATCCAAAAACCTTACTGTAGGCAATTTTCCCTTGTTGGCTTTGCCGCGTCTCTGAGGCCACCTCCATTTGAGGGTGTGTATTTTAAGAGATGGCGTGCTAGAACAATTATCTGGCTCACAACCAGGAGATGCTTTGATGCAACTAAAGGCAAACCTGAAGGAGAGCTTACTCCCCTCGAGGAGAAAGCTTTTGAGGAAGCCGACACTCTTTTGAGGTGTGCTATTATCAGTGTTCTTGGTGAGAATATTGTTGACTCATATTTGTCCATTACTACGGGCAAGGACACGTGGGATGCGCTCGAGGCCAAGTTTGGGGTCTCGGATGCGGGCAGTGAACTATATGTCATGGAGCAATACTATGACTATAAGATGACTGATGAGCGCTCTGTTGTTGAGCAGGCTCATGAGTTACAGTCCATTGCCAAGGAACTTGCGCAGTTCACCTGTGTGTTACCGGCCAAGTTTATTGCCGGAGGCATTATTGCCAAACTTCCTCCTTCATGGAGGAATTTTGCTACTTCTCTGAAACACAAGAGACAGGAGTTTTCTATCATGGACCTCATTGGTACTCTTGATGTTGAAGAAAAGGTGAGAGCAAAAGACACACGTGCTCGAGGTGCCGAGGGAGGTTCTAGTGCCAATTTGGTACAGAAGAAAAACTTCCAGCCCCACAAGTTCAAGAACAAGAACAAGCATGATGGTAAAGGAAAATTTGATGGGAAGAACAGGGCATCATAGTCTACCAACTTCAAGAAGAAGACTGATAAGAAGAAAGGAGTATGCCATGTATGTGGTGATCCTGATCATTGGGCTCCCAATTGCCCAAACCACTTTGACAAGCGGCAGCACGGGAAAGGCGGCAAGACCGCCAATGTTGTCATTGGAGATACTGAGATGAAGGATGTTGGGTATGGTATATTTCCTACTATCCTTTCAGTATGTCATTCTCCTGAATGGTGGATTGACACATGTGCCAATGTACATGTTTATGTTGATATCTCTTTGTTTTCTTCTTATCAGGTCGCAGGGACTTCCTCCGTGCTGATGGGCAATGGCTCGCATGCTACTGCTCGTGGTGTTGGTACAGTCGATCTGAAGTTCACTTTGGGAAAGACTGTGTGCCTGAAGAACGTGCATCATGTCCCTTCTATCAATAAAAATCTTGTTAGTGGATCCCTCCTATGTCGAGATGGCTACCAGATTGTATTTGAGTCTAATAAATTTGTTGTGTCAAAATTTGGAAACTTTGTTGGTAAAGGCTATGAGTGCAGAGGCTTGTTCCGCTTATCCTGTCAGACATTTGTAATAAAGTTGTAATCATATTTGCACCAATATTGAGACAAATGTTTGGCATTCACGACTTTCTCATGTTAATTTTGGTTGTATGACGCGGCTAGCTAAACTGAACTTAATTCTGAGTTTCACTACTCTCAAGGGTTCTAAGTGTCAAGTGTGTGTTCAAGCTAAGCAACCTCGCAAGTCTCATACGACTGTGGAGGTAAGAAATTTGGCACCTCTAGAACTCATACATTCAGATCTTTGTGAGATGAATGGTGTATTTAAAAAAGGTGGAAAGAAATATTTCATGACGTTGATTGATGATTATACTAGATATTGTTATGTGTATCTCCTGAAATCAAAAGATGAGGCGTTGAATTTCTTCAAAGTCTATAAAGCTGAAACAGAAAACCAACTTGATCGAAAGATCAAGCGCCTTAGGTCTGATCGTGGTGGAGAGTATTTTTCCAACGAGTTTGATTCGTTCTGTGTGGAACATGGTATAATCCATGAGAGGACGGCTCCCTACTCACCTCAGTCAAATGGGGTGGCCGAAAGAAAGAACCGTACTCTAATTGATTTGGTTAACGCCATGTTAGACACATCGGGTCTCTCCAAGGCATGGTGGGGAGGCGATATTGACTGCGTGTCATGTCCTAAACCGAGTTCCCACAAAGAACAAAGAAATAACCCCATTCGAGGAATGGGAGAAGAAAAGGTTAAAACTCTCTTACCTACGTACATGGGGCTGTTTAGCAAAAGTCAATGTGCCAATCCCCAAGAAGCGTAAGCTTGGACCAAAAACTGTGGATTGTGTTTTTCTAGGCTATGCTTTTCATAGCACTGGCTATAGATTTTTGATAGTAAAATCTGAGGTATCTGACATGCATGTTGGTACAATCATGGAGTCGAATGATGCGACTTTCTTTGAGGATATATTTCCCATGAGGGATATGCCTAGCTCATCGAATCACGGGATGCCCAGTACTTCTAGTCAGGAATTAGCTACAATTCTTGAACCTACCATTTCGACAGAACACCTTGAAAATCCAGAGGAGGATCACAATGAACTCCTAAACGTATTAAGAGACAGAGGACTGCAAAGTCCTATGGTGATGATTTCATTGTCTACCTCGTGGATGATACTCCCACTTCTATTTTAGAAGCCTATGCATCTCTGATACGTCTCCAACGTATCGATAATTTCTTATGTTCCATGCCACATTATTGATGTTATCTACATGTTATATACACATTATATGTCATATTTATGCATTTTCTGGAACTAACCTATTAACAAGATGCCGAAGAGCCAGTTGCTGTTTTCTGCTGTTTTTGGTTTCAGAAATCCTAGTAAGGAAATATTCTCGGAATTGGACAAAATCTTCGCCCAGGGTCCTATTTTTGCACGAAGCTTCCAGAAGTCCGAAGACGAGACGAAGAGGGGCCACGAGGGGGCCACACCCTAGGGCGGCGCGGCCCCCCCTTGGCCGCGCGGCCCTGTGGTGTGGGGCCCTCGTGCCGCCTCTTGACCTACCCTTCCGCCTACTTAAAGCCTCCGTGAAGAAACCCCAGCACCGAGAGCCACGATACGGAAAACCTTCCGGAGACGCAGCCGCCGCCAATCCCATCTCGGGGGATTCAGGAGATCGCTCTCCGGCACCCTGCCGGAGAGGGGATTCATCTCCCGGAGGACTCTACGCCGCCATGGTCGCCTCCGGAGTGATGAGTGAGTAGTTCACCCCCGGACTATGGGTCCATAGCAAGTAGCTAGATGGTTGTCTTCTCCTTATGTGCTTCATTGTTGGATCTTGTGAGCTGCCTAACATGATCAAGATCATCTATCTCGTAATACTTTATGTTGTGTTTGTCGGGATCCGATGGATAGAGAATACTATGCTATGGTAATTATCAATCTGATGTTTATGTGTTGTTTAAGATCTTGCATGCTCTCCGTTATTAGTAGAGGCTCGGCCAAGTTTTTACTCTTAACTCCAAGAGGGAGTATTTATGCTCGATAGTGGGTTCATGCCTCGCATTGATACCGGGACAAGGATGTAAAGTTCTAAGGTTGTGTTGTGCTTGTTGCCACTAGGGATAAAACATTGATGCTATGTCCGAGGATGTAGTTGTTGATTACATTACGCACCATACTTAATGCAATTGTCTCGTTGTTTGCAACTTAATACCGGAGGGGGTTCGGATGATAACCTGAAGGTGGACTTTTTAGGCATAGATGCGGTTGGATGGCGGTCTATGTACTTTGTCGTAATGCCCAATTAAATCTCACTATATTTACCATGTCATGTATGTGCATCGCGGTGCCCTCTTTATTTGTCAATTGCCCGACTCGTAATTTGTTCACCCAACATGCTTTTATCTTATGGGAGAGACACCTCTAGTGAACTGTGGACCCCGGTCCAATTCTCTTTACCGAAATACAATCTACTCGCAATACTTGTTTTCTACTCGTTTTCTTGCAAACAATCATCTTCCACACAATACGGTTAATCCTTTGTTACAGCTAAGCCGGTGAGATTGACAACCTCACTCGTTTCGTTGGGACAAAGTACTTGGTTTGTGTTGTGCAGGTTCCACGTTGGCGCCGGAATCCCCGGTGTTGCGCCGCATCACATTTCGCGACCATCAACCTTCAACGTGCTTCTTGGCTCCTCCTGGTTCGATAAACCTTGGTTTCTTTCTGAGGGAAAACTTGCCGCTGTGCGCATCATACCTTCCTCTTGGGGTTCCCAACGGACGTGTACATCTACGCGCATCAATCTCCGGATGCTGATTACTGGAAGGAAGCCATCCGTAGTGAGATGGATTCTATTTTGGCTAAAGGAACCTGGGAGTTCACTGATCGTCCTTATGGGTGCAAACTTGTAGGGTGCAAGTGGGTGTTTAAGAAAAAGCTTAGGCCTGATGGTACTATTGAAAAGTACAAGGCACGGCTTGTGGCCAAGGGTTATACCCAAAAGGAAGGTGAAGACTTCTTTGATACTTACTCACCTGTAGCCAGATTGTCTACTGAAAGGACGAGATGTCGCCTAGAGGGGGGGGGGTGAATAGGCGTTTAAAAACTCTTACGGATTTGGCTTGTAAGAATGCGGAATTAAACTATGTTTATTCTACAAGCACAAACCCTAAATATGCTAGGCTCACCTAAGTGCAACAACAACAACTAGAGCTAAGCAAGATGGGCACAAGATATATGTAGCACAAGTGATAGCAAGATATATGTACTTCAAGCACGATGGCTATCACAAGGAAAGTAAGCTCGGGTATAGAAATAACCGAGGCACACGGAGACGAGGATGTATTCCCGTGTTCCCTTCCTTTGCAAGAAGATACGTCACGTTTGGAGGAGTGGAGGTCCCACGAAGGATTCCCCAACGCCACGAAGGCTCACCCTATTCTCCGAGCCAAACCCACGAAGGATAATGGCCCCTTCCTTATGGTTAGCTTTTTCTCCACTCCGGAGATGGCAAGCTCCACAACCACTTCACAAGCTCCACGAAGGAGAAGCCCGGGCCTCTTCACAATCTTCTTGAAGAGATCACCGGAGCACCAACCGCCAAGCCAACTAGGAGGTCTCCCTCCAAGAGTAACAAGCTCACGGGCTCTCACTCGAACTAATCGTGGTGGAGAGATCAACACAATGCAATGATGCAAAGCAAGAACACCAAAGGTGTTCAAATCCTTCACACTCAAATCCCACCAAAGCAACAGATGCTAGGATGAGATTGGAGAGGAAGAACAAAGAGGAAATCAACAAATGACTCCAAGATCAAGATCCAAAGGGTTCCCCTCACTTAGAGGAGAAATGGATTGGTGGGGATTGTAGATCTTGATCTCCTCTCTTAGATCCCTCAAGAATAAGCAAGAATCATGGGGGGAATCAAGAGATCGGGCAAGTTCTTCAAAGATGACAATGGAGGAGAGAGAGAGTAAGAACTTAGCTTGCCCAAGGTGGAAGAAGGGCTATTTATAGCCCAAGCTGAAATGTAACCGTTGGGGAAAAGTCGGGCTGAGAAAACTGACCGTTTGAGGCAAAGTCGAGCAACCCGGTATCTGACCCAGTAGTACCGGGCCACATACCGGGCTGCCCGGTAGCAGCACCCGGTGTACCGGGCTGGCTACCGACATTTCCGGTAGCAGCACCCGGTGGACCGGGCTGTGTGCCGGAAGCTCCTGTGCTCTGGTTCCTCTACGCAGTCCGGTAGCAGCACCCGGTGTACTGGGCTGGCTACCGACTTTTCCGGTAGCAGCACCCGGTGTACCGGGCTGGCTACCGACTTTTCCGGTAGCAGCACCCGGTGTACCGGGCCACAGACCGGAATTCGGGACCCCTGAAAAAACCTTTTCTTTTTCTTTAAAATAGAAAATACTCCCGAACTCCGATTGACATGAAACCAATTTTGTTGGAAAGATAACGACAAATAGAACCCCAACAAAAATGCAATAGAATATTTTAGATGATTCTAGAGAGGGAGTCTCCCACCATTAAGAAACGATGAAGTCGTCCAAACTCGAAAACGCAATAGAAGATGCATGCGGATTCCGTTTTCGATGAACTTGGGCTTGTTGTAAAGCTAGCAACAAGCTCAAGAACCTCACACAGAGAAACACCAAGAAGAAATAGGGATATGCAAAGGATGCAAAGTATTGAGCTCCCTAAGACGATGCGATCAAGTTACCCAACCGAAAGCCCCTCTTGATAGTGCGGCTATCTATCCTATAATCCGGTCTCCCAACATCCACCTTGAGACCGGTAAAAGGAAAACCTAGCAAGGCCATACCTTTGCCTTGCGCATCCTGCTTGATCTTGATGATAACTCTTCAAGCTCCACTCAAGCCGGAATGCCTTACTTGATCATCGTTGCTTCGTGAAGACTCACAAATGCTCCCCCATACACCATGATGGGAAAGCTCCATTGATGCATATCTTCACACTTTGTATTGGTCAACCTTGTATCTTCTCATGCTCTATCATACTATCTTGAGGTGTATAAAGGATTCTTCATTTGGTTGCATGCTCTAAATCTTAGTCAACCATAGCTCAACTTATGAGACTATCATGACACCGACTTAGAGCCATATCTTGAATTCTTCACTTGGAATCAAGCACTCAAGATCTTGATCATTCATTGCTTAACACATAAGCTAGAGCATGGCTAATATTGAGTTCCACATGGGAACTCCATCTTATCACATATATGTCTTCAAATCGATGATCTTGATGCCAATACTCAAGGTATATCTTTATCTTCATGGCATCCATACTTGAATCCAACACATGGACTACAAGTAGTACCTATGGAATATTCCTTCATATAAACTCAACGAAAACATTAGTCCATAGGGGTTGTCATTAATTACCAAAACCACACATAGGGGCAATATACCCTTACATCTACCATTCGAGTACTAGTATCATTGGCTCCCTCATATAGTCTTCTTGTTCATCAAATGGACGCTAAGACGGCTTTCCTAAATGGAGAGTTGGATGAGGAAATTTACATGGAGCAGCCAGATGGTTTTGTAGTAAATGGTCAACAAGGAAAGGTTTGCAAGTTATTGAAGTCTTTATATGGTCTTAAGAAAGCCCCTAAGCAGTGGCACGAGAAGTTCGAAAGAATTTTGATTGCTGAAGGCTTTGTCGTAAACGATGCTGACAAGTGTGTGTACTATCGCCATGGTGGGGGCGAGGGAGTCATTCTTTGCTTATACGTCGATGATATATTATTTTTTGGAACCAACCTGAATGTGATTAAGAACACCAAGGATTTCTTATCTCGTTGTTTTGAGATGAAGGATCTTGGGGTAGCTGATGTAATCTTGAACATCAAGCTGCTGAGAGATGGCAATGGTGGGATTACTCTGCTTCAATCTCACTATGTGGAAAAGATCTTGAGTCATTTTGGGTATAGTGACTGGAAACCTTCTCCAACACCCTATGATCCTAGTGTGCTACTTCGAAAGAATAAAATGGCCACTAGAGATCAACTGAGATTTTCTCAGATTATTGGCTCGCTTATGTATTTGGATAGCGCTACGAGGCCTGACATCGCTTTTGCTATAAGCAAACTTAGCCGATTTGTTTCAAATCCTGGCGATGATCATTGGCATGCTCTTGAAAGAGTTATGCACTATCTAAAAGGCACCGTGAGCTATGGCATTTCACTATACCGGGTATACGAGGGTACTAGAGGGTTATAGTGACTCAATCTGGATATCTGATGTTGATGAGATTAAGGCCACTAGTGGATATGTATTTACACTTGGTGGTGGCACTGTTTCTTGGAAGTCTTGCAAGCAGACCATCTTAACGAGGTCAACAATGGAAGCAGAACTCACAGCATTAGACACAGCCACTATTGAAGTAGAGTGGCTTCGTGAGGTCTTGATGAATCTACCTGTGGTTGAAAAACTAGTACCCGCTATTCCGATGAATTTTGATAATCAAACTATGACCATCAAGGTTAACAGTTCTATGGATAATATGAAGTCATCAAGACATGTGAAGAGGAGGTTAAAATCTGTCAGAAAATTGAGAAACTCTGGAGTTATTGCGTTGGATTATATCCATACATCTAGAAACTTGGCAGACCCCTTCACAAAGGGTCTATCACGCAATGTGATAGATAATGCATCAAAGGAGATGGGTATGAGACCCACCATATAAGTTGACCATAGTGGTAACCCACTCTATGTGATCGGAGATCCCGTGAATTAGAATTGGGAGACAAGATGTATGTCAACTGAGAGGAAATTATCCTTACTTTTTGTATGATACCACTCCGTGAAGATGCAATACTTTCCTAATCTGCACGGTAGACTGATTTTATCTTAATGTGTTCTAAGTGGCTTATTTGAGCACAGATGTTGTCCTGCAGAACACTTGTTGAAGAACACACCTATATGAGTCTGGTTGTTAAACATCGCAGCCTATGAGAGTTGGGTGCTCTCAAATAAACTCATGAAAGGCCATGGAGTATGACGCATAAGCTCCACCCGCGGGGAAGCCCTGCGATGGCCCAGTATCGGTCAAGGCTTTATGTGAAGCTAGACTCGTAGAAAACTTGCAGTTCAAGGCTTAGTCCACTGTTCAAGTAGCAATCTAGTGTAGCATAGAGTTCTAGGTGAAAGTTCAACTTAACAGTCTTCACTATAGCACTGGTATATAAAACAATGTTTTGGAACCAAAGGCTAACTTTATGTGCCTCTGGGATCTGGTGGGGGATTGTTGAAATTTTGCCTCATATAGACCCAACCCATATAATATAATCAACAATTCCTGAAAATCCCAAAGGCCCATGTGGCCCAGTCATGCAAGGCAAGGGGTGGGAAAAGTTTAGTCCCACCTTGCTAGTTTGGAGAGCTTTGGACCTCCTTATAAGGGGGGCTGCTCCACTTGTGGTATGAGCATGAGAAGAGAG
The DNA here is from genome assembly GCF_022539505.1 of Lolium rigidum. Classification (NCBI taxonomy): domain Eukaryota; kingdom Viridiplantae; phylum Streptophyta; class Magnoliopsida; order Poales; family Poaceae; genus Lolium; species Lolium rigidum. The sequence goes on along the minus strand of NC_061514.1, from coordinate 298,838,950 downwards.
CTCCTACACACACGCTCCTCCTCCTCCTCCGCCCGCCTCGCCTTGCCACGACGCGCGTGCGCGCGCCGCGATTTGTGGGAATGCCTCGAGCCGGGACCTTCTCTCCTTTTTGCCATGCATGAATGTAATTTAAATGGTTGCAGAAGCTGAAACGTTTTGCTGTAGTGGACATGAATATTAATGCCTGTTTAGTTCATCTTTTGTCCCTTAGTTTCCTCTTCCAACGCAGCCTATTCGCATCCTCATGTGTGCATATAAAAGAGATGTCGCACCTCTCCAGAAAGATACGCATACAACAAAGCCACATGGTTACAAAGCTTTGCGCCAATCAAGATCTTCCCCATCTCGTCTTGTGGCATGCACCGCGAGTTGGGACAGTAGGTCTCCAAAACCCCGTCTCCTGTGATCCTGTACGGGAGAGCGGCGATAAGGTTTTTGGGGTGCGCTCTGCGCGACTAATCACGGAATCAGACGAGCTCTTCCCCAACGAGGACTTCTTCCTGGACATTAGCAGCCTCTACGACGACATGGGCGACAACAACGGCAGCATGAACGAGTCTACTTCCGTTGTCCTGTATGTTCTTCTCATTCTCCTACTTGAGATCATAGACCTACTATCTTTTCTAGAATTGGCTTTCTCCTACTCTCTGTTAGATGGCATGTCTAGTTTATTTCCTCTATTTCTAGCCATGTTTTATCTACTATTTTTCTTGGTTAATTTATGCGGAAAATTGCTTATATTTCCAACACAAACTAAATTGTGTACTGCTCCTCTCTGTAATTCCCACCTTTTGGCACAGGTGGACATACATGTATTTGCATATCATTCAAATTAACCAAAGAACAATATGTGACCAACTCTAACTTTGTTAAATTACTACGAGAGTTAAAAATGAATTTTTACATGAAACCAATTTTATCAGAACCACTATCCTATATGGTTCAACATATCCAGAGGGCATATGTTTCCAAATAACTGAAAATATCAGGGATATTTATCCCTCAAACAGAGCCTTAGAGCAATAAAATATTTTATTGAAAATAATCTGTAACAAAAATTAGTGAATCCAATTTTGGGAGGATCTATGTTTGATTTGCTACAAAATGGCATAGGTTTTGTTTGCTGAAGTACTATAGTGTTCTGTGAGCAAAATAAGGAATTTTTGCACAATACCACTTCTGGTGGTTTCCAAACTTCATTAGCTACCAGTACATGTGTAGATTATATCTTGGTGTGAAGCAGAACATTTTTAGCAAATAAATAGGATAATATGGTTTTTCTAGAATGAATAAAAATGGTTTCCCTTATAAATAAAACAATAGTCTTACACCTTAGGTTTTGTTTGTTTTAGTTAAGAAGGTTTAGTGTCTCTGATTGTTGTATTTACTATTTAGTACTGGTTGTGATGTTTGGTTTATTGTATGCTAGTGTGTTTGAATGTCCCTCTTTTTCTTTCTTTCCGGTGTTAGATGTGAACGTTGAATAAGAGGAGGGAATAACAGAGGTTCTTGAAGAAGAAGACCAGGGACATTTTGCCAGCCAAGGCAAGCGACCTCTTGATGCATCCCTGATCCTATTGTCTTACTCTTGCATTCTTTCCAAGTTTTATAAATTGCATGTTTATTCTTATTTATTTATGTGAGTGGTTATGCCACTCGGAGTTTAATATTCCACCCTTACGGGTGCTGCCCTTGTGATACCTACTGATCCCTCCCATAGGAATATGGTGCTTAACACCATACTATCTTTGTCGCCCCTTTTCTAAGAAGGATTTGACTATAGGTGGGAAGCCCTGAAAAAAATGAGTTTTGGAAATAATGGGTGTTCGAAAAACCTTGGAATGGGACGACCCTGCCCAAGTGTGGTTTTATGAAAGGAAGGTTTTTCAATGGTGCGCGCTGAAGGAAAGTGGTGGAGAAACTGGTTTTGCGAAAACTTCAGTGCCTGGGTATTTACCCTGAACAACTTTACAATGCGACCACATTACCCTGAAGTGGGATGGGGCGTAGCATAGTAGTTGGTCTCGCCTTAGTTTTGGTCCTGCAAGTGTAGTGGCAGTCCGACCATGGACACTTCGACCGGGGTTCTTCCAATTTAACAGGACGCAACCCATTTTCCTGTTTAGGTACGCGGGGTACAACCTATGAGCTCCCATTGAAAGATGCCCGCAGTTGGTTGCGGCATTCCGGAGGGCTCGAGCGGGCTGGGGACTTTGCAACTTCTAGAAAAACAGCCCCTCGGACTCTGGTACAACTCTAGGCGGCATGTATTAGGCTAAGGCGAGCAGGCAAAAAACTACGATCGATTATCCGAGTCCCGCATACTTTTGTATGAAAGTCGGGGATGATCCCGGTGGATTTATCGGATCTTGTGGGGAAAGTGTACAACCTCTATAGAGTGTAAAACTATTCGAATAGCCGTGTCTGCGGTTATGGACGATTGGAAAGGCATGTTACTTAGTTCTGAAGAGTTTTGTTTTACTAAAATGGTTTTCCAAGTGATTTGGGAAAGAATACCAGTGGGACTGGTGGAAGGGTATTCTGGAGGTACGGAGGAAAGATGAAAAGATGTTTTTGGCCATATCAAGTTGGCCGGAAAGAAAGATGGGCCATCCTTACCTATTGTTCTTCAAAAGAACTCTTGTTTTCTAAAAAGGTTTTTCAACAAAGATATATAGATGCTATATCCACGAGAGAACTATCTCTCTCACCTTATATCCTTAGAATAGCACTGATACGTCCATTTTGCATCACTATTTTATATCATAATTTGCTGTTATTCATTGATATATTTCGTATTGGGACACAATGCTTATGTTATTTTATCTATTTTGCATGTTTCATGATTATTTGGAGATTGCGCACCGGAGCCAGGATTCTGCTGGAAAAAAGCACCGTCAGGATGCAATATTTCGGAAGATCAACTGTGGAAGGAAATTTCACGTAAATTCCTATTTTTCCAGATGACGGAGGGAGCCAGAAGGGGAAGAAGAGAGGAGCCACTGTGGGCCCAGACCACAGGCCGGCGCGGCCCATGGCCTGGCCGCGCCACCCTGTGGTGTGGGGGCCCCACAGCCTCTTTCGCCTCCTTTTCTTCGCGTACTCCTTCGTCCCGAAAACCTAAGCCACAGAGGGATCCTCACGAAGGGTTACAGCCGCCTCTGCGGGGCGGAGAACACCGAGAGAAAAGAGCTCTCCGGCGGGCAGGAATCCGGGGAAATTCCCTCCGGGAGGGGGAAATCGACGCCATCGTCACCGTCATCGAGCTGGACATCATCTCCATCACCATCATCATCATCTCCACCATCATCACCGCCGTCTCCACCGCTGGACACCGTCACCGCCGTAGAAATTTGGGTTTGATCTTGATTGTTTGATAGGGGAAACTCTCCCGGTATCGATCTCTACTTGTTGTTGATGCTATTGAGTGAAACCATTGAACCAAGTTTATGTTCAGATTGTTATTCATCATCATATCACCTCTGATCATGTTCCATATGATGTCTCGTGAGTAGTTCGTTTAGTTCTTGAGGACATGGGTGAAGTCTAAATGTTAGTAGTGAATTATGGTTGAGTAATATTCAATGTTGTGATATTTAAGTTGTGGTGTTATTCTTCTAGTGGTGTCATGTGAACGTCGACTACATGATACTTCACCATTTATGGGCCTAGGGGAATACATCTTGTATTCGTTTGCTAATTGCGGGGTTGCCGGAGTGACGTAAACCCGAACCCCCATTAGTATATCGATGCAGGAGGGATCGCAGGATCTCGCAGTTTAAGGTCTGTGGTTAGATTTATCTTAATTACTTTCTTGTAGTTGCGGATGCTTGCAAGGGGTATAATCACAAGTATGTATTAGTCCTAGGAAGGGCGGTACATTAGCATAGGTTCACCCACACAACACTTATCAAAACAATGAAGATTATTTAGCTACATGAAGCGAAAGCACTAGACTAAATTCCCGTGTGTCCTCAAGAACGTTTGGTCATTATAAGTAAACAAACCGGCTTGTCCTTTGTGCTAAAAAGGATTGGGCCACTCGCTGCAATTATTTCTCTCGCACTTTACTTACTCGTACTTTATTCATCCGTTACATCAAAACCCCCGAATACTTGTTTGTGAGCATTTACAAGTGAATCCTTCATCGAAACTACTTGTCAACACCTTCTGCTCCTCGTTGGGATCGACATTCTTACTTATCGAAGATACTACGATACACCCCCTATACTTGTGGGTCATCAAGACTATTTTCTGGCGCCGTTGCCGGGGAGTGAAGCGCTATTGGTAAGTGGAATTGGTAAGGAAAACCTTTATCGTTGTGCTGATTTTATTTCTGCCTCGCTGCTATAAGTCATTATGGAGAGATCTTCTCTTCGATTTCTATTTGGGAAATCTACTACTACCGCAACGGTAGTGGATGAGGCGCCAGTGAGGAAGAGATACCATATAAAATACCTATGAAAATTATTGAACGTGTTATGGATAACCGCTATGAAGGGGATGGAACTGTCCATCCTGGTGATCATTTATTGTTTTTGCATGAATTATGCGGGTTATTCAAATGTGCAGGTATTGCTATGAATGAAGTAAGGAAGAAACTATTCTCTTTATTGCTGTCTGGTAAAGTGGCGCATTGGTATAAATTACTGGATAATGGGGATTCTCTTGAATGGGATGATATTGTGCCCCGGTTTTATTCTAAGTTCTATCCTCCGAGTGAGATTCACAAAGATCGGAATCGCATATATAATTTTTGGCCTCATGATGGAGAAAGTATTGCCCAAGCTTGGGGGAGATTGAAGTCTTTAATGCTCAAATGCCCCATTCATGAGCTTCCTGGTAATATTATTATTGATAATTTCTATGCAAGACTTTCTTTTCAAGACAAGACCTTGCTGGATACTTCTTGTTCCGGATCATTTACACGCAACAAAGAAGAGTTTAAAAGGGACCTTCTTGATCGGATCCAAGAAAATACTGAAGGATGGGAGAACGACAAGGATAGAGAATCAGGTATAATTTATGATTATAAATGCATTGAAGCTTTTATGGATACTGATACATTTCGTAATATGAGTGCTACATATGGTCTTGATTCTCAAGTTGCTGCAAATCTTTATAAAGCTTTTGCTTCTTATTATGAATTGCCTAAGAAGAATTTTGATAAGTATCATGAACCGTATAAAGATAAAATTGATTCATCTATTAATAAATGTGTTGTAGTTGAAACTGCTGATCGTGTTATTCCTGAAGCTTATATTGAAAAAACTCCTTTCCCTGCTAAAATGAAGGAGTACTCTGTCATAAATAGTGCGGTTCATAAAAGTGAAAAGAAACCTATAGAACCTGAAGAACAAATAAAAGTTGAACCTGCTGTTGCAATAGTTAAAGATCTTGTGACTGAAAACATAGAGGATGGTCATATTATTTTCTGTGAAGATGCTTCTAATATTGTTTCACATCCTAATAAATCCAAACAAGTTAGTGTTCCTATGCTATCTCGTTAGAATTGGTGATCATTGCTATTATGGTTTATGTGATATTGGTGCAAGCGTTAGTGCTATTCCTTATGAGCTTTACACGGAGATTATGCATGAAATTGGTTCTTGTGAACTTGAAGATATTGATGTGGTTATTCAGCTGGCTAATAGAGAAACTATTTCTCCAATTGGTATTGTTCGAGATGTGGAAGTTCTATGTGGTAAGATTAAATATCCTGCTGACTTTCTGGTACTTGGTTCTGCTGCTAGTGATTATTGTCCTATCATTTTTGGTAGACCTTTTCTAAATACTTGTGGAGCTATTATAGATTGTAAGAAAGAGAAAATTTTGACTAAATTTGCTGGTGAACCTTATGAGTTTAACTTTTCTAAATTTACCAAAACTCCTTATAAAGCTGACTTGCCTAGTAACGATTTTAAAATGGAGCAGTGTGCATCTATTGTTCTTGTTCCTAATAATCCTTTGCAGCAACATTTGGAGGATAGCGAGAGTGAAATTTTCAGGAAAGAAAGAGATGAGCTCGAGGAGATATTTCTTCGTCAACCTATTCTCAAGCATGATTTACCAGTGGAAGATTTGGGTACAACACCGCCACCAAAGGAAGATCCTGTTTTTGATTTAAAGCCTTTACCTGATAATCTCAAATATGCTTATGTTGATGATAAGAAAATATATCCTATTATTATTAGTTCTAAACTTACAGAGTTTGAAGAAGAAAGATTATTGCAAATATTGAAGAAACATCGAGGTGCTATTGGCTATACTCTTGATGACTTGAAGGGGATTTCTCCCTCTATTTGCCAACACGCCATTAATATGGAAGATGATGCGAAGCCTCGTTGTTGAACCTCAGTCGTCGTCTAATTCCCAAGATGAAGGATGTGGTAAGAAACGAGGTATTACGACTTCTTGAAGCTGGTATTATATATCCTATTGCTGATAGTAGATGGGTTAGTCCTGTTCATTGTGTTCCTAAGAAAGGAGGAATGACTGTTGTTCCTAATGATAATGATGAGCTCATACCTCAAAGAGTAGTGGTAGGGTATAGAATGTGCATTGATTTTCGAAAAGTTAATAAAGTTACTAAGAAAGATCATTACCCTTTACCATTTATTGATCAAATGCTGGAAAGATTGTCTAAAAATACTCATTTTTGCTTTCTTGATGGTTATTCTGGGTTTTCACAAATTGCTGTTAAAGCTAAAGATCAAGAGAAAACCACTTTCACTTGTCCATATGGAACTTATTCTTATAGGCGTATGCCTTTTGGTTTATGTAATGCTCCTGCTACTTTTCAAAGATGCATGTCTGCTATTTTTCATGGCTTTTGCGAGAGTATTGTAGAGGTATTCATGGATGATTTCTCTGTCTATGGTAATTCTTTCGATAATTGCTTGCGGAACCTCGATAAAGTTTTGCAGAGATGTGAAGAAACAAACCTTGTTCTTAATTGGGAGAAATGCCACTTTATGGTTAATGAAGGAATTGTATTGGGACATAAAATTTCTGAGAGAGGTATTGAAGTTGATAGAGCTAAAGTTGAAGCAATTGAGAAGATGCCCTATCCGAGGGATGTTAAAGGTATTCGTAGTGTTCTTGGTCATGCTGGGTTTTATAGGAGATTTATTAAAGATTTCTCTAAGATTTCAAAGCCTCTTACTAATCTTCTTCAAAAAGATGTACCTTTTGTTTTTGATGATGATTGTAAGGAAGCTTTTAATACTCTAAAGAAAGCCTTAACAATCGCTCCTATAGTTGAACCTCCCGATTGGAACTTACCATTTGAAATTATGTGTGATGCTAGTGATTTTTGCTGTAGGCGCTGTTCTTGGACAGCGAGTAGATAAGAAATTAAATGTTATTCATTATGCTAGCAAGACTCTTGATGCTGCTCAAAGAAATTATGCTACAACTGAAAAAGAATTGTTAGCTGTAGTCTTTGCTTGTGATAAATTTAGATCTTATATTGTTGATTCAAAAGTTACAATTCATACTGATCATGCCTGCAATTAGATACCTTATGACAAAGAAAGATGCTAAGCCAAGGCTTATTAGATGGGTACTTCTGTTGCAAGAATTTGATTTACATATTATAGATAGAAAAGGTGCTCGATAATCCCGTTGCCGATAATTTATCTAGATTGGAAAATATCGCTTATGATCCTCGTTCTCGTTAATGATAGTTTCCCAAATGAACAATTGGCTGTAATAAAGGTGAACTCGCGAGATAGCCCTTGGTATGCTGATTATGCTAACTTTATTGTTTCCAAGTATTTGCCTCCAACCTTTTCAGCTCAGCAAAGGAGGAAATTCTTTTATGACTTGAGGCATTATTTTTGGGATGACCCACACTTATATAAAGAAGGAGTGGATGGTATTCTGCGAAGGTGTGTTCCCGAACATGAACAACAAGAGATATTGAGTAAATGTCATGGTAGTGCTTATGGAGGACATCACGCCGGAGAAAGAACCGCACAAAAGGTTCTACAATCAGGTTTTTATTGGCCAACTCTCTTCAAAGATGCAAGGAAGTTTATTTTATCTTGTGATGAATGTCAAAGGGTTGGTAATATCTCCAGACGCAATGAAATGCCTATGAATTATACTCTTGTTATTGAACCATTCGATTGTTGGGGATTCGACTTTATGGGACCTTTTCCCTCTTCAGAAGGTAACACTCATATACTTGTCGCTGTTGATTATGTTACTAAATGGGTAGAAGCTATACCCACAAAAAGTGCTGACGGTGAGACCTCTTTAAAAATGCTTTTAGATATTATTTTTCCTAGATTTGGAGTTCCTAGATATATTATGACTGATGGAGGTTCTCATTTTATTCATGGAGGTTTTAGAAAAACTCTTGCTAGGTATGGAATTAATCATAGAATTGCTTCCGCTTATCATCCTCAAACTAGTGGTCAAGTAGAATTATCAAATAGAGAAATTAAATCTATTTTGGGAAAGACCGTTAATAAATCTAGAAAGAATTGGGCTAGTAAATTAAAGGATGCACTATGGGCTTATAGAACTGCTTATAAAAACCCCATGGGAATGTCACCTTATAAAATGGTTTATGGAAAAGCTTGTCATTTACCTTTAGAATTAGAGCATAAAGCTTATTGGGCTGTTAGAGAACTAAATAAAGATCCTAAACTAGCTGGTAATAAAAGGTTGCTGCAATTAAGTTCACTAGATGAATGGAGAAGTGAAGCTTATGAAAATGCTAAACTCTTTAAAGAGAAGGTTAAGAAATGGCATGATAGAAGGATTATTAAAAGAGAATTTAATGTTGGGGACAAAGTCCTATTGTATCGGTCTCGTCTCAGACTTTTTGCAGGGAAATTACTCTCAAAATGGGAAGGACCATATGTTGTCGAGGAGGTGTATCGCTCGAGAGCAATTAAAATTAGCTCTCTCCAAGGCAATGCTACACAAGTGGTGAATGGGCAAAGACTCAAGCATTATATCTTAGGTGATTCTTATAATGTTGATGTTGATATTATTCAAGTGGAAACACCGGAGGCCTTCATCAAAGGACAAATCGACAGTCCGCCAGAACTCGACTTTGAATAGGTAACAGTATTGGTAACGAGAAGTTCGCAATTTACTTTCCGAACAATATTTTTGCTATTTTTAGAAAATATGAAAAATTACGGAATCGAAACGGAGTGGAAAAGACGCGCGAGGGCCCGTCACCACAGGCCGGCGCGGGCCCCACCCTGGCCGCGCCGACCTATGGTGACAGCCCCTCGGCGTCCCGTTTCCACTCGTATTCGGCCTGGAACCTTCCTTTTGTCGTAAAAATATTTGCTATATAATCCCCCGGACCCCTGGAGGTCCGTAATATCGTTTTCTCGACGTGTTTTGTTTCTAGCTGTTTCTGCCAGGATTTGCTTCGGATCTAGAGCCATCATGTCTTCGTCGGAAACTCCTAAGGACAGCTCCTGCAAGGATGTTGGTGACTTGTACATGGAGGAGCTGAGGATGCACCCCAAGGAGTTGCTGCTCGTTGAAGGAGAACTGCAGATCAAGGATGTTCAGGGTCCTAAAGGAGAAGGAAGCTTGGAAGACAGGATGGAGAAGCTAGAACAAGAGGTTTTCAAATACAAGAAGATGGCTGAGCGTGAGGTGGATATCTTCCACGAGATTGTGTCTGAACTCATTGCTGAACATGAGAAGGAAACTGCAAAGCTTTGGGGCGACATCCTCTCACTTCACGACACCACCAACAAACTCCAAGCTCAACTTTATGACATTCATAATCAGAACTGTGAGTATGAAAATAGGTTTAAACACATAAGCCGTGCTGCTAGTTTCAGGATTCCCGAGACCAAGATGTCGTTTCTTGATGGAGAGCCCCTTTCTTGGAAGTTTGATGACAGGAATTCATCACCACCATCGCCCAAGAGTAATTCATCATCGGTATTGGCATCCCCTTGGTTTGTTCCAAGCTTGGGGGAGTGCCGCGGTATCACATCATCACTATCTTTTACTTTTATTATCAAGTAGTGTCATATCATGAGTAGGGAAGTTATCATATAAGATAAGTTGCAGTATGGAAGTATCTCTCTTAGTTGGTTATCTATGTATCCGTTGGTGTGAGTTATCGTTATGGAATATTAATGAGAAGTCTTATCATTTACATATTGCACACCTTATTTTAGTTTGCAATTTCTACTATATGATTGATCTTGATTTTAGTATTGGTACCACTTTGGGAGCATTGAGTAAATCTATTTGGTTTTGGCAAACTTAGCAATGGTCATTAGCAACAACACTTTGAATTCAAGAAGCATAGAGAAAATACATGTAGAAGATGTTATTATCTTTCTTATCAGTTCTTAGCTTAGTATTCTGAAGTTAAAACTATTTGTGCTTACAAGTAAGATGCATGATTGTTTCTATCACATGTATATTTGTTTGTTTCCCTCAACTCTTGTGCTTGCTATTTAACCTTGCTAGCCAAAGACTTGTACTGAGAGGGAATACTTCTCGTGCATCCAAACCTGAACCCAAACCTATGCCATTTGTGTCCACCATATCTACCTACTACATGGTATTTTCTGCCATTCCAAGTAAATACTTCGTGTGCTACCTTTAAACAATTCAAAATTTATCATCTCTTATTTGTGTCAATGTTTTATAGCTCATGAGGAAGTATGTGGTGTTTTATCTTTCGATCTTGTCATTTACTTCGGACAGACTTTCACAATGGACTAGTGGCTTCATCCGCTTATCCAATAACTTTGCATAAAGAGCCGGCAAAGGGGTTCCCAGCCCCAATTAATTAACTTCATTAATAATTCTCTTCACATGTGTTGCTCCGATTCATCGGTAAGCAACTTAATTTTGCAAATAGACACTCCTCCATGGTATGTGAAAAGTTGGTCGGCACCCGATGGAATCGGTTAGCCATGGCTTGAGAAAGCAAAGGTGGGGAGGAGTGTCATCATAATAAAAATAAAATAAAAAGGCACTCCTTCATGGTATGAGATTGTTAGCGTGCACCCGATGGAATCGGTTAGCCATGGTTTGTGAAAGAAAGGTTGGAAGGAGTGCCACCCCACTAAAATACATGTGTAAACAAAAGAGAAGGGGGATGATCTACCACGGTGGTAGAAATAACGTCCTTCATGGGAGCCGCTCTTGAAAGTCTGGTTGATAAGGTAGTTAGAGTACCCGCTACCAGTCGTTGACAACAACAAACACCTCTCAAAACGTTACTTTTATCGTCTTTATATGATTTCAAAACTTGAAAAGCTCTAGCACATGATTTAATCCCTGCTTCCTCTCGCGAAGGGCCTCGTCTTTTACTTTATGTTGAGTCGAGTAAACCTATTTCCTTCCATCTCAAGCAAGCATTTGAGTTGTTGTGATCGAACCATTATATTGTGATTTGCTTCATCATGTCTTTTATTCTTTCTTGTTTAGTACAAGTTTTATCTCGAATGAATATAGCTTTGAAAATTATCCATGATCATTATGATTAAGTATGCAATATGAGCCACGAAAGCTTCAATATGAGAGCGCTGCTCAATAGATAAATATAATTTGTTAACTGTTCTCTGACCAAGAACAAAGTTTGCCATCACCAATTATGATTTCTTATGCACCTTTATTTGTGATTACCTTATACTTGTTTCAAGTTGAGTTATATGAGGAAGTTGTTTACTATAATGTCTTGTGTGAATGAATGTGATGCTTCTTGTCCGTATTTTATTGATCGACTCTTCACTCCATAAACATGTGGTCTTGTTTACTGAGCTCAGTTTCGCTTGGGGACAAGCGAAGTCTAAGCTTGGGGGGAGTTGATACGTCCATTTTGCATCACTATTTTATATCATAATTTGCTGTTATTCATTGATATATTTCGTATTGGGACACAATACTTATGTTATTTCATCTATTTTGCATGTTTCATGATTATTTGGAGATTGCGCACCGGAGCCGGATTCCGCTGGAAAAAGCACCGTCGAGATGCAATATTTTGGAAGATCAACTGTGGAAGGAAATTTCACGTAAATTCCTATTTTTCCGGATGACGGAGGGAGCCGGAAGGGGAAGAAGAGAGGAGCCATCGTGGGCCTCGCGACCACGGGCCGGCGCGGCCCATGGCCCGGCCGCGCCACCCTGTGGTCTGGGGGCCCCACAGCCTCTTTCGCCTCCTTTTCTTCGCGTACTCCTTCGTCCCGAAAACCTAAGCCACAGAGGGATCCTCACGAAGGGTTACAGCCGCCTCTGCGGGGCGGAGAACACCAGAGAGAAAAGAGCTCTCCGGCGGGCAGGAATCCGCCGGGGAAATTCCCTCCGGGAGGGGGAAATCGACGCCATCGTCACCGTCATCGAGCTGGACATCATCTCCATCACCATCATCATCATCTCCACCATCATCACCGCCGTCTCCACCGCTGGACACCGTCACCGCCGTAGAAATTTGGGTTTGATCTTGATTGTTTGATAGGGGAAACTCTCCCAGTATCGATCTCTACTTGTTGTTGATGCTATTGAGTGAAACCATTGAACCAAGTTTATGTTCAGATTGTTATTCATCATCATATCACCTCTGATCATGTTCCATATGATGTCTCGTGAGTAGTTCGTTTAGTTCTTGAGGACATGGGTGAAGTCTAAATGTTAGTAGTGAATTATGGTTGAGTAATATTCAATGTTGTGATATTTAAGTTGTGGTGTTATTCTTCTAGTGGTGTCATGTGAACGTCGACTACATGATACTTCACCATTTATGGGCCTAGGGGAATACATCTTGTATTCGTTTGCTAATTGCGGGGTTGCCGGAGTGACAGAAACCTGAACCCCCGTTAGTATATCGATGCAGGAGGGATCGCAGGATCTCAGAGTTTAAGGCTGTGGTTAGATTTATCTTAATTACTTTCTTGTAGTTGCGGATGCTTGCAAGGGGTATAATCACAAGTATGTATTAGTCCTAGGAAGGGCGGTACATTAGCATAGGTTCACCCACACAACACTTATCAAAACAATGAAGATTATTTAGCTACATGAAGCGAAAGCACTAGACTAAATTCCCGTGTGTCCTCAAGAACGTTTGGTCATTATAAGTAAACAAACCGGCTTGTCCTTTGTGCTAAAAAGGATTGGGCCACTCGCTGCAATTATTTCTCTCGCACTTTACTTACTCGTACTTTATTCATCTGTTACATCAAAACCCCCGAATACTTGTTTGTGAGCATTTACAGTGAATCCTTCATCGAAACTACTTGTCAACACCTTCTGCTCCTCGTTGGGATCGACATTCTTACTTATCGAAGATACTACGATACACCCCCTATACTTGTGGGTCATCAAGCACCTGTTCCTTGCTACTGTCATATATGCATATCCTTTACTTCTCTCTTAGGCGGTTTGCGAGAACATTCAAATGTACTCACTGGCATTGTTGTCCTGGTTATTTACTTGGTCATACTATGAAGAGGAGTATTACGAGGAAGAAGAGCACGATACCGAAGACGCGAACTAGGACGCACTTCTAGTTAGTCGCCTGCAGGGTTAAGGTGTGACCTGGGCTTCCACGATGTTTGTGCCAAGTTATTTCCGCTGTTTGTTGTTGAACTACCGCCTTCATGGCCTATGATGTAAGACTATTGTAAGACATTAAATTTGGTACTGTAATGTATGTTGTTATCTGGTATCAGTTCGGTTATATGTTCACGATACACTGATCATGGGATCGTGAATATGGATACATAACAGGAGTTTCGGGCTAGTAACTCCGAGGCCCCACACCATGAAATCTTCAGTCTCCCCGGCAGCCCTCATTACCGCGTCATAGAGCCGAAAGAATTCCCTGGGGTCTCCTGCTCGTCGTACTGGTCTCCGAAGTCCATCCGAAACCTCAGAGGCCACCTGGCATGTCATAGTGATTGGGTGAGCGCACGATAACTCTCGTCGTACCCAGGGCACAATTGTCCTTGCCCCGGGGATTCCTGGCCAGCCTCTGACCGAGGGTGCCCATTCTTCATTCGCGCTTCCTCCACAGGAGGGTGGCCATGGGCCTGCCCCACGTCAACGGAGGAGCGCTCCTGCTGTGGCCACGCTTGTCGAAGCTTCTCCGCCTGGGCCACCCCTAGCCCAGGGCGAGGCGGCAGCCACGCGGTCCAGGCCGTGGCCATAGCAGGAGATCTTGATGCCACGGGTTGACCCAGCTCTTTCCGTCAGCGCCCCCTCATCTCGTCGGCAAGCGCCCCTGAAATAAAGTCGATTAAACTTTTGATGGCGGCGCTCCACTCATCGTAGGTTGGGGCCGTCTGCGGCAGCGGTAACTGGAGCATGATGTGCATCATGGCCCAGGCCTCTCTGTGGGCGCGCGATAGGCGGGTTTTCTCGGGCGCAAAGCCCCCTGCGTCTTGGTCCCGTCCACGCCCTCCAGACCCTGCTCTAGGTCCGACGGGGGAAACATGTGTGCCCTCCATTATGACATGTGCCTCTGATCCTGCGCTGTTCTGTGGGACGGGATACCGCTCCACTCCCACCGGCGGAGGCCCAGGCGGGGGTGGAGGCGGCTCCCACTCCACGGGTAGCTCCAACGGCATCTGTTCTTGGTGACGCTGCTCCGCTGAGACTTCCCCCTAGGCCATGTGTGGCTCAGTCGGCACCCTCTCCCCTAGGGGAGCGGCCGACGAGCTGCATCTCACAAAGTTCAACAAAAATATTAAGGTGAGAAGTAGCATCTTCAGTACTAACACCAGAAAATTGCTCTTTCATAACAAGATTTAACAAAGCAGGTTTAATTTCATAGAAAGTTGCTGCAGGAGCGGTGGAGCAATAGGTGTACAAATAAAATCATTATTGTTTGTGCTAGTAAAGTCACACAACTTGGTGTTTTCAGGAGTACCCATTTTAGCAAGATAAAAATAGAACAACAGAAATAAAAGCTATAATAGAAACTAATTTTTTTTTGTGTTTTTGATATAGAGAAGCAAACAAGATAAAATAAAGTAAACTAAGCAAAACAATAACAAAGTAAAGAGATTGGAAATGAGAGACTCCCCTTGCAGAAATCCTCTTTCTCCCTGGCAACGGCGCCAGAAAATCTTGATGGTGCTCCAGGGAAGGCGCCAAACAATCTTGGTGGCGATTGTGGAAGCGGTTGGGAAACCCCAAGAGGAAGGTGTGATGAGCACAGCAGCAAGTTTTCCCTCAGTAAGAAACCAAGATTTAATTGACCAGTAGGAGAAAGGCGTGACTTCTGAAGGTGTTGCTAGCTGACATGTGGCAGGGCGCACTACTGGCGTCAGCAACAATGTGGAACCTGCACACAACACAATCACAATACTTTGCCCCAACTCACAGTGAGGTTGTCAATCTCACTGGTTTTGCTGATAACAAAGGATTAACCGTATGGTGTGGAAAGAGATGTTTGTTTGCAGTGAACAGTAAGAGAACAGTGCTTGCAGTAAGTAAACAGAACAGGATGATTTTATCAGTGTAAAGGAAAGGACCGGGGTCCACAGTTCACTAGAGGTGTCTCTCCATAAATATAAATAACATGTTGGGTGAACAAATTACAGCTGGGCAATTGACAGAATAAAGACCATACATGACAAGATGATTACTATGGGCATTACAACATAATACATAGACCGTAATCCAACTGCGTCTATGACTAATAATCCACCTTCCGGTTAGCATCCGCACCCCTTTCAGTATTAAGTTGCGAGCAACAGATTATCGCATTAAGCAATGTGTGTAAAGTAAACAATAGAATTATCCTTAGACAAAGCATTGTTGTTTTCTCCCTAGTAGCAACAGCACATCTACAACTTTATAATTTATTGTCACTCTCCCAGATTACTAGAGGCATGAACCCACTATCGAGCATAAATACTCCCTCTTGGAGTCACAAGTACATACTTGGCCAAAGCATCTACTAGCAACGGAGAGCATGCAAGATCACAAATAACATATGACAAGTATATAATCGATCTCAACATAGTATTCAATATTCATCGGATCCCAGCAAACACAACATGTAGCATTACATAAGGATGATCTTGATCATCATAGGCAGCTCACAAGAACTAAACATGAGGCACAAATTGGAGAAGACAACCATCTAGCTACTGCTATGGACCCATAGTCCAGGGATGAACTACTCACGCATCACTTCGGAGGCGGGCATGGCGATGTAGAGGCCTCCGGTGATGATCTCCCCTCCGACAGGGTGCCGGGAAGAGCTTCAGAACCCTCCCGAGCTAGGGTCGGCGATGGCGGCGGCGACAGAACTTTTCGTGTATGGAGGCTCGGGTATTTAGGTTTTTCCCGAGATCGTGAATAAATAGGCGGAGGAGATAGGTCGATGGGGTGCCTGGGGGGCCCACACCACCCCCAGGCGCGGCCAGGGGGCGTGCCCAGGTGTGGAGTGGCCGCCTCCTGGCGCCCCTCCGTCTCTCCTCTGGACTCCGTCTTCGTTTCGGTAAATTAGGAACTTTCCCTTTTGTTTCGTACAATTCCGAGAATATTTCCTGTACAACTTTTCTGAAATACAAAAACAGCAGAAAATAGGAAACTGGCACTGTGGCATCTTGTCAATAGGTTAGTTCCGGAAAATGTATAAAAGTGAAACGAAGTGTAAACAAAACATGTGCAAATTGGTGTAAAACAAGCATGGAGCATCAAAAATTATAGATACGTTTGAGACGTATCAATGCTCTTCAACTCCTGCAGTGCTGCGTCTGCTGCATCGTCCCAGACAAATTTGTCTGTTTTCTTCAGTAGTTTGTACAAAGGTAGGTCCTTCTCGCCAAGACGACTAACAAATCGACTAATTGCTGTTATGCAACCAGTTAATCGTTGTACATATTTGAGACAAGTTGGCCGTTTAATGTTGAGGATAGCTTTGATTTTTTCCGGGTTCACCTCAATGCCTCTGTGGGAGACAATGAAGCCAAGGAGTTTTCCGGCTGGGACGCCAAAGTCGCACTTCAGCAGATTTAACATCATCTTGTACCTCCGGAGATTTTCAAAGGTTTCCTTCAGATCGCTGATCAAGTCGGATCCTTTCCAAGTCATGACCGCAATATCGTCGATGTAGGCGTGCACGTTTCGGCCAAGCTGGTCTTTCAGGCATCGCTGCATCGTTCGTTGATATGTGGCACCTGCGTTTTTCAAACCAAAAGGCATGGTAACATAGCAGTAAGTGCCCAAGGGGGTGATAAAGGAAGTCGCCTTTTGGTCAGACTCCTTCATCCGGATCTGATGATACCCGGAATATGCGTCAAGAAAACAAAGAAGTTCCGCCCTTGACATCAAATCAATGACTTGGTCAATGCGCGGCAGGGGAAACGGATCCTTCGGGCAATGTTTGTTCAAGCCAGAGTAATTGATGCACATTCTTAGTATTTCAGAATTCTTTTTGGGTACAAGGACGGGATTTGCGACCAAATCAGTATGGATAACTTCTACTACAAAACCTGCCTCTAGTAACTTTGCTAACTCCATTCCTATGGCGTGACGCTTCTTATCTCCAAAGCGTTGCATAGCTTGCTTCACCGGTTTTGCACCCGGATTTTTGTTGAGGTAGTGCTCGGCGAGTTCCCTTGGGACTCCGGACATGTCAGAAGGTTGCCATGCGAAGATATCCATGTTTGCCCTCAGGAACTCAACGAGCGCGTCTTCCTATTTGGGGTCCATGTCGGCTCCGACCGAAACCTGCTTGGAGGCGTCCCCTTGCTTGAGGTCAACCTTCTTGGTCTCTATCGTGGCCTTGAACGTGGTCTTCTGGTCGGAGATCTGCTTCTTGGTGGTGTGCATCTCAGCCGGATCCACCGCGGCCCTGTAGCCTTGCAGCTCCTCTCCAGAAATAACTGATTCTACAAAAGCGGCTTTGCCTTCCTCGCAGTCTCGAGCTTTTGTGTAGTATCCGGATACGGTGATCATGCCGTTGGGACCCGGAATCTTGAGCTTGTTGTAGATGTAGCACGGCCTTGCATGGAACTTATGGTACGTTGGCCTGTCGAAGATCACGTGGTAGGAACTTTTGAAGGGCACAACCTCGAATGTGATCATCTCCTCACGGTAATTGTTAACATCACCGAAGGCCACAAGAAGTTTGATGCTGCCCAAGGAGTTCGCCTTCTTACCCGGAACCACACCGTGGAACTCCGTGGTGTTGTGCTTAAGCTGTTCCTTGGTAAGGTTCATCTTCTCCAGAGTTTCCAGGTACATGATGTACAAGCTGGCTCCGCCGTCCACGAGGCAGTTGGAGAAGTTATACCCGTCGATGCGGGGACTAACAACCAAGGCGTAGCACTCTTTGGGGATGACGGCCGGATGATCGGCTCTGTCAAATGTGCATGGTTTTTCCGACCACTTCACATACTGCGGCACAGCCGGAAGCGTGGCATTCAGGGTCCGGAGGGCGGATTTCTTCGCCCGAACTATTGGAGTTCTAAGGAAAGTGTGATATGCACCTGCACTTTTCTTTCCGAAGGGATTGGAGGTGTTGGCTGCGGTACCCTATTTGGGATCCGGCGAAGTTCTATCCTCATCCATAGCCTCGGAGCTTTCCTCATCCTTATCCTTGTTCTTGCCCTTGCTTCCTTTGCCGCGTTTGCGGTGTTTCCTTGCACGCTTGTATCCTGCTTCCGGATCCTTCTTAAGATCATTGACCCACTTGCAGTTGCGATTGGTGTGTGAGGACTTGCCTGTTACCGGATCAATGTGAGCCAGGCACGGCATGTCCCTGTACTCTTCATAGGTTTGGGGAGCACGGGTTCCGGCAGACGTGACTTCGTCAGTGCGCTGCTGGCCTCTGCCAGCTCCGCCTCTGCGGCTGCGGCCTCTTCTGCCACCTTGACCTCGCTAGAGCGTCATGGCCACCATGTCGGAGCCGTTGTTCTTCTGGTCATCGGGGGGATTCTTCCGCTTATTGCCATCGCAGTTTTTCTTCTGTTGGTGTAGGGGTAGGGTTGCGGCCGGAAGTTCTCCGCCTGCGTCATTATCCGCGGCGGTGTGGGTGCTGGCGATGGAGATCATCTTATCTAGGTTCAGCTTCTGGTCATTGTACTCGCATGTTAGCTTGTGCCGGATCAATCCTCCCCTCTGCAAGCCTCCTATGAAGGCCAGCATAGCTGTTCGATCGTCTACGTTCTCACAGTTGTTTCTTGTATCTAACCACCGAGTGAGGTACTCTCGGGAGGTTTCGTTTTTCTTCTGTATGCACACCTGTAGGTCACTGGCCGTGGATGGTGTTTTGTAGGTGCCCCTAAAGTGTGCCTAGAATGCTATCTTCAGGTCAAACCGGCAAAAGATGGAGTTCTCCAAGAGGTCACTTAGATAAACCCGGGCCGGACCAACAAGGTACAACTGGAGCATGCGGCAAGCCATATTTGGGGTCCCTCCGGCAAAGTTCACAGCATTGAAGTAGTCATCAATCCAGGTATCGGGCCTCTCTTTGCCATCGTAATGCTTCAAGTTTCCGGGTAGCTTAAGGTTCAGGCCTCTTGGCGTTTCTTCCTCGCGGATCCTTTTTCCAAAGCACTTTGGGCCAATGTAGCCAATCTTATATTCGTTCAGGCGTTCCCGCGCATCTCGTGAGCTCCGCTTGTGCCCAGGGGATTCTGAGCGGGAGCGAGATCTTCTGCCTCCGCCTCTGCCTCCCTTACTAGGTGGTGGTGATGGGGAGCCGTGCGGGGGCTTATTATGCCTCTTGCTTCCGCCCTCATGCTCTCCGCGATCGTCCTGGTAATGCTAGCTCCGGCTGCGGTGGCTTCCTCCGTCATCGCGGCGGTTGCCTCCATCGCGCCGAGGCTGTTTGGGCTCCGGTGTGCGGTCGTCATTCCGGCTCCTCCTTGGCTCAGGTGCGCGCTCGTTGTTCCGGCTCCTCCTCGGCTCAGTGTCGTCGCGGATATTGATTCCGCCAGGCCCATGGGGTCTGACGTTTCCGGCAGGACGGCGCTGGCGGGGGCGTGGAGGCACGTGCTGATTCCTTGGAGGTGATGGGTTCCGGTACTTGTGTTTGCCAGAGCACATCGCGTCCTTTCCCTTGTCCTTCTCCTTAGGAGTATCTGAAGATATGGGGATTGGATTTGGGTGCTCCATGGTCTTCCTCCGATGCTCCGATGATCCAGTGCGTGACTGATCGTCGCGGGGCTCCCTTGGCTTTCCGGAGGGGCGGTTTTGCGCTGTAGACACACATGCATCTGGGTTAGATTCTAACTTGCGCGAAGTATCCACCTTACTCTGTTGCTTCATGGCTGTGGCGACGACTGCTCTCAGATGTTCAATGTCAATCTGCTCGTTGTCCTTAGCCAGGAGCTCCGCTGCTTTCTTCATGTTATCCTTTGGAGTTGTTAGTGGCTTGTGGTGAGTGGTACCATCAAAGTTGATGTTGCGAGGGCAGATAGCATCTCTGCGCATCTTCCTTGATTCCTCATGAGTTTTCTTGACTGTTGTTTTCCACTCTTCCGCGAGCTCCCTGGCCTTTACGAGTTCTTCCTCTACCAAACGCTCGTTTTTTAAGGCGCGCTCATACATTTTGTCAGTTTCCGTCTTGTCCTGTAGGACTGATGTTGTGATCCTGACTATGTTTTGAGATTTCGCCAGGAGTTCTTTTCGCCGGGCTTCGAGAGCCTCCGGATCTGCGGCCTCCTCCGCAGTGATTGGCTTGGTGAGGATCTCCTTATACTTGACGTGTTCTCCATCCTTGCCTGCTATCGCAATGAGCGCTTCGTCAGTCATCCCTTCCTGGAACTCCAGGGGCCGGCCTGGCGGTTGCTCCCTCTGCTGAGTACGAACTCTTTGCGGGGCATCCGGCTGAGATGGGCCTGGGATTGCTGCGCGAGGCGGAGTTTTCTCTGGATCATCGTCCTCATCCATACCAACCACAGCCCCGAAGACCTGCTTTGGTGGAGAAGATTCGGCATCAGCTTTCTCCTTATCCTTCATCTCCTTCGTTAGAGTATCATACTCTTCTGAATCGAGAGAGGATGCGTCAGCAGATAGCGGGCTAAGGTTCTCGAGTATTGAGTCTTCATTGTTTCCGGAACCCTTTGGATACTCGGAATTTCCGGCACCCTCTGTCTGCGAGGGTCCAACACCTTCTTGGGGAGGGGCGGATCCTGCATTGTGCGCGAGGAAGTGCACGAAGTGGCACCTCTGCTTCTCTAACATCTGGGAAACCCAGGCGGATCTGCAGTGGTCTTCCACCGTTGTTTCCTGCTCAGGGGCGGATAGGGTGGGTTTTGAAAATTCCAGATCTAAGGCAGAGTCTTCCTTAAGAAGCTCCTGCGACCCAGATCGGGTCTTAGCAACTACGTCCAGCTCGGCGGTGGTCGTAGTTGCGCTGTTTACTAGTGCGTTTCTATCGGAATCGACGGTCTCGCCGATGAAGATGTGTATCCCGCCGATCGGGATGATGGAGAGCTTGACGGGGTCTGTCCTAGCTGGAATCTAGCACTCGTCCTGAGGGACGATCGAAAGCTACCGGCGTACAAGATGCGCCCCACGGCGATGGTTTCGCCGATGCCTCCAAAGGCGGAACCCGCCCGGTTTCGGCCTCCAGAAGCCGCTGGCCCCACAGTGGGCGCCAACTGTCGTTGCTTATTCGACGGTACTCCGGAGGAGGGATCCTCACGGAGAGGAGAAGAAGTAGGAGCCAGTGGGCGGAGAGCTACCGGGATGGTGGTATGCGATTTACACAGCTTCGGAACACCTGCTCGAAGACAGGGCCTACTTCTGCTTGTCTGGAATTATCTGGGCGCTTTCGCGTTGTTACAATGAGTTGTGGTTGTCTTTGTTGTCGTTCCTCTAGGGCTCCCAGGATCCGGCTTATAAAGGCGCCAGGATCTAGGGCTACACGGAGAGTCCTACCCGGAATACAAGATGCCTAACTACGAAATATACATTGCCGTGCACGTCAAGGATCCGCCTACTTCCTAACAGGTCATCATGGATCCTGACACTTCATGGGCCTTCATGGATCCGACTTCTGGCATAGGTCGGTTGGGATCCGGCTCCTGTTCCTGGCTGGTCCTCATCCATCCTTGATCAACAGCAACTGGGCCGCCCGGCGGGCCATATGCCACCACCACCACCTGTGGGCCCCCCGGACTTGCCGGATCTTGACTACGTCGTTGGCATGCCCATGAAGTATACCCACAACAGCTGGGGACTCCCAGATCCTGTCGCAAGTTGCCGATTCACAACCCCTGTATAAGTCCAAGGTGTCGGTCACCCCTGTGCCGGTCGGCAATGGGCCTATGGCTGATCTCGTGGCTCAGGTAGCATCAGAGGTCGATGCGAGGATGGTCTCCACAAAGAGGAGCAATGGCAAGAACCACACTGACGCGGGCAAGGCCATTAAGGCCTCTGATGACGGCTAATAGTAACGCCAAAAAGAATCTTGATACGTTGGGACTCCAAGTCCAGAGTGTTGTATCAAGGGAGTATCTTCCCCACAAGGGTGACTCGAGGGTTTATATCGAACTCTCGGGGAATTGGATGGAAGAGTATCCTCTTCTATCTTCTTCAAACAATCCTGCAAGTAAAGTAAATGCCTTGTGTCCCCAACTCCACCGTGTGGTTGTCAAGCACAAGTTTTCACGTAAGTAAATAACACAAGTAGTAATAAAACAAGTATGAAACTAAACTAGATAAAATAACTAAGTAAAAATTGTAAAGAGATTCATTGTTTTTGGTGTTTTGAATGCAAATAAGAAAAGTAAATATTTTTGTATTTTCGGATTAAAATAGTGAAGCAAATAGAAAACAAGGTAAATGCAAGATAAAGGTATTTCTAAGGATAAAAAGTGGATCGGCGTTCATGGGTTCACTTGACTATTCTCTCTTAAAGTTGTGGTGGACAAAAAGCAATTCATCAATGAGGTATGAAGGTACATATAATATTATATGTAAGATCAGAATTAATATGGGCATCACATCCTAACATAGAGATGATACAATACACCTCTCTTATACTCCATAAGAAAGAAACTTCATCAATCTTGTATTAAGAATTAACAGAGCATAGCAATAAGTACTTTGACATGATGTTTGAATATCAAATATGCTACCTTGAACAAACAAGATCATCATTACTGTCACATGATGAACATAGCACATGCATTCACTTTATCTCTAGTGAGGTAGCAAAAGAAAGTTAAAAACCATAATAGCTCTCGAACATATTGTGACTATCCGATCACTAAAAACACGCTACTCCATCTAACACACACATCACCCCACACACGCTCTTGCATACAAGTTTGATCAGAACAAATACTTAAGAACCGGGTACATAATATGCATCTATCAATACATCTCACCATATAATAAGATTAGATCTCATAAAACAATATCATAGAATAAGGATCCACCACATATGTATTACAAATATGACCATAATCATGATAGGCAGCTCATATGGCACTAAGAACTATGAAGAACATGAGAGAAATAGATCAAGCTACTGCCACAAACCCGTAGTCCAGAGGTGGACTACTCACTCTTGGCCATGGTGATGATCATGAAGATGTTGGAAAAGGTGGAGATCCCTCCGGCGGTGATCTCGGCGGAGTTTCCCCCTCCAATCTTCTCTGCAGCAGCCTCCGTTTTGGTGTTTCCATCTTTCTGCGACTCTCTCCTCCCGAGAACTCTTCGGAGTCATATATATAGTGGTTTTTAGGGCAAAATAAGTCGGTTCGCGAAAGAATTAGGGCAAACGGGCGATCGACGGCTGAACGGAGGTGGGTGGCACGGCGAGCCTTCCAGGCCGCGCCACCTGGTCTTGTTTGGCCCTCGGGCCTCTCCAGGTGTGCTTCCAGGGCCCATGTTGTTCCTCCCGGTGAAAAAATGATTCTCCAAAAATCCCAGGTCAATTTGACTCCGTATAGGTCTCTGAAAGTGAAAAATACGCGAAACAGGGTTTTCCTATTCTGCGGGGTTATAAACCAAATAAAGGGGATCATTGGTAAATCCCCGTAAATCAATGTAAAACATGGTATTATCATCATATATGTTGCAAATATGTGAGAATTCAATGTGATAAAGGACAAGTTCATGTATGCATTTTACATGCATCAACATCCCCAAGCTTAACCTATGCTCGTCCCAAGCATGAAGGTGATAAAACTAACATGAACTTTGGAGTTTATAATATATAGCTTCTAAATAATCATGCAAAGTATCACAAGGTTCAGTCCATAAAGAATGACAACAAGTAACATGAACTAATCAAGTGATAACATCTTACATTCTACATAGCATGCATAATAGTAGATAGCATTGTAAGAAACATGAATGATAAGTATTATGAATCATAAAGCATACTTGAGAAGATCCTATGGAATTGTTGGAAAACTTATTGTCTTCTCTTTTCAGGAATATTTCTTTTGACTCTTGAACACAAGAAAGTAAGCAGGTGACGAGGGTTTAACTCGTTAATGCCTACCGATTGTAGACTTAGGGTTTCGTGGAATATGAGGGCAAGTAGATCTTGAAAGTTGTTAGGCGAACAAAGGCGCCTGATGTCTACGGGAGCTTCTATTCTTGTAGACAGTGTTGGGCCTCCAAGAGCAGAGGTTTGTAGAACAGCATCAGTTTTCCCTTAAGTGGATCACCCAAGGTTTATCGAACTCAAGGAGGAAGAGGTCAAAGATATCCCTCTCATGCAACCCTGCAACCACAAAGCAAGAAGTCTCTTGTGTCCCCAACACACCTAATAGGTGCACTAGTTCGGCGAAGAGATAGTAAAATACATGTGGTATGAATGAATATGAGCAGTAGTAATGGCGCCAGAAAATAGCTTGCTGGCGTGTAGTTGATGGTGGTAATATGGTAGCGATAGTAACGCGATAGAAACGAGTAAACAAGCAGCGATAGCGATATTTAGGAACAAGGCCTAGGGAATAGACTTTCACTAGTGGACACTCTCAACTTTGATCACATAACAGAATAGATAAATGCATACTCTACACTCTCTTGTTGGATGATGAACACATTGCGTAGGATTACACGAACCATCAATGCCGGAGTTAACAAGCTCCACAATTCAATGTTCATATTTAAATAACCTTAGAGTGCATGAAAGATCGACACGACTAAACCAAGTACTAACACAGCAT
The DNA here is from genome assembly GCF_022539505.1 of Lolium rigidum. Lineage (NCBI taxonomy): Eukaryota > Viridiplantae > Streptophyta > Magnoliopsida > Poales > Poaceae > Lolium > Lolium rigidum. The sequence goes on along the minus strand of NC_061514.1, from coordinate 298,813,847 downwards.
GCACACTCGTCACCTTCACACTATGTAGGAGGAATAGATCACATCAATACTATCATAGCAATAGTTAACTTCACAATCTACAAGAGATCATGATCATAGCATACGCCAAGTACTAACACGGATGCACACACTGTCACCATTACACCGTGCAGGAGGAATAAAACTACTTTAATAACATCACTAGAGTAGCACATAGATAAATCGTGATACAAAACACATTGCAATCATAAAGAGATATAAAAAGCACTTCACTATGCCATTCATAACAGTGAATAAGTATTCTGTGAAATATAGCCTAAGAGACCCACACGGTGCACACACTGTCACCTTTACACACGTGGGACGAGGAGTCTCCGGAGATCACATAAGTAAAATTCACTTGACTAGCATAACGACATCTAGATTACAAGCATCATCATATGAATCTCAATCATGTAAGGCAGCTCATGAGATTATTGTATTGAAGTACATAGGAGAGAGATGAACCACATAGCTACCGGTACAGCCCCGAGCCTCGATGGAGAACTACTCCCTCCTCATGGGAGACGAGCAGCGTTGATGAAGATGGCGGTGGTGTCGATGGAGGAGCCTTCCGGGGGCACTTCCCCGCCCCGGCGGCGTGCCGGAACAGAGACTCCTGTCCCCCAGATCTTTGCTTCGCGATGGCGGCGGCTCTGGAAGGTTTCTCGTACCGTGGCTTTTTCCGTTCGAGGTTTTAGGTCTGGGACCTTTATATAGGCGAAGAGGCGGCGTCAGAAGGTCGAAGGGGCGACGACACCATAGGGCCGCGCGGCCAGGGCCCAGGCCGCGCCGCCCTATCATCTGGGGCCCACAGGGCTCCCCTCTGGCGACTCTCGGGTGTTCTGGATGCTTCCGGGCAAAATAGGAACCTGGGCGTTGATTTCGTCCAATTCCGAGAATATTTCGTTACTAGGATTTCTGAAACCAAAAACAGCAGAAAACATGAACTGGCACTTCGGCATCTTGTTAATAGGTTAGTTCCAGAAAATGCACGAATATGACATAAAGTGTGCATAAAACATGTAGATATCATCAATAATGTGGCATGGAACATAAGAAATTATCGATACGTCGGAGACGTATCAGCATCCCCAAGCTTAGTTCTCGCTCGTCCCGAGCGGGTAAAACGATAACAAAGATAATTTACGAGGTGACATGCCATCATAAACTTGATCATATTGTAAACATATGTAATGAATGCAGCGATCAAAACAATGGTAATGACATGAGTAAACAAGCTGAATCATAAAGCAATGACTTTTCATGAATAGCACTTTCAAGACAGGCATCAATAAGTCTTGCATAAGAGTTAACTCATAAAGCAATAATTTAAAGTATAGACATTGAAGCAACACAATGGAAGATTAAGTTTCAGCGGTTGCTTTCAACTTGTAACATGTATATCTCATGGATAATTGTCAACATAGAGTAATATAACAAATGCAATATGCAAGTATGTAAGAATCAATGCACAGTTCACACAAGTGTTTGCTTCTTGAGGTGGAGAGAGATAGGTGAACTGACTCAACATAAAAGTAAAAGAAAGGTCCTTCAAAGAGGAAAGCATTGATTGCTATATTTGTGCTAGAGCTTTGATTTTGAAAACATATAGAGAGCAATAAAAGTAAAATTTTGAGAGGTGTTTGTTGTTGTCAACGAATGGTAGTGGGCACTCTAACCCCCTTGCCAGACAAACCTTCAAAGAGCAGCTCCCATTTTATTTTATTTTTGTGTGGCACTCCTTCCAACCTTTCTTTCACAAACCATGGCTAACCGAATCCTTTGGGTGCCTGCCAACAATCTCATACCATGAAGGAGTGCCTTTTTATTTTAGTTTTATTATGATGACACTCCTCCCCACCTTTGCTTTCTCAAGCCATGGCTAACCGAATCCTTCGGGTGCCGTCCAACAATCACATACCATGGAGGAGTGTCTATTTTTGTTAATTCATTTGGGACTGGGAATCCCATTGCCAGCTCTTTTTGAAAAATTATTGGATAAGCGGATGAAGCCACTAGTCCATTGGTGAAAGTTGCCCAACAAGATTGAAAGATAAACACCACATACTTCCTCATGAGCTATAAAACATTGACACAAATCAGAGGTGATAAATTTTGAATTGTTTAAAGGTAGCACTCAAGCAATTTACTTTGGAATGGCGGGAAATACCATGTAGTAGGTAGGTATGGTGGACACAAATGGCATAGTGTTGTTTGGCTCAAGGATTTGGATGCATGAGAAGTATTCCCTCTCGATACAAGGTTTAGGCTAGCAAGGCTATTTGAAACAAACACAAGGATGAACCGGTGCAGCAAAACTCACATAAAAGACATATTGAAAACATTATAAGACTCTACACCGTCTTCCTTGTTGTTCAAACTCAATACTAGAAATTATCTAGACTTTAGAGAGACCAAATATGCAAACCAAATTTTAGCATGCTCTATGTATTTCTTCACTAATAGGTGCAAAGTATATGATGCAAGAGCTTAAACATGAGCACAACAATTGCCAAGTATCACATTACCCAAGACATTATAGCAATTACTACATGTAGCATTTTCCAATTCCAACCATATAACAATTTAACGAAGAGGAAACTTCGCCATGAATATTATGAGCTAAGAACACATGTGTTCATACGAACCAGCGGAGCGTGTCTCTCTCCCACACAAGCATTTATTCAAACAAAAACAAAAACAAAAGCACACAGACGCTCCAAGTAAAGTACATAAGATGTGACTGAATAAAAATATAGTTTCAAGAGAAGGAACCTGATAATTTGTCGATGAAGAAGGGGATGCCTTGGGCATCCCCAAGCTTAGAAGCTTGGGTCTTCTTGAAATATGCAGGGATGAACCACGGGGGCATCCCCAAGCTTAGACTTTTCACTCTTCTTGATCATAGTATATCATCCTCCTCTCTTGACCCTTGAAAACTTCCTCCACACCAAACTCGAAACAAACTCATTAGAGGGTTAGTGCATAATCAAAAATTCACATGTTCGAGAGGTGACACAATCATTCTTAACACTTCGGATATTGCTCAAAGCTACTTGGAAGGTAATGGAACAAAGAAATCCACCCAACACAGCGAAAGAAGCAATGCGAAATAAAAGGCAGAATCTGTCAAAACAGAACAGTCCGTAAAGACGAATTTTAAAATGGCACCAGACTTGCTCAGATGAAAATTCCCAAATTGAATGAAAGTTGCGTACATATCTGAGGATCACTCACATAAATTGGCATAATTTTATGAGTTACCTACAGAGAATTAGACCCATATTCGTGACAGCAAAGAAATCTGTTTCTGCGCAGTAATCCAAATCTAGTATCAACCTTGCTATCAACGACTTTACTTGGCACAACAAAACACAAAACTAAGATAAGGAGATGTTGCTACAGTAGTAAACAACTTCCAAGACACAAATATAAAACAAAGTACTATAGCAAAATAAACACATGGGTTATCTCCCAAGAAGTGCTTTCTTTATAGCCATTAAGATGGGCTCAGCAGTTTTAATGATGCACTCGAAAGAAATAGTAGTTGAAGCAAAAGAGAGCATCAAGAGGCAAATTCAAAACACATTTAAGTCTAACATGCTTCCTATGCATAGGAATCTTGTAAATAAACAAGTTCATGAAGAGCAAAGTAACAAGCATAGGAAGATAAAACCACTGTAACTTCAAAAATTTCAGCACATAGAGAGGTGTTTTAGTAACATGAAAATTTCTACAACCATATTTTCCTCTCTCATAATAATTTTCAGAGGCATCATGAACAAACTCAACAATATAAGTATCACATAAAACTTTCTTATCATGAGCTACATGCATAAAATTATTAGTCTCCACATAGGCATAATCAATTTTATTAGTTGTAGTGGGAGCAAATTCAACAAAGTAGCTATCATTATTATTCTCATTATCAAATATAGGAGGCATATTGTAATCATAATCAAATTTATCCTCCATAACAGGCGGTACTAAAAGACCAATATCATTATCATAAATAGGAGGCAAAGTATCATCAAAGTAAATTTTCTCCTCAATGCTTGGGGGACTAAAAATATCATGAAAACCAGCTTCCCCAAGCTTAGAATTTTCCATATCATTAGCAACAATGGTGTTCAAAGCGTTCATACTAATGTTACTACCAGCATGCAAATAAGATTCCATAGGTTTTTTAATTTTCGCATCAAACAATCCATGTTTTAAATCAGGAAATAGAATAAGAAGCTCATTCTTGTCCATTATGCCAAACTAGTGTAAACAAGAAACAAAAAGATGCAATTGCAGGATCTAAAGGAAATAGCTTCGAGTACTTACAACGGCGAAAATAGCTTAGTAGCCGAGATCCGGAGTGTGAGTACCGTTTACCTTTCCTCCCGGCAACGGCGCCGTGGAAAATAGCTTGCTGTCCACAACTGGCGCGTGGTTGACGAGGGAGGAAATCCCTGTGTAGAAGCTTTTCGTTTCCCCGGCAACGGCGCCAGAAAATAGCTTGATGTCTACGGGAGCTTCTATTCTTGTAGACAGTGTTGGGCCTCCAAGAGCAGAGGTTTGTAGAACAGCAGCAGTTTTCCCTTAAGTGGATCACCCAAGGTTTATCGAACTCGGGGAGGAAGAGGTCAAAGATATCCCTCTCATGCAACCCTGCAACCACAAAGCAAGAAGTCTCTTGTGTCCCCAACACACCTAATAGGTGCACTAGTTCGGCGAAGAGATAGTGAAATACAGGTGGTATGAATGAATATGAGCGAGTAGTAATGGCGCCGTGAAAATAGCTTGCCGGCGTGTAGTTGATGGTGGTAATATGGTAGCAGTAGTAACGCAGTAGAAACGAGTAAACAAGCAGCGATAGCGATATTTAGGAACAAGGCCTAGGGAATAGACTTTCACTAGTGGACACTCTCAACTTTGATCACATAACGGAATAGATAAATGCATACTCTACACTCTCTTGTTGGATGATGAACACATTGCGTAGGATTACACGAACCCTCAATGCCGGAGTTAACAAGCTCCACAATTCAATGTTCATATTTAAATAACCTTAGAGTGCATGAAAGATCGACACGACTAAACCAAGTACTAACACAGCATGCACACTTGTCACCTTCACACTATGTAGGAGGAATAGATCACATCAATACTATCATAGCAATAGTTAACTTCACAATCTACAAGAGATCATGATCATAGCATACGCCAAGTACTAACACGGATGCACACACTCGTCACCATTACACCGTGCAGGAGGAATAAAACTACTTTAATAACATCACTAGAGTAGCACATAGATAAATCGTGATACAAAACACATTGCAATCATAAAGAGATATAAATAAGCACTTCACTATGCCATTCATAACAGTGAATAAGTATTTTGTGAAATATAGCCTAAGAGACCCACACGGTGCACACACTGTCACCTTTACACACGTGGGACGAGGAGTCTCCGGAGATCACATAAGTAAAATTCACTTGACTAGCATAACGACATCTAGATTACAAGCATCATCATATGAATCTCAATCATGTAAGGCAGCTCATGAGATTATTGTATTGAAGTACATAGGAGAGAGATGAACCACATAGCTACCGGTACAGCCCCGAGCCTCGATGGAGAACTACTCCCTCCTCATGGGAGACAGCAGCGTTGATGAACATGGCGGTGGTGTCGATGGAGGAGCCTTCCGGGGGCACTTCCCCGCCCCGGCGGCGTGCCGGAACAGAGACTCCTGTCCCTCAGATCTTGGCTTCGCGATGGCGGCGGCTCTGGAAGGTTTCTCGTACCGTGGCTTTTTCCGTTCGAGGTTTTAGGTCTGGGACCTTTATATAGGCGAAGAGGCGGCGTCAGAAGGTCGAAGGGGCGACGACACCACAGGGCCGCGCGGCCAGGGCCCAGGCCGCGCCGCCCTATCATCTGGGGCCCACAGGGCTCCCCTCTGGCGACTCTCGGGTGTTCTGGATGCTTCCGGGCAAAATAGGAACCTGGGCGTTGATTTCGTCCAATTCCGAGAATATTTCGTTACTAGGATTTCTGAAACCAAAAACAGCAGAAAACGGAACCGGCACTTCGGCATCTTGTTAATAGGTTAGTTCCAGAAAATGCACGAATATGACATAAAGTGTGCATAAAACATGTAGATATCATCAATAATGTGGCATGGAACATAAGAAATTATCGATACGTCGGAGACGTATCAGCGCCTAACTCGAAAGTTTACAGTAGTCTATGGGTTGATGAATAATCGATCCTCTTTTCGGCCCTTGGCTTCGCCTTTATATAGGAGGCGAAGCCAAGGCTTTCTGTGTCATACAAGAAGTCATACATCGGGTCGGTTTGGACCTTTCCATATACTATTACATATATTTCCTATATTGACTAAGTTTCCTCAAGCTGCACATTCTTATCTTCATGGGCCTTCGATTCTTCGGGTCCATGGGCCTTGATCTCCTTTGACACCTAAAGATGTAAACCAGGGACATATATATGGCATACCCATTAGGCATAGCCGTGTCAGTAGCCCCCGAGATTTTATTTGAGTCGTAGAATCGAGTAAAATCTCCATCCTTCATCTCTTTTTTTACGAATTCCTTGAGTCTGTGAAGATATTATCTTTATTCGACATCTACTTTGCACAGGGATATTGGTAAATGAGGCTGGTTCATCTGATGGATCAGGTACCAGTTAATTGCTCTCGTGGCAAATCCGCATAAACCTACTTCAGATTCAAGTCCCTAGACTTACACCTGGGATACTGGCGTAATTCAAGACATGCCGCTTTATGACTTACCGAAAACTGAATTCCAGTTAATTTATTGGGTACCCAACGTGTCCGTCGGGATTTTCTTCACGTCTGCTGACGCGAATAAAGTGGGAGAGCGCATTCGGGTGCGATGCCACACCACACAGGATGGATCCTGGGGTCTTACCTTCGTGACCCTTTTTCACGAGTCACGGCATTCAGAGTTTTTACCGCGGCGGACGCGCTCTGAGAATATATTGTCGAGTGCCTTTGTTCGGCTGATGGAATGCCCTATTTCGTCGGGTCTTTTGATCACTATTTTATTGAGTACATGATGAGTTTACAAAACTCAAAGATGTATATCAATTCTCGAGACTCTTCAAATTCAACTATATTGTCTTGCTGTGATGCTTTTTCTATATTGCTAAATTTCTTCGGGTGTGCATCCAGCGCCTCCGATATGAGTAGCCCCCGAGGTTACAGCCAAGTGTTTGCACTTGGGTGTAGGCTCAACTTGCTTTTTCATCGACTCCATAATTTTCATTTATCTTGTATCTTATCGAGAGTATGGATAATACTCTCGATAAGAGTAGCCCCCGAGCCTATGATCGGGTGCTTGCATCTGGACATAGGCTCCAAAATCCACATTCCATATTGCTTGTACCAACTCGAATATTTTCTTTGTCTCAAACATCAATGCTGACCAGGGTGATGTGTTGTCGACTCGTTAGACTATGACTGTTGATGGACCGCTATTTTGGTGGGCCCGGTTTAACTGCACTTCTCCCACGTTGCACGTAGTGGGGTACGCACGTTCTCCAATATATCCGGCACGTGAAATGTGACAAAATTTACCTCCAAGTATATGTAAAAATTCTTTTACTTCCGTGCCACGTGTAAGGCTAATATTTACTCCTTCTTTTTTCGACGGTTGATCGCGCTTCGTCCCTCAGGTTAAAAGGTGAAACCCTGAGGTCATTTTTCTCCTTCTCACTTCCGCCGCACAAACATCCTCTGTGCCATTGATTGAGTTCTTCCACCTTCGCTCTGTGATCCCTCTCTTCCAACTCGCATCCTTGCTCCTTCCGCTCCAAGGCCATGACTAGGACCAAGCGCACCACCGCCGCTGGAGCTGCCGCCGCTCAAGCGGGGAAGAAAAGGGTCTCAGGTTGGGAGAGATCCAAATTCACTCCGGCGGACCACCGTAAGCTGAAGAAGCTGGGCCTACTGGCCGATGATGAGAAGATGAGGTTCCCCGGAGATGAGACGACCCCCAATCCTCCCGAGGGATTCCGGGTAATTTTCGCTGACTTCCTCGTTCGCGGACTTGCTCTCCCTGTCCATGAGTTCCTTCGGGGGGCTCCTTTTCATTTATGCGATTCAGCTATATCAGCTGACTCCCAATTCCATTCTCCACATATCTATCTTGGTCATCCTTTGCGAGTGCTTCCTCGGCGTCCACCCCAATGAGGGTCTGTGGAAGCGCATCTTTTATCTCCGCCGCAATAACTCGAGTAGCACCACCTATAACATAGGTGGTGTCTGTATCTGTGTCCGGCCCGATCCGGATATTTTTATTTGAAATTCGCCGACTCCGTCTGTCGAGGTTTTGACCACGGCAGATGCTACGGGGTAGCACATGAGAGGTATGGAGCAAGGCGGCGTTGGAGATTCCGGGAACGAGATTGGCACACGATGTACCCAGGTTCACGTCCCCTCGGTGGAGGATCGCTACGTCCTGCTATAAATCACTATGATCATACTTGTCGCCGGCGTTAGGCGACTTGCTTTGTGGTAGCCGCCGGAGGCGGAGGGAGATTGGATCTAATGAGAGATTACATGTGGGGATCCGAGGTCCTCTCTTCTAGGGGGTGCCCCTGGTGGCTTTATATAGGCAGCCGAGTTAGGGTTTACATGTATAAGGCTATTTGGGCCGCTACGCTTCATGGGCCTTCGCACGATCCAGTCGCTCCGGGCTTCAGTCGCTAGAGCGCATGGCCCAGTCGCCCGCCGACTGGAACTGTCATGGACTCTCTTCATCTGGCGAGTGAGCTGGGTGATGGGCCCCCTAGGGCGTATCCCCATCAGTAGTCCACGAGCGCGTCGTGGATTCGGCGCGGGCTTGAGGCAAGGCGCGAAGAGGCTTGGTGATGGGTCGAGGTGAATCGGCGACGGGCTCTGAAATAGAGGAAACAATCGTGAAGCGAGGAGGTGGTCGAAGCGAGCCGGTCGGTGTAGGACGGTCGAGCGTGAACAAGTTGGTGTGAAGCAGCCATTGAGAGTCGGTCGGCGAGGAATTCGGTCGTGGCGAAGGAGTTGATGAAGCCATCGAGTTGTAAATATATCAGCATGGTGGTGACCTGGGCGTTGCTTCGGAGCAATGTCGGCTGTTGAGCCCCAAGTGTAGATGTTATGCCGCCGCTAGTGGACGCGAGACATGACCAAGCCGAGCGGTGATGGTGTTGATGTAGCAGTATTCCTCGGTAATGTATATGTATAGTTGTACCGTACGGAACACGCTGCCAGCAGCCGACGTTGCCGAGTCGCACATAGACGACACCATGTGTATTTAGCCGTAAATTGCCAACAGCAAATGTTCCAATGCGAAGACTAGAAGAGCGGATGTAGACGACATTTTTAACCGTGGAAGGCTGGCGGCACGGCATATGAAGCATTAGTCTTCCTTGGATTTCATGCACGAACATGCCATCCAGTCTTGCTCCTCACGTGGGAGGCGTACCAATTGCTTGAAGATGACTTGTTCCTTTTCTTTTGGTAAATTTACGAAGCAGACAAGAAGCCATTAAGTGACCTTGAGATTTGATCTTGGAGAGCTGCTCACGTCGTTTCCCATGACACCAGATTAACACGGCGCAACCATGGCAATCAGGCATCATTTCAAGCAGGGCCGGGCCGGCAAAATCTAGGGCCCTGTGCGAAACTTTAAAATGGGGCCTGTCTCGCTGGGAAAATATAACTAATTAACAATTATAATATATATATATATATATATATATATATATATATATATATATGTCTTAAGTGGACATCCAAGCTGAAAAACTACTCTCGACGCTCGTAGATTTAAACTCCTTATAATACTATCTTAAAAATAGTTTCAAACGTAAGCATATTGTTTAAAAACCGGACCGGGCTGATGGTCCTAAAAAAAGACCTACGTCTAATGGTTTTGATGCATGTAAAAACATCCAAAAAAAAATATGTATATAGATAAGCATATTAAAATCTATCCCCACGAGAGGAATACAATAGCCATATGTCAAATTTACATCACTCTCTATAAATTAAAATCGCAATATTTTTTGCGGGTAGTTAATTGTTTAATTTGAATATGAGAAGTCAAGATATCGCAGTACAAAATTTCTGACATCTTTAAGACGTGAACTAGAAATTTATTTCAAAAGTAGGTATACTTTGATTTATAAATGCAGCTTTTCAAAAGTAGTAGTATTTGTATCATAGGAATCAATTATCAATGAGGATATAAATAAATGAAGCTTTGAACGTGCAACCTCCTAGCAGGTACAGTGTGATTTATAAATGCAGGTTTTCTAATATTCAGTGCTAATAAAATTAATAGTTAAGTATTTGTATATCATAGGCATCAATCATCAAGCAGAATAGAAAAAGACAAAGAAAAAAAGGTAAAAAACAGAAATAGGAAGCGCGCTGGTTAACGATTCGAACTTGCAACCTCTTGGTTAACAACTTAGTGCACCTTCAACCAACTGAACTGAGATAGTTTCCTGATTGTCTTCTGAAGTAAATTATATAGTATATATAGAAGGCCCATTTCGAAATTCTGGGCCCCCAAAATTTCGGGGCCCTGTGCGGCCGCACGGGCCGCACTCCCGTCGGCCCGGGCCTGTTTCAAGCGCTGCGCCTCATCTATTTGTTGAGCCCGGTCTGTAGTACCATTGTTGGCTGCTCGATATACTGGGACGTAACTATCCAGGTATCTGGGCGGCCTTGGCGGAGGCAGCGACGAGGTCGCGGCGACGAGGTCACCGCTGTTGTTGTTTGATGTAGACGTGATGGATATAATAGGCTGCGGCCAAGGGCAAGCGTCGATGTTGAACCCTCGGACGCAGCAGTCACAACTTGTTGGCGAGATATCATTGCGCCGGATATGCGCTCAGTATATCTAGTGGATGCGGGCCCCGAGGCTCGAGGCGGCTTCGATGAAGGCGGCTTGAGTCTTCTTTTCCTTGATATCTCGGTGTGTCATCCAAGCGAAGTGAGTCCGCGAGTGCGGCGGGAGCGAATCTCGGAGAGCGGCGACCGGTGAATCCCCGAGCGTGGCGATGGCGAGCTGCGGAGGCCGATGATGACGAGCCCGGGAGACTGGCGACCGGCGATGATGAGCCCGGGAGACTGACGACCGGCGAGTCCCCGACCGTGGTGATGACGAACCCGGGAGACTGGCGTCCGGCGAGTCTCCGAGCGTGGTGATGACGAGCCCGGGAGACTGGTGATGACGAGTCCGGGAGACTGGCGACCGGCGAGTCCCCGAGCGTGGCGATGACGAGGTCGGGCGATCGGCGAGTAGCGCTGTCTGTAGCGCGCCGAGTCCCCGATCATGGAGAGTGGCGAGCCGCGGAGGCTAGCGAGTGGCGAGCCGTGGAGGCTGGCGACTGGCGAGTCCTGGAGACAGTCGTCCGGCCAGTCCCCGAGCATGGCGAGTGGCGACCCACGGAGGCTGGCGAGTTCGGCGGGAGCGAATCTCGGAGAGCAGCGACTGGTGAATCCCCGAGCGTGGCGATGGCGAGCTGCGGAGGCCGATGATGACGAGCCCGGGAGACTGGCGACCGGCGATGATGAGCCCGGGAGGCTGACGACCGGCGAGTCCCCGACCGTGGTGATGACGAACCCGGGAGACTGGCGTCCGGCGAGTCTCCGAGCGTGGTGATGACGAGCCCGGGAGACCGGTGATGACGAGTCCGGGAGACCGGCGACCGGCGAGTCCCCGAGCGTGGCGATGACGAGGTCGGGCGATCGGCGAGTAGCGCCGTCCGTAGCGCGCCGAGTCCCCGAGCATGGAGAGTGGCGAGCCGCGGAGGCTAGCGAGTGGCGAGCCGTGGAGGCCGGCGACCGGCGAGTCCTCGGGAGACGATCGTCCGGCCGATCCCCGAGCATGGCGAGTGGCGACCCGCGGAGGCTGGCGAGTTCGGCGGACCGGCGAGTCCCCGAGCATGGCGAGTGGCGACCCGCGGAGGCTGGCGAGGGCTGGCGAGTCCGGGGGACCGGCGAGTCCCCGAGCATGGCGAGGGCAAGTCCGGGAGACTGGCTGCCGGGAGTCCCCGAGCATGGCGAGGACGAATCCCGGAGACCGGCGGCCGGCCAGTCCCCGAGCGTGGCGAAGATGAATCCCGGAGACCGGCGTCCGGCCGGTCCCCGAGCGTGGCGAGGGACGAATCCCGGAGACGAGCGTCCGGCCAATCCCCGAGCGTGGCGAAGGTGCGGCGATGCTGATGGCAAGGATGGCGAGTAGGTCGCCACCGCTCGGTGTCTGTTCCCTGCGGCGAGAAAAATAAAACAATTTTTTTGTATGGGCCAGTGTTAGGGCCTTGAATTTGTAAAAATGTAATGAGCAATGTCGCTGTGGCGACTAAGTAATTTTATGCATGTCGCTGTGTTCCCCAGTCGCTTAGGCGATCCCGATGAAGGCTACCGCTTGATCGTTTTCCTTGCTGAGTCCGGGCGTCCCCGGTCGTAGTACGTAGTCATATAGCGCGAGTAGCAGCCTCATGGGTGGCGTTTATTTGACGCTGTATCTTATAGCGTGCCTCTCGTCGTGGCCCGTGGGGCCAGTCGCGTGGCGACTCCAAAGGGGTTCTTGATTTGGCGTGTTTTCCTTTACGAGCCGCGGGTCCGTTTTGCGGGGTTCCTAGTCGAAGTACTTAGCCGTTCAAGTCACCTGCCTAAGGTAGAGGAGGGTGATTTGTTTGCCTGATGATTGCGGAGGCGAGTCGCATCTCGTGGCCCGGGAGGCCAGTCGCTTAGCGACCCCAAGGAGGGCTCCGTACTCGGCGTTTTCTCCGGACGCGTTGGGCCGCCGTGGCGACCTCGCTAGCGCAGTACTTAGCTTTTCAGGTCGCTCTGTCCAAGGTAGAGAGGGACATGGGTGCCCGGAGGCAGAGCCGAGCCGGTCATCTTGGCCCGTAAGGCCAGTCGAGCGTGCGACTCCAATGGAGGTCCTTCCCCCGGCGTCGCAGTGGTCGAGCCAGAACTCGCACTACTTAGCCGGTTCGGGCTTCTACGCAAGGTTGATGACGGCAATTGAAATTTCATCCCGAAGGAAGAGGACACCCAGTGGTGAGGTGCGCGGCATGGCGCAGTGCTCTCTTTGGCGACTCGGAGTTGGCGAAGTCGATGCGGCGGACATGGTCTACGCGGCGGACTGGGGCGCGCCGTGGCGCAGTGGACGCAGCGGACACGGGGTCGACGCTGTGGAAGGGGTCGCACGGAGCGAAGTCGGCGCGACGGAGTCATGGTCAACGCGGCGGACTGAGGCGCGCTGTGGCGCAGTAGACGCAGCGGACAAGGGGTCGACACGGCGGACGGAGTTGCGCGGCGTTTAGCCGGTGGCATGGCGAACGGCTTCGACGCGGTGGACAAGGTCGACACGGCGGACTGAGTCGCGTTGTGGCGAGTGGCGAGCCCGGGCGACCAGCGACTGGCGTTATCTGGAGCACGCCGAGTCCCCGAGCGTGGCGAGCGGCGAGGTCGGGCAACCGGCGAGTAGAGCCGTATGCAGCGCGCCAAGTGTTGAGGTCGGGCGACTGGCGCTGTCTGTAGCGTGCCGAGTCCCAGAGCGTGGAGAGTGGCGCCACTGTCGAGGTTTTGACCACGGCAGATGCTACGGGGTAGCACATGAGAGGTATGGAGCAAGGCGGCGTTGGAGATTCCGGGAACGAGATTGGCACACGATGTACCCAGGTTCACGTCCCCTCGGTGGAGGATCGCTACGTCCTGCTATAAATCACTATGATCATACTGTCGCCAGCGTTAGGCGACTTGCTTTGTGGTAGCCGCTGGAGGCGGAGGGGGAGATTGGATCTAATGAGAGATTACATGTGGGGATCTGAGGTCCTCTCTTCTAGGGGGTGCCCCTGGTGGCTTTATATAGGCAGCCAGTTAGGGTTTACATGTATAAGGCTATTTGGGCCGCTACGCTTCATGGGCCTTCTGCCGATCCAGTCGCTCCGGACTTCAGTCGCTAGAGCGCATGGCCCAGTCGCCCGCCGACTGGAACTGTCATGGACTCTCTTCATCTGGCGAGTGAGCTGGGTGATGGGCCCCCTAGGGCGTATCCCCATCACCGTCCAAGGTTGGCGCAAAAAGTGGGTGTACGTCATGGATGAAACCACTAGCGACCAGAAGTTTGGCCTTGTGCCCTTCGACCTGTCGCAAGAAATCCTGAAGCACCAGTCTTGGGACGCCAAAGCAACTGATGAAGAGCTTGCTGCAACCCAGCACTTGATGGAGCAGATCAAGAAACTGCAGACGACCCGAGGAAAAAAGCGCTCGGGAGTACAAATAATAGCTCACTTTCTTCGACTCCGCGTCCAGCCTCTCCAAGCCAGAGCAACTCCCCTGTGGCTTTACTCAGGTACTGGCGATGCTGCTAGAATTTCAGAAGATCTTCCTGTTAAGGATTTAGAAAAATTGGTTCGCCGATTTACTTCCCTTAACAAGAATTTCGATGTTCCTGCCTCTTGCCGGGTGGAGCCATACAGTAGTGCACACCCCCTTCCAGCTCTAAGTTCCTTCCCGAATTTTATTCTTTCCTTTTCAACTAAATTTTCATATTTTGACTCATGCATTCAATTATGTAGAAACACGTATCTCTCTCCTCCCTGCCGCCTGTCCCCGAAAATGGGGAAATATCTGAACGAACTCTTGCCGAAGATTCCCAGGGTACTTCTCTTCACGAGAGTGATCCTGCGGAGTCTGATAAAGATGAAGGCTTTGCGGCTCGTCATTCTGATTCCTCTTGAACAGATTCTGCTCCTCCTTCTGCAACTTCTCCAGATGGTAGGAAAAGAAAAAGACAAAGTGATGAAGAATCTTCGGGTACTTCCAAATTGTCTGCACCTGCTCCCGAAGAAACTTCTCACGAGCAGCCAGAGGACTTCGACCCCTTTGGAACAGCCGTCGGGTTGAGCTCGTAAGTTTAATTTATCCTTTGCTGAACTTTTTTGATTTTAACTTCTTTGCCCTTATATTGAAACTTATTTTTTTCAGGGATGAAGAGATACGCTCACCACCTCATGCTTCTCACCCAGCAATCACGAGTACATCTCAAACGCTGGTTGTCACCAAAAACCCAGAACCTGCCCTTGAAACCACGGATCTTCCACCGAGCCCCCGGGCGATAACGAAGAAACCAAGGACAGGTGCTGCTAGCAAAGGAGCGACTGCTGCCGGGGATTCATCGACTTCTCTTCTTGATGATGTAATAAACTTTTTTACTGCCATTGCTTCTCCTTTAATAAACATCATCTTCTTATATTTTTGCTCTGATACACGTTCCAACTATTTTGTAGCCCATCATGAAGGAAATGCTCGACATGGTTGCCCGATTTGTCGGGTTCCGCAACGAAGCTAACACCTTGAGGAGTAAGTTTTTGCGAGTTTGTTCTGCTATTCCTTTTTTAGTTGATGTAATGTAATCCCTTCTTTATTCAGGATATTTGCACGTTGCTCAAGAGAACGCCAAGGAACTCGAGAAAAAACTCGCTGCTAGCGAAAAGGCTCACCGTGACGCTGAGGCGAAAACCGCGAGCGCAGAGTTAGGCTTGAGCGACAAAGATGAGCAGATTGCCCAACAAGAAGCCGCCATAATTGCGCGACTCAATACGCAATCCACAAGATTCTCGAGTACTATTATCTGAATCCTTCTTTGTATCTTTTGCTTCGTGTTTTCTTCATACTTGTAGTAAAAAAATTCCGTCTTTTCAGCAGAGCGTATTGGCGAGATGTACGCCAAGAATCAAGAGCAAGATGAAGATGAACTCCTCGACTCCCTTTCAGTGTTGGAGATGAACTGTTCTCTTGCCCGCGATTGCTTGAAGGAGAGCCGGACTGCATTCGAGCGTTTGTTCCTGCACTTCTTCCCCAAGGTTGATGTGCATGGACAAATTCGAGCCTCTCGCCAAGAGCTTCACTGGCAAAGATGATATTGTCTTGGCCCATCGCCAAGCTAGCCTGAAGGTTGGTGTCGAAAGCACCATCGCACTGGCGATAGCGAATGGCGAGAAGGTTGACTGGGCGAAGGTGGTGAATGTTCGAGGTTTGAACAAGGACAAATGGACTGCTCTTCTGAGGAGCGCAAAGCCCTTCGCCAAGAAGCTTATTGCTACCATCGACCCCAAGGCTTCTTCCTCTGCCAGCACTGCGCAAACGGAGGTCAAATAGACAATCATGTGCCTTTGCGCTCTGTAATCTTTTATCCTTTTGTTTTCTTTCGTTAGTCTGTAAGCACCATGTTGACCGCGGCCTTTTGAACTCTTGTCCTGTAATATATTTGATGATGATCGGAAGACAAACATTACTAAGTAGTTGGTGTCAACCTTTTTTTTGCATCTTTCCAGTTATTTTTTGATGACTACGCTAAAACTGGATGTCCCAACAATTTTCACGCTATATCAAAGCCGACCGAAACATCCGCAACTGCTGCTTCCAATGCTCCTGTGGCATCTCATTCGATAGAAACGGAGATGGAAGAATTACGGCAACAAGTGCAACTATTGAAGAAACAGACTGTAACTGCCCTGGACCAACCAAAAAAGTCCTTTGAACGCGAACAAACCGCTCTTCTCGAGGCGCAAAAATCTCTTGATCTTGAAAAAGCTACTAGTACTTTGAAGGCCATTCGTTCTGCGGAACGCGAGAGTTACATGCTCGACCTTATGACTGATGCAAGTGAAGATATGGCGGGTGCGCTTTCTTTTTCCTCTTGCCATACTAAGTAATTTTTCCCGGTCGATTATTTATTCTTCCCTTTGTTTTTTCATCATAGGTGCCTTTATAGATGCTGCTGCCGAAGAGCATAGAGTGAGCTTGCGGGTTAATGGCCTTATGCCACTTGCGACTGAAGCTAATGTGGACTTCTGGGCAAATGAAGCATGAGGTCGCCGTATTGTTCAGTTCCAGGATCGCGCTGCTCAGACTCGAAATTTTGTTGAACTTTGCCGCAAAACGCTGGGTACAATATATAAGACTTTGTTTCCTCGCAATCCTCAACCCGAAGAATTCTCTGAACTGTTGACAAAATTCAAGAACGTCCAAGATATCCGTGGTCTTATAAGGGCGCAGATGATTGCTGGTGCAAAATTTGCTCTTATCTGGGTAAGAATTTGTCACTCGAAGATTGACCTTGCCGAAGTTGTGAGTAGGGTCCTTCTGAAATGCTCAAGAAGAAGAATAAACATTGATCATTATGTTGAAGTGGTACAAGGTCCTGACGAACAGATAGTTGACAAACTGCTCCAGCTGGACTCTGATTTTTTCAGGGGTTCCTAATATCATAGTTTTCCCCCGTAAATACATGTCTCCAATATGTATGGGTAAGTGTAATTTTCCTCATAAACTTTGTATAGCTATATTGAATCGTGCGTGAGGTTTTTCTTTCAAACCAAGATGTGTATCTGTAAATTTTGTATACTATATTGACTGATCTTCTAATCATTATGTATCAGAAATAACTTAACGTGTACTCTTTGTTATCACACTATTTTTATGGTTTCGCGAGACCTTTGTATGGTCAAGGCGAATATATTTGTAACGATTGTCGAGTTGACTATATTGAATTCTTCGGGTCAAGCCCCCGAGCGTAAATTGTGCGGAAGAAGACATAATAACTTTTGACATCACTATTTTTATTCACCATGTTATATTTCAGCAAAGCAAGCCCGCCTCATTAAAAACCTTTCAGTCTCACTTGGTACCCTGAAAGGAAAAGAGTGCGTATGAAAACTTGCGAGTTGTTCCGATACATTATATGCTTACATGGTCGTTCGAGTTCAGCCTTGGTAACTTCTTTTCTATGCATAGAAACGCCGCAGCTGTGCAACATTCCACGGATTTGCTTCGTCCTTGCCTGTTTTCTTGTCCTTGAGACGATAAGCTCCACCTGGGATGGCCTCTGTGACAATGTAAGGTCCAATTCATGGGGATTCCAGCTTCTCATGGCTATCTTGCTTGAGTCGAAGGACTAAATCCCCGACTTCAAAGGATCGGGGACGGAGTTGACGGCTATGATATTTCTTCAAGTTCTGCTGGTATGCACTTACTCGAGATAATACAACGTCTCTAGCTTCGTTGAGTGCATCGACATCGTCTTCTAGTGCTTTCTGTGACACTTCTTCATCGTATTCTGCTATCCTTGGAGAATCATGAGCCAATTCCACTGGAAGCACGGCTTCCGCCCCGTGGACCAGAAAGAAAGGTGTTTCTTGGGTTGCCGCGTTTGGTGTTGTTCGTAGACTCCATAACACGGAGGCTAATTCTTCGACCCAAGTGTGCCTTGCTTTCTCGAGTGGTGCTAGCAAGCATTTCTTGATGCTGCTGCAAATAAGGCCGTTTGCTTTTTCAACCTGGCCGTTGGTTTGTGGATGTGCCACTGATGCGAACTGTAGTTTGATACCTAGCCCTTCGCAATAATCTTTGAATTATCGAGAGGTGAAGTTGGTGTCATTGTCTGTTACTATGCTGTTCGGGACGCCAAAGCGAAAAACGATCCCTTTGATAAATTTTACCGCTGCCGTTGCATCTGCTGTTGTTACTGGCTTCGCATCGATCCACTTGGTAAATCTATCGACTGCGACGTGTAGATAAACGTGGCCCCCTGGCCAAGACTTATGCAGTTTTCCTACCATGTCGAGTCCCCACTGGGCAAAAGGCCACGCCAAAGGTATTCACATTAAATCAGCTGCTGGGGCGTGTGGTTTGGATGCAAATCTTTGAAAAGCTTCACAGGTGCGCACAATGTTCTTCACATCCTCTATGGTTGATAGCCAATAGAAACCCGCTCGAAAAGCTTTTGCTGTGATTGCTCGACTGCTCGCATGATAGCCGCATATTCCTTCATGTATATCCTTGAGTATGATCTGTCCTTCTTCGGGTGTGATACATCGCTGCAAACACCTGAGATACTACGTTTGTATAACTCACCTTTGACCACTGTGAACGCCTTGGACCTCCTGATAATTCTGCGATCTTCGACATGATCTGCAGGAATTTCTTGGTTCATGATGTACCCCAAGTATGCTTGCATCCATGGAATCTGTATCATCAGTACTTCTTCTGGTTCTTCTTCCTCATCTGAAGTCGACGATTCTGGGGCTGCTGTAGCCCCCGAGCCTTTTTTGCTCTTCCCCTTTTTCTTCGGCTGTCCATGTGCTGCGGGTTTCTTCGGCTTGATTGACCTTTCGCTAATTTCCTCCCAAAATACTGCAGGAGGTACGGACAAGCATTGCGACCCGATGTTTGCTAGAGTATCTGCTTCATCGTTGCTGAATCTGCTCACGTGATTTACTTTGCATCCATCGAAAGTTCCTTCTAGGTCATTGTATGTGTCTCGATATGCCACCATATTGTCGTTGACCGCGTCACACTTATTCATCACCTGCTGTGCCACCAGTTGTGAGTCCAAGAAGATTTTCATACGGGTCGCGCCGCAAGCTTTTGCCATCCTCAT
>NC_061514.1:298329467-298494247 GCF_022539505.1 Lolium rigidum | reverse complement strand
TCGACAATATAAACAGCAAGATAGACACGAATGTTCAAATACAAAAAAAAAAAAAAAAAAAAAGATAGAAAAAGAACTTACGAACTGATGAGGGTCCCGAGATACGGATCATAAGCTGCCTTCTGCGACGAAGGATCAGCTTCTTCGGGTTTTGAAGTCCCGAAATCTTCGACATCATCCCTCTTCCTTTTGTTCTTTGGAGAAACAGCAAGAGGAGGAGATTGGGCCGATGCAGTGCCTTCAGAGGCAGCGTCCTTTTCAGCAGATCCCGCAGATTTTCGAGAATCTGCGGGTTCATTCACAAAAGAGGGGACCTCTTGGTTATCATCGGAGATAACGGCCCTTTCTTCGACTTCCCCACCTTCAGGAAGAGGAGGAAGTGAAACAAGATTTGGGTGGTCCTGTATAAAAAGAGGGAAGGATATCAGGAAGGAGCACACAATGCAAAAAGCAAGGCAATAAGAAATTACGCGACAATGTTTACCTTAGGAAGTGCATGGGCGGCACTGTATGGTTTCACGCGACAAGAAGAAGGGATAGAATCTTTTTTGCTGAGGGAAGTGATTTTTCGGACAAGTTTTTCCAAGTCCTTCACCTCCAAATCTGTCGACAGCCGATCCACGTCTTCGTCGCCAGTATATTTCCAAAGAGGAAATTTGCGAGCTTGAAGAGGCTGAACTCTACTCTTAAGGAAATACACTATAATCTGGATACCTGACAATTCTTTGCCGCGAGTATTTTGCAACTCGCGGATGCAAGTCATCAAGGCCTCAGTCGAAGCTCTTTCTTCTTTGGTAGCCTCTGCATCCCAAGAACGGCGACGAAGAATTCTTTCGTCACCATCGAACGGAGGGATGTTGTCCTCTGCGCATCCATGGTTTTCCTCACGAATGTACAACCACCTCTTACGCCACCCTTGAACGGAGTCAGGGAGTTTGACGTCGAAGTAATTGGCAGTGGAACGGATAGAGATAACAACGCCGCCTATATTATAGGCGACATTGTGAGAGCCATTGCGGCGACAGAAGAAAATGCGCTTCCATAGCGCCCAATTGGGCGAGACGCCAAGGAAGGCTTCGCAGAGAGTAATGAAAATGGAAATATGGAGGATTGAGTTTGGCGTGAGGTGGTGAAGTTGAAGACCGTAGACAAAAAGCAATCCACGAAGAAAAGGATGAATGGGGGCGGATAAACCGCGGATGAGATGGTCGACAAAACTTACCCGGTACCCCATTGGAGGGGCTGGGTAGCTTTCTTCACTAGGGAAGCAAACCGCTTTGGGTTTCTTGGTGATCCCCAGTTTCTTCAGGAGATTCAGGTCTTGGTTCGTGACCTTGGACCTCTCCCACTCCACGGCTCCTAGATCCGCGGCGGCCATTGATGAATCAGGCGTGCTGTGGCGAGTGAGACGCATGCGTGGTGGCATCAACGGCAGTGGACAAAGCAATGCTTGAGCGTGCGGAAGATCAAACAGAGTTGGGCGCAGGGGAAGTTTTTGCGGAGGGGAATAGATGTGCGGCGCAAGCGAAGGACTGGACCGAGGTTGAAGAAAGGTTTATATAGGATTCGGACGAAGCAGTGCACCGTTGGATGAAGAAATCGTGTGGTGAAAAAGGATCTCGTAGATACAAGGGTAAAAAGGTATTTTTACTGGGAAGGATTGGAACAGGCATTACCGTACGTGCGCCAGGAAAAGCGGAGGACGTGTGTCCCCCACTTGCACGACGTGTCAACGTGGTGGGAACAATGGACCCACAAGGCAGAAAAAATCCCAATTATTGATAGAGATGAAGAGAATTTGACAAAGGAAAATATGTCGACAAGAAAAATAAAAAGAGAATGGCGACGGGGTAAACCATTTGAATACTTTTGGAGCCTTTGATCAAATACAAGTTTTTGCCCAAACGCTCGGGGGCTACTTTGGAAAAATAGAAAATTTCGAGTATGACAATATAGAAATGGCAAGAGCCTATGACCAAATCCAAGAATTTGTTCATAGCCTCGGGGGCTACTCCCATCGGGAGCGCTGGTCGCGCACCCGATAAATATAAAAATATCGAGAAGGATTATAAATATAGCGGCAAAGGATACTAATCTGTGGAGCCTACACCCAAGCACAAGTTCTTGGCTGTAGCCTCGGGGGCTACTCCCATCGGGAACGCCGTTCGCGTGCCCGATGAGTTTTATCAAAATAAACAGAAGTGAGTATATTTCGAGTTACAAAGATAACTCTACATATACTCCCATCGGGAAGACAAAATAAGTCATCAAATATGACTCGATAAAATGTGCTATTCCAAAGGCGAAAAGCACTCGACAATATATTCTCGTAACGCCAAAGTTGCGATCAATTTCTGAATGCCGCAAATTTGCGAAGGTAAGACCCCGGATCCGTTCGCTGGGCGTGGCATCGCCAAAGACTGCGCTCTGCTACTTTTATCCGTATCAACGGATACGAAGAAAAATCCTAACGGACGCGTTAGGTACCCGATAAATTTGATCGGGACTCGACGGAATGGTAAGACCTTAAGCGGCACCTGTCGAAGTTTACACCAGTATCCCGAGATCATGTCCAGGGACGTGATCTTGAAGTAGGTTTTTGCGGATTGCCACTAGAGCAGTTAACTAGTACCTGATCCGTCAGATGAACTAGCCCCAACTACCGTTATCCCTGTACAATATAGAGTTTTATGTGAAGAAGCATAAATAGAAGCTCTCGAAAAAATATAAACAGATGAGATTTCCCTTGACTCTACGATTCAAGCAAAATCTCGGGGGCTACTGACATAGGCATCCCAAATGGGCCTGCCGAAGATAGTACCCGGAGTTTACTGAAGGCCCACTACCCGAAGAATAAGAAGATTCGAGAGTCCAAGATATATTAAGGAAAGCTAGAATTGTAATAGGAAGAGTTATTTGTAATCTGGCGGGATGAGTTAGAAACCGTCCCGGACTCTGTAACTTGTACAAAACGAAACCCTCGGTTCCACCTCCTATATAAGGGGGAGTCGAGGGACAAAGAAAGGATCGAATCTACTGTCAACATAACCCTAGTTTTCATAATCGTCGAGTACTTTTCGCCTAAACCCTCGAGATCTACTTGCCCTCTACTTCTAGCAAAACCCTAGTCTACAATCTGTAGGCATTGACAAGTTAATCCTTTGTCAGCCGGCCAGATTTGAACTACAGGCACATAATATAATGCTAAAGATTTTTTATAAAAATCTTTATTGGGTTCACAACATGCTATTTCATCAGAGATCCAGTGCAAGTTTAGCGAAACTCTGCCCCGAGCGAAGGATCTTCATGCCCGCCATTTTGAATATAGTTTGAAACAAGCATAAAAAATTCAAAAACGATCCAAACAACGTGAAACCTTCGCGTGCTGTCATATTATGTGTCATAGTTGCAAGGAAAAATAATAAACTTGGAGAATTGCATACATCACAAAAAATCCTTCACAATATGAGCTATCATGTTCGAGGTTTCATGGCATTTAGGTCAAACGACCAATGTTACTGATTGAATCGCGACATAGTTTGTGATAATGTGCTGATATTGTGCACACATGTGCATCTTGGGATGTCTTACAATGTTGCAGGAGGAAGTTTTCCTTTTCATCGCACAAAAAATCCATTTTCCATTTTCGAGGTGCCGAAAAGGGGGTGTTTTGTGAAGCAACCACCAAATTAAAGTTTCACATTGGTACCAACACATTTTTCAAAAATACTAGACCACCTAAGATGGATAATTTCCCAACCGGTGTATCTGGAACCTTTCCGTCCACCCCTCGTGAAAAAGACAAATTCCTGCCGAATCGGTAGGAGGCCGGCCAGATTTGAAATACAGGCACATGATATAATGCTAAAGATTTTTTGTAAAAATCTTTATTGGGTTCACAACATGCTATTTCATCAGAGATTCAGTGCAAGTTTAGCGAAACTCCGCCCCGAGCGAAGGATCTTCATGCCCGCCGTTTTGAATATAGTTTGAAACGTGCATAAAAATTTCAAAAACGATCCAAACAACGTGAAACCTTCACGTGCTGTCATATTATGTGTCATAGTTGCAAGGAAAAATAATAAACTTGGAGAATTGCATACATCACAAAAAATCCTTCACAATATGAGCTATCGTGTTCGAGGTTTCATGGCATTTAGGTCAAATGACCAATGTTACTGATAGAATCGTGACATAGATTGTGATAATGTGCCGATATTGTGCGCACATGTGCATCTTGGGATGTCTTACAATGTTGCAGGAGGAAGTTTTCCTTTTCATCGCACGAAAAATCCATTTTCCATTTTGAGGTGCCGAAAAGGGGGTGTTTTGTGAAGCAACCACCAAATTAAAGTTTCACATTGGTACCAACACATTTTAAAAAATACTAGACCACCTAAGATGGATAATTTCCCAACCGGTGTATTTGGAACCTTTCTGTCCACCCCTCGTGAAAAAGACAAATTCCTGCCGAATTGGTAGGAGGCCGGCCAGATTTGAACTACAGGCACATGATATAATGCTCAAGATTTTTTGTAAAAATCTTTATTGGGTTCACAACATGCTATTTCATCAGAGATCCAATGCAAGTTTAGCGAAACTCCGCCCCGAGCGAAGGATCTTCATGCCCGCCGTTTTGAATATAGTTTGAAACGAGCATAAAAAATTCAAAAACAATCCGAACAGCGTGAAACCTTCGCGTGGTGTCATATTATGTGTCATAGTTGCAAGGAAAAAGAATAAACTTGGAGAATTGCATACATCACAAAAAATCCTTCACAATATGAGCTATCGTGTTCGAGGTTTCATGGCATTTAGGTCAAACGACCAATGTTACTGATAGAATCGCGACATAGTTTGTGATAATGTGCCGATATTGTGCACACATGTGCATCTTGGGATGTCTTACAATGTTGCAGGAGGAAGTTTTCCTTTTCATCGCACGAAAAATCCATTTTCCATTTTCGAGGTGCTGAAAAGGGGGTGTTTTGTGAAGCAACCACCAAATTAAAGTTTCACATTGGTACCAACACATTTTTCAAAAATACTAGACCACCTAAGATGGATAATTTCCCAACCGGTGTATCTGGAACCTTTCCGTCCATGCCTCGTGAAAAAGACAAATTCCTGCCGAATCGGTAGGAGGCCGGCCAGATTTGAACTACAGGCACATGATATAATGCTAAAGATTTTTTGTAAAAATATTTATTGGGTTCACAACATGCTATTTCATCAGAGATCCAGTGCAAGTTTAGCGAAACTCTGCCCCGAGTGAAGGATCTTCATGCCCGCCGTTTTGAATATAGTTTGAAATGAGCATAAAAAATTCAAAAATGATCCAAACAACGTGAAACCTTCACGTGCTGTCATATTATGTGTCATAGTTGCAAGGAAAAATAATAAACTTGGAGAATTGCATACATCACAAAAAATCCTTCACAATATGAGCTATCGTGTTCGAGGTTTCATGGCATTTAGGTCAAACGACCAATGTTACTGATAGAATCGCGACATAGTTGGTGATAATGTGCCGATATTGTGCGCACATGTGCATCTTGGGATGTCTTACAATGTTGCAGGAGGAAATTTTCCTTTTCATTGCACGAAAAATCCATTTTCCATTTTTGAGGTGCCGAAAAGGGGGTGTTTTGTGAAGCAACAACCAAATTAAAGTTTCACATTGGTACCAACACATTTTTCAAAAATACTAGACCACCTAAGATAGATAATTTCCCAATCGGTGTATCTGGACCTTTCCGTCCACCCCTCGTGAAAAAGACAAATTCCTGCCGAATCGGTAGGAGGCCGGCCAGATTTGAACTACAGGCACATGATATAATGCTAAAGATTTTTTGTAAAAATCTTTATTGGGTTCACAACATGCTATTTCATCAGAGATCCAGTGCAAGTTTAGCGAAACTCTGCCCCGAGCGAAGGATCTTCATGCCCGCCGTTTTGAATATAGTTTGAAACGAGCATAAAAAATTCAAAAACGATCCAAACAACGTGAAACCTACTGTTATCACCAGAATTTGACCAAGTCAGAGGTGGGCCACGATCAAGATGGACTTGGAGAGATATACATGGGAGAAATATGTGAATCGGCCTTGTGTACCAAGTTTGGGCTAAATTGCCCGTGTATCTGTAACATATTAGGATACGTGTCGTTTGGAGATTAGAGTTGGGCTCGTGCCCGGTTGGGATTGTTCCCACGTTAGAAAGTCCCCCGGACTATAAATATGTATCTAGGGTTTATGGAATAAACAACAACCAACGTTCAACACAAACAAATCTCGGCGCATCGCCAACTCCTTCGTCTCGAGGGTTCCTCCGGTAAGCACCATGCTGCCTAGATCGCATCTTGCGATCTAGGCAGCACGAGCTCGCCCCGTTGTTCATGCGTTGCTCGTGCTGAAGCCTTTTTGATGGCGAGCAACGTAGTTATCTTAGATGCGTTAGGGTTAGCATTGTTCTTAGTATCATATGCTGTCGTAGTGCAACCCTTGCGCATCTAGCCGCCCTTACACCTCACCTTAGGTGTAGGGGCGGCACCCCGCTTGGTCATTATTTAGTAGATCTGATCCGTTACGGTTGCTCCTTGATTCATCAAGGATTAGTTTAACATCCGCAATAGTTAGGCCTTACAAAGGGTTGGAGGATCCAGCGGCGTGTAGGGTGTAGTTTGCTAGCCCTAGACAGGACGTTCCGAGGATCGACCTCGTGTTGGTTTTTAGGCCCTGTCTAGGATCGGCTTACGATCACCGTGCGCGAGCGCGAGGCCCAATCGTGAGTAGGATGATCCGATTATGCGGTGAAAACCCCAAATCGTCGTAGATCTCATATGCTTTATCTTGATCAAGCAGGACCACCATATATTCGGCCACCTTGGACGAATCATGGGTGGATCGGCTCCTCGAGCCGATTCACAGGATAACCTGAGAGCCGATCGAGGCTCATATTTAACGTGTACGTGTGTGCCCTGCGGGAAACTAAGCGAGGCATCATCCACACCTTCCTGACCAGGTATAGGTCAGGTGGCACGCCCTTGCAATAAGCATCGGACATGCGACCAGGAGGCTTTGCGGGCCGTCGCTCTGAGGGACTGGGGCCAGCCGCAGCCCTAGTTGTTCCCGGCTCTATGGTGTTGACCAGTCACTGCCCGCCGGTGGGTTTCTGACGTCAACACATTCTGGCACGCCCAGTGGGACACATCTTCGACATCCACCACATCGCCATCTACATCCGAGATGGCGGAAAGCACTCCGGTCAAGTACGAGGACCTGGCTGACAAGCTCAAGGAAAAGCATGACGAGATCAAGACAGTCCTCGACATAGAACTCATCGGCTCCTTTGAGAAGACCCGTTCGCACGGCATCAAGCTCAACGGAGGCATGCGTCCGTGGCCTGGTGTCAACATGGTGGATCTTAGCCACCGCAGAAGGAAGCCAGAGTTCTCCTTTGGTATCAACATGGCAGGGCTCGCAAGCCGCCATGACAAAGATAAAGCAGAAAGCAGCCACTCCCGTGGCGAGGATAAAGAGGAGGCCGCTACACGCGGCCGGCCCCAAGGCGACGATAGACGGTACCTAACCGAAGAGGAGGTGAAAAGCATATGGTATCAACGCCCACGCTCCGTACATCTCCTCAACAAGTATGGCGCCCTAAACAGGCGAAAGGCGATGCACGGTCACCAGCTGATGCCGATGCAGAAGCATCGGCTGTTATAAACACGGCGACCAGGATCTCGTCAGAGATTTATGACCCAAGACGTGGTGAACATTCCTCCAGCGAGTCACGTCGTCGTGATAAGAGACCAAGAAGTTGTAAACCCTCGTTGGGCAGTGTAACGAAAAGAAAGGCCGATTTTAGCGATCGGCCAGTATTATCCCCAGCATACGCTTTGCCTGTGTTCAACATTGACTTAGCAGGCGACGGGAAGCTGGGTTACGGGTTTACATCAGCTGGCGAGCTAGAAGAGATTGAGGAAGTCAAGGGGGAGGTCAGGAAAATGTTGGACGCCGGGTGCATCAGGCCACACAGGTACATTGAATGGATTTCCAATGTTGTACTTATGAAGAGAAGGGATGGCCGATGGCGCGTCGCTATAAACGACCTAGACCCTAGCAACGCTCCTCCGAAGGATGAATAGTCAGATCGACAACTGCAAGGAAAGCCGATTCCCAGCAATCGGCTAAAATTATTCTCACCACATGTGTTCACTGCCGTACTGATTAGCATGGTGGGTGGTACGACAAGCTTAGATTGGCCGAGAAGCCGATAATCACTTGAAAGATTCGGCTCGGGGGGCACATACATAGAGGAAGTCCAAGGCCACGGAGTATGTACCCCGGAAGAGCCGATTCATGAGACATAGAGGAAGTCCAAGGCCACGGAGTATGTACCCCGGAAGAGCCGATTCATGAGATCAATCGACCAAAGCTATCCTCGACATACGTTTCGTCTGAGTTCAGCATGGATTTAACAGGTGCCTGAAGAGCCGATACCATCAATTCAGTGACAGAATCGGCTCGGGGGGCACGCAGAAGGATGGAACACGAGGGTACAAAGTTTGAAACAAGTCAAGATATTTCCTCTGATAACATATGGGGGCCGGTACATGAGTAAATCGGCCGGCCGAAAAAATTTAAACTTTTTCAGCACAGCCGCGCAGACATCTGTTTTGGGTGACCAGAATTGACCCAAACTTATCGCGGTGCAAGGAGATGACTCAAGAGGCTCAGCGGTGTCAGCATCAGTTTGGGTAACCAGAATTGCCTTTTTCTCCTTGAAGACGCTAATACTTGTCCGCGATATCAACTGGAGCAACTGTGGGGCGCAACTATAGAAAGCCGATTTTTTCGAAATCGGTTGGCGCTGCGTCACAGTTGTCTGAGGAATGGTGCTGATGTCGCAAAATTATCAGTGCCCACATGCAAGTCGATTGAGCGACAAGCCCAGAGCTCTATTATAGACACCTGCCTGAAGCCAGATGGCCAGCCGGCTAAATTCATAATAAGGTTTAAGGATCCCTTTTGGAGGGGTTTCATGATGCAGGGCCGATGCACAGTCATCAGCTTTAGTACAAGTGCACGAAATTGCCAGGTTGCCGGTTCGACAATGCTATCAGAGGAATGTTGGCAGGCGAGTCGGCCTTTTGCTCATTGGGCTGTGGGTAATCATCCCCAGTATCGGCTGTCGACGGAAGAAAGGTGAGGCTGCGAGGCTTGATCGAGCCCGGATCTGTTTGTCTGAATCACGGGTCTTCATTACTGTTTTCACCTCGGCTGAAGCTCGGGGGGCAGCTCGCCCTTAAGATTTCTTGTCCTATGGAGCCGATTTCGTTGGAATCGGTTTGCTCTACGTCACAGTTCGTGTGGAAGAGGAGGATGCGGCAGAAGAATGTCAGAAATTTAAAGTTAACAACAAGACTGGATATTATTTCAGGAGTTGTGCCGCTAAGTCTAGCATTCCATTCAGCGAGATCTGTGCTTCCAAGGTCTGGGGTTTGCACGATTGTGGCTTGGCCCTGTCTGGCTGGGGGTGTGGAGGTCCGGATGGACCTATCCCGAAATTCATCAGGAGAGACCGATGCGTTGCCATCGGCTCATTAAGCATTGACCGAATCGACAGTCGGCAAAATCATTACGGAGGAAAATCGGCTAAAAGCAAAATCAAATTGGGGAAGTTCTTCATTGATGGACGAGATTTCTTACACAAAGAGCTGATTTCTCCCAAAAGGAAGTCCTAGGGGATACATTGCCCCGCCTACTACTACTGGCCCTATGCTACGGTCCTATCTAGGGGCCGTCGCTGCCTTCGTCGTCGTCGCCGTCGCCGCTGCTGTCGGCGCTGCTCCCCGCCGGCTCGTCGTCGCTGCTCCAGCGGCCGCCAGCAGGGCCCTCGTTGTCCTCATCCTCATCATCAGCGTCGTCGTCGTCGCTGTCGACATCGCTGAGGTTCCCAGGCCAGAGGCATTGGCGTTTGGCCGGCGGCTCGTCGGAGGAGCTGTCATCCTCCTCTTCCTCCTCCTCCACCGCCTCCTCAGAGGAGGTGGCCCCGTCCCAAGGAAAGCGATCGTCCTCGCTTTCCTCCACCGCTTCCCTTTTGACAAGGAAGCGGAGGTCGCTCTCCCCGTCAGTCAAGGACTTGTCGTCCTCTGACCAGATGGAGAAGTCATGGCTGGGTTCGTCCCTGGCCTCGATGGCGCGGCGGGTGTTGGCCGCATGAACCTCCGCTGGGTTCCACTCCGGCGTCGGCTCGCGGGAAGAGGAGGACTCGATGGAAAGACCTGATGGGGTGGAGGGGGAAGAAGACATGGTGGCTCGGGAGGGCTTTTCGGAGTGCTAATGCGAAGAGGATGAAGAAGAGTACTGTTCGATGCGGTTAAATAAAAGGAGATGGAGATTTAATTTCGAACGGTTCTCGAGGACGTGGTGCCGAAACTGTCAAATCGTGCAGAGGAGTTGGGAAGGCAAGTTGACATGATGAAGGACTCTGCGACGGTTCTGCTCTGCCACGACATGACCCGACGAAGGAAAAGCGTAATGATTTTGGAAATGTCATTTCCAAAACCAGGGGGGCATGTGTTATCACCAGAATTTGACCAAGTCAGAGGTGGGCCACGATCAAGATGGACTTGGAGAGATATACATGGGAGAAATATGTGAATCGGCCTTGTGTACCAAGTTTGGGCTAAATTGCCCGTGTATCTGTAACATATTAGGATACGTGTCGTTTGGAGATTAGAGTTGGGCTCGTGCCCGGTTGGGATTGTTCCCACGTTAGAAAGTCCCCCGGACTATAAATATGTATCTAGGGTTTATGGAATAAACAACAACCAACATTCAACACAAACAAATCTCGGCGCATCGCCAACTCCTTCGTCTCGAGGGTTCCTCCGGTAAGCACCATGCTGCCTAGATCGCATCTTGCGATCTAGGCAGCACGAGCCTGCCCCCGTTGTTCATGCGTTGCTCGTGCTGAAGCCTTTTTCATGGCGAGTGATACGTCTCCGACGTATCGATAATTTCTTATGTTCCATGCCACATTATTGATGATATCTACATGTTTTATGCACACTTTATGTCATATTCGTGCATTTTCTGGAACTAACCTATTAACAAGATGCCGAAGTGCCAGTTCTCGTTTTCTGCTGTTTTTGGTTTCGAAATCCTAGTAACGAAATATTCTCGGAATCGGACGAAATCAACGCCCAAGTTCCTATTTTGCCCGGAAGCATCCAGAACACCTGAGAACCGCCAGAGAGGGGGCACAGGGCCACCAAACCCTAGGCCGGCGCGGCCAAGGGTGGGGCCGCGCCCCCTATGGTGTGGCCCCCCTGTCAGCCCTCCTGCACCGCCTCTCCGCCTATTTAAAGCCTCCGTCGCGAAAACCCTGATACGTTCGACGAAACCCACAGAAACCTTCCAGAGCCGCCGCCATCGCGAAGCCAAGATCTGGGGACAGGAGTCTCTGTTCCGGCACGCTGCCGGAACGGGAAGTGCCCCGGAAGGCTTCTCCATCGACACCGCTGCCATCTCCACCGCCATCTTCATCACCGCTGCTGCTCCCATGAGGAGGGAGTAGTTCTCCATCGAGGCTCGGGGCTGTACCGGTAGCTATGTGGTTCATCTCTCTCCTATGTAGTTCAATACAATAATCTCATGAGCTGCTTTACATGATTGAGATTCATATGAGTTTTGTATCACAATTCATCTATGTGCTACTCTAGTGATGTTATTAAAGTAGTCTATTCCTCCTGCACGTGTGTAAAGGTGACAGTGTGTGCACCGTGTTAGTACTTGGTTTATGCTATGATCATGATCTCTTGTAGATTGCGAAGTTAACTATTGCTATGATAATATTGATGTGATCTATTCCTCCTACATATGCATGAAGGTGACAATGTGCATGCTATGCTAGTATTTGGTTTAGTCTTTTGATCTATCTTACACTAAAGGTTACTTAAACATGAGCATTATTGTGGAGCTTGTTAACTCCGGCATTGAGGGTTCGTGTAATCCTACGCAATATGTTCATCATCCAACAAAAGTGTAGAGTATGCATTTATCTATTCGTTATGTGATCAATGTTGAGAGTGTCCACTAGTGAAAGTGTAATCCCTAGGCCTTGTTCCTAAATATCGCTATCGCTACTTGTTTACTTGTTTCTTTGCGTTACTACTGCTTTGCAATACTACCACCATCAACTACACGCCGACAAGCTATTTTACGGCACTCGTTGCTACTGCTCATATTCATTCATACCACTCGTATTTCACTATCTCTTCGCCGAACTAGTGCACCTATTTGGTGTGTTGGGGACACAAGAGACTTCTTGCTTTGTGGTTGCGGGGTTGCATGAGAGGGATATCTTTGACCTCTTCCTCCCTGAGTTCGATAAACCTTGGGTGATCCACTTAAGGGAAAACTTGCTGCTGTTCTACAAACCTCTGCTCTTGGAGGCCCAACACCGTCTACGGAAAGGAGGGGAACGTAGACATCAAGCTATTTTCGGCGCCGTTGCCGGGAGGAAAGGTAAAAGGTACTCACACTCCGGACCTCGGCTACCAAGCTATTTTCCGCCATTGTAAGTACTCGAAGCTATTTCCTTTAGATCCTGCAATTGCAACTTTTTGTTTCTTGTTTACACTAGTTTGGCATAATGGACAACAATGAGCTTCTATTTCTATTTCCTGATTTAAAACATGGATTGTTTGATGCGAAAATTAAAAAACCTATGGAATCTTATTTGCATGCTGGTAGTAATATTAGTATGAACGCTTTGAACACCATTGTTGATAATAATATAGAAAGTTCTAAGCTTGGGGAAGGCTGGCTTTGATGAGCATGATATTTTTAGTCCCCCAAGCATTGAGGAGAAAATTTACTTTGATGATACTTTGCCTCCTATTTATGATGATTATAATGATAGTAGTCTTTTGTTACCACCTGTTATGGAGGAGAAATTTGATTATGATTACAATATGCCTCCTATATTTGATAGCTACTTTGTTGAATTTGCTCCCACTACATCTAATAAAACTGATTATGCTTATGTTGGGAGTAGTAATTATTTTATGCATGAGAATAAGAATGCTTCATGTGATAGTTATATTGTTGAGTTTGCTCATGTTGCTACTGAAAGTTATTATGAGAGAGGAAAATATGGTTGTAGAAATTTTCATGTTACTAAAACACCTCTCTATGTGCTGAAATTTTTGAAGCTACACTTGTTTTATCTTCCTATGCTTGTTACTTTGCTCTTCATGAACTTGTTTATTTACAAGATTCCTATGCATAGGAAGCATGTTAGACTTAAATGTGTTTTGAATTTGCCTCTTGATGCTCTCTTTTTCTTCAACTACTATTTCTTGCGAGTGCATCATTAAAACTGCTGAGCCCATCTTAATGGCTATAAAGAAAGAACTTCTTGGGAGATAACCCATGTGTTTTTTTACTACAGTACTTTGTTTTATATTTGTGTCTTGGAAGTTGTTTACTACTGTAGCAACCTCTCCTTATCATGTTTTTGTGCCAAGTAAAGTCTCTATGGTAAAGTTGATGCTAGATTTGGATTGCTGCGCAGAAACAGCATTGCTGTCTGTCACGAATCTGGGTCTAATTCTCTGTAGGTAACTCAGAAAATTATGCCAATTTACGTGAGTAATCCTCAGATATGTACGCAACTTTCATTAGTTTTGAGTTTTTCCGTTTGAGCAAGTCTGGTGCCATTTTAAAATTCGTCTTTACGGACTGTTCTGTTTTTGACAGACTCTGCCTTTTATTTCGCATTGCTTCTTTCGTCGTGTTGGGTGGATTTCTTTGTTCCATTACCTTCCAGTAGCTTTGGGCAATGTCCGGAAGTGTTAAGAATGATTGTGTCACCTCTGAACATGTGAATTTTTGATTGTGCACTAACCCTCTAATGAGTTTGCTTAAAGTTTGGTGTGGAAGAAGTTTTCAAGGGTCAAGAGAGGAGGATGATATACTATGATCAAGAAGAGTGAAGAGTCTAAGCTTGGGGATGCCCCGGTGGTTCATCCCTGCATATTTCAAGAAGACTCAAGCATCTAAGCTTGGGGATGCCCAAGGCATCCCCTTCTTCATCGACAAATTATCAGGTTCCTTCTCTTGAAACTATATTTTTATTCGGTCACATCTTATGTACTTTACTTGGAGCGTCTGTTTGTTTTTGTTTTTGTTTATGTTTGAATAAGTTCATCCTTGTGTGGGAGAGAGACACGCTCCGCTGGTTCGTATGAACACATGTGTTCTTAGCTCATAATATTCATGGCGAAGTTTCCTCTTCGTTAAATTGTTATATGGTTGGAATTGGAAAATGCTACATGTAGTAATTGCTATAATGTCTTGGGTAATGTGATACTTGGCAATTGTTGTGCTCATGTTTAAGCTCTTGCATCATATACTTTGCACCTATTAATGAAGAAATACATAGAGCATGCTAAAATTTGGTTTGCATAATTGGTCTCTCTAAGGTCTAGATAATTTCTAGTATTGAGTTTGAACAACAAGGAAGACGGTGTAGAGTCTTATAATGTTTTCAATATGTCTTTTATGTGAGTTTTGCTGCACCGGTTCATCCTTGTGTTTGTTTCAAATAAACCTTGCTATCCTAGACCTTGTATCGAGAGGGAATACTTCTCATGCATCCAAAATCCTTGAGCCAACCACTATGCCATTTGTGTCCACCATATCTACCTACTACATGGTATTTCTCCGCCATTCCAAAGTAAATTGCTTGAGTGCTACCTTTAAACAATTCAAAATTTATCATCTCTTATTTGTGTCAATGTTTTATAGCTCATGAGGAAGTATGTGGTGTTTATCTTTCAATCTTGTTGGGCAACTTTCACCAATGGACTAGTGGCTTCATCCGCTTATCCAATAATTTTGCAAAAAGAGGCTGGCAATGGGATTCCCGAGTCCCAAATTAATTAACAAAAATAGACACTCCTCCATGGTATGTGATTGTTGGACGGCACCCGAAGGATTCGGTTAGCCATGGCTTGTGTAAGCAAAGGTTGGGAGGAGTGTCATCATAATAAAACTAAAATAAAAAGGCACTCCTTCATGGTATGAGATTGTTGGCAGGCACCCGAGGATTCGGTTAGCCATGGTTTGTGAAAGAAAGGTTGGAAGGAGTGCCACACAAAAATAAAAATAAAATGGGAGCCGCTCTTTGAAGGTTTGTCTGGCAAAGGGGTTAGAGTGCCCATTACCATTCGTTGACAACAACAAACACCTCTCAAAACTTTACTTTTATACTCTCTTGATGTTTTTCAAAACCAAAGCTCTAGCACAAATATAGCAATCGATGCTTTCCTCTTTGAAGGACCATTCTTTTACTTTTATTGTTGAGTCAGTTCACCTATCTCTCTCCACCTCAAGAAGCAAACACTTGTGTGAACTGTGCATTGATTCCTACATACTTGCATATTGCACTTGTTATATTACTCTATGTTGACAAATATCCATGAGATATACATGTTATAAGTTGAAAGCAACCGCTGAAACTTAATCTTCTTTTGTGTTGCTTCAATACCTTTACTTTGATTTATTGCTTTATGAGTTAACTCTTATGCAAGACTTATTGATGCTTGTCTTGAAGTGCTATTCATGAAAAGTCTTTGCTTTATGATTCATTTGTTTACTCATGTCATTACCATTGTCTTGGATTGCTGCATTCACTACATGTGTTTACAATAGTATGATCAAGTTTATGATGGCATGTCACTCCAGAAATTATCTTTGTTATCGTTTTACCTCGCTCGGGACGAGCGAGAACTAAGCTTGGGGATGCTGATACGTCTCCGACGTATCGATAATTTCTTATGTTCCATGCCACATTATTGATGATATCTACATGTTTTATGCACACTTTATGTCATATTCGTGCATTTTACTGGAACTAACCTATTAACAAGATGCCGAAGTGCCAGTTCCGTTTTCTCGCTGTTTTTGGTTTCAGAAATCCTAGTAACGAAATATTCTCGGAATCGGACGAAATCAACGCCCAAGTTCCTATTTTGCCCGGAAGCATCCAGAACACCCGAGAACCGCCAGAGAGGGGGCACAGGGCCACCAAACCCTAGGCCGGCGCGGCCAAGGGTGGGGCCGCGCCCCCTATGGTGTGGCCCCCCTGTCAGCCCTCCTGCACCGCCTCTCCGCCTATTTAAAGCCTCCGTCGCGAAAACCCTGATACGTTCGACGAAACCCACAGAAACCTTCCAGAGCCGCCGCCATCGCGAAGCCAAGATCTGGGGGACAGGAGTCTCTGTTCCGGCACGCTGCCGGAACGGGGAAGTGCCCCCGGAAGGCTTCTCCATCGACACCGCTGCCATCTCCACCGCCATCTTCATCACCGCTGCTGCTC
This sequence comes from Lolium rigidum, assembly GCF_022539505.1. Taxonomy (NCBI): domain Eukaryota; kingdom Viridiplantae; phylum Streptophyta; class Magnoliopsida; order Poales; family Poaceae; genus Lolium; species Lolium rigidum. Next base: position 298,477,852 of record NC_061514.1, on the reverse strand, counting down.
CCATGAGGAGGGAGTAGTTCTCCATCGAGGCTCGGGGCTGTACCGGTAGCTATGTGGTTCATCTCTCTCCTATGTAGTTCAATACAATAATCTCATGAGCTGCTTTACATGATTGAGATTCATATGAGTTTTGTATCACAATTCATCTATGTGCTACTCTAGTGATGTTATTAAAGTAGTCTATTCCTCCCTGCACGTGTGTAAAGGTGACGAGTGTGTGCACCGTGTTAGTACTTGGTTTATGCTATGATCATGATCTCTTGTAGATTGCGAAGTTAACTATTGCTATGATAATATTGATGTGATCTATTCCTCCTACATATGCATGAAGGTGACGAGTGTGCATGCTATGCTAGTACTTGGTTTAGTCTTTTGATCTATCTTACACTAAAGGTTACTTAAACATGAGCATTATTGTGGAGCTTGTTAACTCCGGCATTGAGGGTTCGTGTAATCCTACGCAATATGTTCATCATCCAACAAAAGTGTAGAGTATGCATTTATCTATTCTGTTATGTGATCAATGTTGAGAGTGTCCACTAGTGAAAGTGTAATCCCTAGGCCTTGTTCCTAAATATCGCTATCGCTACTTGTTTACTTGTTTTATCGCGTTACTACTCTGCTGCAATACTACCACCATCAACTACACGCCGGCAAGCTATTTTCACGGCACCGTTGCTACTGCTCATATTCATTCATACCACCTGTATTTCACTATCTCTTCGCCGAACTAGTGCACCTATTTGGTGTGTTGGGGACACAAGAGACTTCTTGCTTTGTGGTTGCGGGGTTGCATGAGAGGGATATCTTTGACCTCTTCCTCCCTGAGTTCGATAAACCTTGGGTGATCCACTTAAGGGAAAACTTGCTGCTGTTCTACAAACCTCTGCTCTTGGAGGCCCAACACTGTCTACAGGAAAGGAGGGGGAACGTAGACATCAGCGAGCAACGTAGTTATCTTAGATGCGTTAGGGTTAGCATTGTTCTTAGTATCATATGCTGTCGTAGTGCAACCCTTGCGCATCTAGCCGCCCTTACACCTCACCTTAGGTGTAGGGGCGGCACCCCGCTTGGTCATTATTTAGTAGATCTGATCCGTTACGGTTGCTCCTTGATTCATCAAGGATTAGTTTAACATCCGCAATAGTTAGGCCTTACAAAGGGTTGGAGGATCCAGCGGCGTGTAGGGTGTAGTTTGCTAGCCCTAGACAGGACGTTCCGAGGATCGACCTCGTGTTGGTTTTTAGGCCCTGTCTAGGATCGGCTTACGATCACCGTGCGCGAGCGCGAGGCCCAATCGTGAGTAGGATGATCCGATTATGCGGTGAAAACCCCAAATCGTCGTAGATCTCATATGCTTTATCTTGATCAAGCAGGACCACCATATATTCGGCCACCTTGGACGAATCATGGGTGGATCGGCTCCTCGAGCCGATTCACGGGATAACCCGAGAGCCGATCGAGGCTCGTATTTAACGTGTACGTGTGTGCCCTGCAGGAAACTAAGCGAGGCATCATCCACACCTTCCTGACCAGGTATAGGTCAGGTGGCACGCCCTTGCAATAAGCATCGGACGTGCAACCAGGAGGCTTTGCGGGCCGTCGCTCTGAGGGACTGGGGCCAGCCGCAGCCCTAGTTGTTCCCGGCTCTACGGTGTTGACCAGTCACTGCCCGCCGGTGGGTTTCTGACGTCAACACCTACACGTGCTGTCATATTATTTTATAGTTGCAAGGAAAAATAATAAACTTGGAGAATTGCATACATCACAAAAAATCCTTCACAATATGAGCTATCGTGTTCGAGGTTTCATGGCATTTAGGTCAAACGACCAATGTTGCTGATAGAATCGTGACATAGTTTGTGATAATGTGCCGATATTGTGCACACATGTGCATCTTGGGATGTCTTATAATGTTGCAGGAGGAAGTTTTCCTTTTCATCGCACGAAAAATCCATTTTCCATTTTCGAGGTGCCGAAAAGGGGGTGTTTTGTGAAGCAACCACCAAATTAAAGTTTCACATTGGTACCAACACATTTTTCAAAAATACTAGATCACCTAAGATCGATAATTTCCCAACCGGTGTATCTGGAACCTTTCCGTCCACCCCTCGTGAAAAAGACAAATTCCTACCGAATCGGTAGGAGGCCGGCCAGATTTGAACTACATGCACATGATATAATGCTCAAGATTTTTTATAAAAATCTTTATTGGGTTCACAACATGCTATTTCATCAGAGATCTAGTGCAAGTTTAGCGAAACTCCGCCCCGAGCGAAGGATCTTCATGCCCGCTGTTTTGAATATAGTTTGAAACGAGCATAAAAAATTCAAAAACGATCCAAACAACGTGAAACCTTCGCTTGCTGTCATATTAGTGTCATAGTTGCAAGGAAAAATAATAAACTTGGAGAATTGCATACATCACAAAAAATCCTTCACAATATGAGCTATCGTGTTCGAGGTTTCATGGCATTTAGGTCAAACGACCAATGTTACTGATAGAATCGCGACATAGTTTGTGATAATGTGCCGATATTGTACACACATGTGCATCTTGGGATGTCTTACAATGTTGCAGGAGGAAGTTTTCCTTTTCATGCACGAAAAATCTATTTTCCATTTTCGAGGTGCCGAAAAGCGGGTGTTTTGTGAAGCAACCACCAAATTAAAGTTTCACATTGGTACCAACACATTTTTAAAAAATACTAGACCACCTAAGATGGATAATTTCCCAACCGGTGTATCTGGAACCTTTCCGTCCACCCCTCGTGAAAAAGACAAATTCCTGCCGAATCAGTAGGAGGCCGGCCAGATTTGAACTACATGCAATGATATAATGCTCAAGATTTTTTATAAAAATCTTTATTGGGTTCACAACATGCTATTTCATCAGAGATCCAGTGCAAGTTTAGCGAAACTCCGCCCCGAGCGAAGGATCTTCATGCCCGCTGTTTTGAATATAGTTTGAAACGAGCATGAAAAATTTAAAAACTATCCAAACAACGTGAAACCTTCGCGTGCTGTCATATTATGTGTCATAGTTGCAAGGAAAAATAATAAACTTGGAGAATTGCATACATCACGAAAAATCCTTCACAATATGAGCTATCATGCTTGAGGTTTCATGGCATTTAGGTCAAACGACCAATGTTACTGATAGAATCGCGACATAGTTTGTGATAATGTGCCGATATTGTGCACACATGTGCATCTTGGGATGTCTTACAATGTTGCAGGAGGAAGTTTTCCTTTTCATCGCACGAAAAATCCATTTTCCATTTTCGAGGTGCTGAAAAGGGGGTGTTTTGTGAAGGAACCACCAAATTAAAGTTTCACATTGGTACCAACACATTTTTCAAAAATACTAGACCACCTAAGATGGATAATTTCCCAACCGGTGTATCTGGAACATTTCCGTCCACCCCTCGTGAAAAAGACAAATTCCTGCCGAATCGGTAGGAGGCTGGCCAGATTTGAACTACATGCACATGATATAATGCTCAAGATTTTTTATAAAAATCTTTATTGGGTTCACAACATGCTATTTCATCAGAGATCCAGTGCAAGTTTAGCGAAACTCTGCCCCGAGCGAAGGATCTTCATGCCCGCTATTTTGAATATAGTTTGAAACGAGCATAAAAAATTCAAAAACGATCCAAACAACGTGAAACCTTCGCGTGCTGTCATATTATGTGTCATAGTTGCAAGGAAAAATAATAAACTTGGAGAATTGCATACATCACAAAAAATCCTTCACAATATGAGCTATCGTGTTCGAGGTTTCATGGCATTTAGGTCAAACGACCAATGTTCTTGATAGAATCGCGACATAGTTTGTGATAATGTGCCGATATTGTGCACACATGTGCATCTTGGGATGTCTTACAATGTTGCAGGAGGAAATTTTCCTTTTCATCGCACGAAAAATCCATTTTCCATTTTTGAGGTGCCGAAAAGGGGGTGTTTTGTGAAGCAACCACCAAATTAAAGTTTCACATTGGTACCAACACATTTTTCAAAAAATACTAGACCACATAAGATGGATAATTTCCCAACCGGTGTATCTGGAACCTTTCCGTCCACCCCTTGTGAAAAAGACAAATTCCTACCGAATCGGTAAGAGGCCGGCCAGATTTGAACTACAGGCACATGATATAATGCTCAAGATTTTTTGAAAATATCTTTATTGGGTTCACAACATGCTATTTCATCAGAGATCCAGTGCAAGTTTAGCGAAACTCCGCCCCGAGCGAAGGATCTTCATGCCCGCCGTTTTGAATATAGTTTGAAACGAGCATAAAAAATTTAAAAACTATCCGAAAAGCGTGAAACCTTCGCCTGCTGTCATATTATGTGTCATAGTTGCAAGGAAAAATAATAAACTTGGAGAATTGCATACATCACAAAAAATCCTTCACAATATGAGCTATCGTGTTCGAGGTTTCATGGCATTTAGGTCAAACGACCAATGTTACTGATAGAATCGCGACATAGTTTGTGATAATGTGCCGATATTGTGCACACATGTGCATTGATACGTCTCCAACGTATCGATAATTTCTTATGTTCCATGCCACATTATTGATGATACCTACATGTTTTATACACATTATATGTCATTATTATGCGTTTTCTGGAACTAACCTATTAACAAGATGCCGAAGTGCCGGTTCTGTTTTCTCGCTGTTTTTGGTTTCGGAAATCCTAGTAACGAAATTTTCTCGGAATTGGACGAAATCAACGCCCGGGTTCCTATTTTGCCCGGAAGCATCCAGAACACCCGAGAGCCGCCAGAGGGGGGCCCTGTGGGCCCCAGATGACATGGTGGCGCGGCCAGGGCTGGGCCCGCGCCACCCTATGGTGTCGTCGCCCCTTTGACCCTCCTGCGCCGCCTCTTCGCCTATATAAAGCCCCTGCATCGAAAACCCTTACGGAGGAAGCCACGGTACGCGAAACCTTCCAGAGCCGCCGCCGTCGCGAAGCCAAGATCTGGGGGACAGGAGTCTCGTTCCGGCACCCTGCCGGAGCGGGGAAGTGCCCCGGAAGGCTTCTCCATCGACACCGCTGCCATCTCCACCGCCATCTTCATCACCGCTGCTGCTCCCATGAGGAGGGAGTAGTTCTCCATCGAGGCTCGGGGCTGTACCGGTAGCTATGTGGTTAATCTCTCTACTATGTACTTCAATACAATGATCTCATGAGCTGCTTTACATGATTGAGATTCATATGAGTTTTGTATCACAATTTATCTATGTGCTACTCTAGCAAAGTTATTAAAGTAGTTCTATTCCTCCTGCACGTGTGTAAAGGTGACAGTGTGTGCACCGTGTTAGTACTTGGTTTATGCTATGATCATGATCTCTTATAGATTGCGAAGTTAACTATTGCTATGATAATATTGATGTGATCTATTCCTCCTACATATGCATGAAGGTGACGAGTGTGCATGCTATGCTAGTACTTGGTTTAGTCTTTTGATCTATCTTACACTAAAGGTTACTAAAACATGAGCATTATTGTGGAGCTTGTTAACTCCGGCATTGAGGGTTCGTGTAATCCTACGCAATGTGTTCATCATCCAACAAAAGTGTAGAGTATGCATTTATCTATTCTCGTTATGTGATCAATGTTGAGAGTGTCCACTAGTGAAAGTGTAATCCCTAGGCCTTGTTCCTAAATATCGCTATCGCTGCTTGTTCTTGTTTTTCTGCGCTACTACTTGTCTGAGTTACTACTTGCTTGTTTACTTCCCGCAATATTACTACCATCAACTGCACGCCGACAAGCACTTTTACGGCACCGTTGCTACTGCTCATATATATTCATACCACCTGTATTTCACTATCTCTTCGCCGAACTAGTGCACCTATTAGGTGTGTTGGGGACACAAGAGACTTCTTGCTTTGTGGTTGCAGGGTTGCATGAGAGGGATATCTTTGACCTCTTCCTCCACGAGTTCGATAAACCTTGGGTGATCCACTTAAGGGAAAACTTGCTGCTGTTCTACAAACCTCTCGCTCTTGGAGGCCCAACACTGTCTACAGGAAAGGAGGGGGAACGTAGACATCAAGCTATTTTCTGGCGCCGTTGCCGGGGAGGAAAGGTAAACGGTACTCACACTCCGGATCTCGGCTACTAAGCTATTTTCCGCCATTGTAAGTACTCGAAGCTATTTCCTTTAGACTCTGCAATTGCAACTTTTTGTTTCTTGTTTACACTAGTTTGGCATAATGGACAACAATGAGCTTCTTATTCTATTTCCTGATTTAAAACATGGATTGTTTGATGCGAAAATTAAAAAACCTATGGAATCTTATTTGCATGCTTTGGTAGTAATATTAGTATGAACGCTTTGAACACCATTGTTGATAATAATGTAGAAAGTTCTAAGCTTGGGGAAGCTGGTTTTCATGATCTTTTTAGTCCCCCAAGCATTGAGGAGAAAATTTACTTTGATGATACTTTGCCTCCTATTTATGATGATTATAATGATAGTAGTCTTTTGTTACCACCTGTTATGGAGGAGAAATTTGATTACAATATGCCTCCTATATTTGATAGCTACTTTGTTGAATTTGCTCCCACTGCAACTAATAAAATTGATTATGCTTATGTTGGGAGTAGTATTAATTTTATGCATGAGACTCATGATAAGAATGTTTCATTTGATAGTTATATTGTTGAGTTTTCTCATGATGCTACTGGACATTATTATGAGAGAGGAAAATATGGTTGTAGAAATTTTCATGTTACTAAGACACCTCTCTATATGCTTAAAATCTTGAAGTTGAGCTTGTCTAGTTTTTCTATGCTTGTTGCATTATGCGTCTTGAACTTGTTTATTTACAAGATTCCTATGCATAGGAAGCATGTTAGACTTAAATGTGTTTTGAATTTGCCTCTTGATGCTCTCTTTTGCTTCATTTGCTATTTTTCATGCGAGCATCATTAAAACTGCTGAGCCCATCTTAATGGCTATAAAGAAAGAACTTCTTGGGAGATAACCCATCTGTTTTTTTTACTACAGTACTTTGTTTTATATTTGTGTCTTGGAAGTTGTTTACTACTGTAGCAACCTCTCCTTATCTTAGTTTTGTGTTTTGTTGTGCCAAGTAAAGTCTCTATGGTAAAGTTGATGCTAGATTTGGATTGCTGCGCAGAAACATCATTGCTGTCTGTCACGAATCTGGGTCTAATTCTCTGTAGGTAACTCAGAAAATTATGCCAATTTACGTGAGTGATCCTCAGATATGTACGCAACTTTCATTAGTTTTGAGTTTTTCCGTTTGAGCAAGTCTGGTGCCATTTTAAAATTCGTCTTTACGGACTGTTCATGTTTTTGACAGATTCTGCCTTTTATTTCACATTGCTTCTTTCATCTGTGTTGGGTGGATTTCTTTGTTCCATTACCTTCCAGTAGCTTTGAGCAATGTCCAGAAGTGTTAAGAATGATTGTGTCACCTCTGAACATGTGAGTTTTTGATTGTGCACTAACCCTCTAATGAGTTTGCTTAAAGTTTGGTGTGGAAGAAGTTTTCAAGGGTCAAGAGAGGAGGATGATATACTATGATCAAGAAGAGTGAAGAGTCTAAGCTTGGGGATGCCCCCGTGGTTCATCCCTGCATATTTCAAGAAGACTCAAGCATCTAAGCTTGGGGATGCCCAAGGCATCCCCTTCTTCATCGACAACTTATCAGGTTTCTTCTCTTGAAACTATATTTTTATTCGATCACATCTTATGTACTTTACTTGGAGCGTCTGTGTGCTTTTATTTTTGTTTTGTTATTTTCATTCTCTGAATAAATACATGCTTGTGTGGGAGAGAGACACGCTCCGCTGGTTCATATGAACACATGTGTTCTTAGCTCATAATATTCATGGCGAAGTTTCCTCTTCGTTAAATTGTTATATGTTGGAATTGGAAAATGCTACATGTAGTAATTGCTATAATGTCTTGGATAATTTGATACTTGGCAATTGTTGTGCTCATGTTTAAGCTCTTGCATCATATACTTTGCACCTATTAGTGAAGAAATACATAGAGCATGCTAAAATTTGGTTTGCATAACTGGTCTCTCTAAGGTCTAGATAATTTCTAGTATTGAGTTTGAACAACAAGGAAGACGGTGTAGAGTCTTATAATGTTTTCAATATGTCTTTTATGTGAGTTTTGCTACACCGGTTCATCCTTGTGTTTGTTTCAAATAACCTTGCTAGCCTAAACCTTGTATCGAGAGGGAATACTTCTCATGCATCCAAAATCCTTGAGCCAACTACTATGCCATTTGTGTCCACCATACCTACCTACTACATGGTATTTTCCGCCATTCCAAAGTAAATTGCTTGAGTGCTACCTTTAAAATTCCATCATTCGCCTTTGCAATATATAGCTCATGGGACAAAATAGCCTTAAAAACTATTGTGGTATTGAATATGTACTTATGCACTTTATCTCTTATTAAGTTGCTTGTTGTGCGATAACCATGTTCCTGGGGACGCCATCAACTACTCTTTGTTGAATATCATGTGAGTTGCTATGCATGTTCGTCTTGTCTGAAGTAAGGGAGATCTACCACCTTATGGTTAAGCATGCATATTGTTAGAGAAGAACATTGGGCCGCTAACTAAAGCCATGAATCATGGTGGAAGTTTCAGTTTTGGACACATATCCTCAATCTCCAGTGAGAATAATAATTGTTGTTACATGCTTATGCATTAAAGAGGAGTCCATTATCTGTTGTTCATGTTGTCCCGGTGTGGGTGTCTAAGTTGAAGAATGATCAAAAGCGAGAAATCCAATGCGAACTTTCTCCTTAGACCCTTGTACGAGGCGGCATGGAGGTACCCCATTGTGACACTTGGTTAAAACATGTGCATTGTGATGATCCGGTAGTCCAAGCTAAGTAGGACAAGGTGCGGGCACTATTAGTATACTATGCATGAGGCTTGCAACTTGTAAGATATAATTTACATAACTCATATGCTTTATTACTACCGTTGACAAAATTGTTTCATGTTTTCAAAATAAAAGCTCTAGCACAAATATAGCAATCGATGCTTTCCTCTTTGAAGGACCATTCTTTTACTTTTATGTTGAGTCAGTTTACCTATCTCTCTCCACCTCAAGAAGCAAACACTTGTGTGAACTGTGCATTGATTCCTACATACTTGCATATTGCACTTGTTATATTACTTTACATTGACAATTATCCATGAGATATACATGTTATAAGTTGAAAGCAACCGCTGAAACTTCATCTTCCTTTGTGTTGCTTCAATGCCTCTACTTTGAATTATTGCTTTATGAGTTAACTTTTATGCAAGACTTATTGATGCCTGTCTTGAAAGTGCTCTTCATGAAAAGTCACTGCTTTATGATTCAGTTGTTTACTTATGTCATTACCATTGTTTTGATCGCTGCATTCATTACATATGTTTACAATATGATCAAGTTTATGATGGCATGTCACTTCAGAAATTATCTTTGTTATCGTTTTACCTGCTCGGGACGAGCAGAACTAAGCTTGGGGATGCTGATACGTCTCCAACGTATCGATAATTTCTTATGTTCCATGCCACATTATTGATGATACCTACATGTTTTATACACATTATATGTCATTATTATGCGTTTTCTGGAACTAACCTATTAACAAGATGCCGAAGTGCCGGTTCTCGTTTTCTACTGTTTTTGGTTTCGAAATCCTAGTAACGAAATTTTCTCGGAATTGGACGAAATCAACGCCCGGGTTCCTATTTTGCCCGGAAGCATCCGAACACCCGAGAGCCGCCGGAGGGGCCCCGTGGGCCCCGGATGACATGGTGGCGCGGCCAGGGCTGGGCCCGCGCCACCCTATGGTGTCGTCGCCCCTTTGACCCTCCTGCGCCGCCTCTTCGCCTATATAAAGCCCCTGCATCGAAAACCCTTACGGAGGAAGCCACGGTACGTGAAACCTTCCAGAGCCGCCGCCGTCGCGAAGCCAAGATCTGGGGGACAGGAGTCTCTGTTCCGGCACCCTACCGGAGCGGGGAAGTGCCCCCGGAAGGCTTCTCCATCGACACCGCTGCCATCTCCACCGCCATCTTCATCACCGCTGCTGCTCCCATGAGGAGGGAGTAGTTCTCCATCGAGGCTCGGGGCTGTACCGGTAGCTATGTGGTTAATCTCTCTACTATGTACTTCAATACAATGATCTCATGAGCTGCTTTACATGATTGAGATTCATATGAGTTTTGTATCACAATTTATCTATGTGCTACTCTAGCAAAGTTATTAAAGTAGTTCTATTCCTCCTGCACGTGTGTAAAGGTGACAGTGTGTGCACCGTGTTAGTACTTGGTTTATGCTATGATCATGATCTCTTGTAGATTGCGAAGTTAACTATTGCTATGATAATATTGATGTGATCTATTCCTCCTACATATGCATGAAGGTGACGAGTGTGCATGCTATGCTAGTACTTGGTTTAGTCTTTTGATCTATCTTACACTAAAGGTTACTAAAACATGAGCATTATTGTGGAGCTTGTTAACTCCGGCATTGAGGGTTCGTGTAATCCTACGCAATGTGTTCATCATCCAACAAAAGTGTAGAGTTTGCATTTATCTATTCTGTTATGTGATCAATGTTGAGAGTGTCCACTAGTGAAAGTGTAATCCCTAGGCCTTGTTCCTAAATACTGCTATCGCTGCTTGTTACTGTTTTACTGCGCTACTACTGCTGAGTTACTACTGCTTGTTTACTTCCCGCAATATTACTACCATCAACTGCACGCCAGCAAGCACTTTTCTGGCACCGTTGCTACTGCTCATATATATTCATACCACCTGTATTTCACTATCTCTTCGCCGAACTAGTGCACCTATTAGGTGTGTTGGGGACACAAGAGACTTCTTGCTTTGTGGTTGCAGGGTTGCATGAGAGGGATATCTTTGACCTCTTCCTCCCTGAGTTCGATAAACCTTGGGTGATCCACTTAAGGGAAAACTTGCTGCTGTTCTACAAACCTCTGCTCTTGGAGGCCCAACACTGTCTACAGGAAAGGAGGGGGAACGTAGACATCAGAGATCCAGTGCAAGTTTAGCGCTGCCCCGAGCGAAGGATCTTCATGCCGGCCGTTTTCAATATAGTTTGAAACGAGCATAAAAAATTTAAAAACGATCCGAAAAGCGTGAAACCTTCGCCTGCTGTCATATTATGTGTCATAGTTGCAAGGAAAAATAATAAACTTGTAGAATTGCATACATCACAAAAAATCCTTCACAATATGAGCTATCGTGTTCGAGGTTTCATGGCATTTAGGTCAAACGACCAATGTTACTGATAGAATCGCGACATAGTTTGTGATAATGTGCCGATATTGTGCACACATGTGCATCTTGGGATGTCTTACAATGTTGCAGGAGAAAGTTTTCCTTTTCATCGCACGAAGAATCCATTTTCCATTTTCGTGGTGCTGAAAAGGGGGTGTTTTGTGAAGCAACCACCAAATTAAAGTTTCACATTGGTACCAACACATTTTTCAAAAATACTAGACCACCTAAGATGGATAATTTCCCAACCGGTGTATCTGGAACCTTTCCGTCCACCCCTCGTGAAAAAGACAAATTCCTGCCGAATCGGTAGGAGGCCGGCCAGATTTGAACTACAGGCACATGATATAATGCTCAAGATTTTTTGTAAAAATATTTATTGGGTTCACAACATGCTATTTCATCAGAGATCCCGTGCAAGTTTAGCGAAACTCTGCCCCGAGCGAAGGATCTTCATGCCCGCCGTTTTGAATATAGTTTGAAACGAGCATAAAAAATTCAAAAACGATCCAAACAACGTGAAACCTTCGCGTGCTGTCATATTATGTGTCATAGTTGCAAGGAAAAATAATAAACTTGGAGAATTGCATACATCACAAAAAATCCTTCACAATATGAGCTATCGTGTTCGAGGTTTCATGGCATTTAGGTCAAACGACCAATGTTACTGATAGAATCGCGACATAGTTTGTGATAATATGCTGATATTGTGCACACATGTGCATCTTGGGATGTCTTACAATGTTGCAGGAGGAAGTTTTCCTTTTCATCGCACGAAAAATCCATTTTCCATTTTCGAGGTGCTGAAAAGGGGGTGTTTTGAGAAGCAACCACCAAATTAAAGTTTCACATTGGTACCAACACATATTTCAAAAATACTAGACCACCTAAGATGGATAATTTTCCAACCGGTGTATCTGGAACCTTTCCGTCCACCCCTTGTGAAAAAGACAAATTCTTGCCGAATCGGTAGGAGGCCAGCCAGATTTGAACTACAGGCACATGATATAATGCTCAAGATTTTTTGTAAAAATCTTTATTGGGTTCACAACATGCTATTTCATCAGAGATCCAGTGCAAGTTTAGCGAAACTCCGCCCCGAGCGAAGGATCCTCATGCCCGCCGTTTTGAATATAGATTGAAACGAGCATAAAAAATTCAAAAACGATCCAAAGAACGTGAAACCTTCACGTGCTATCATATTATGTGTCATAGTTGCAAGGAAAAATAATAAACTTGGAGAATTGCATACATCACAAAAAATCGTTCACAATATGAGCTATCGTGTTCGAGGTTTCATGGCATTTAGGTCAAACGACCAATGTTACTAATAGAATCACGACATAGTTTATGATAATGTGCCGATATTGTGCGCACATGTGCATCTTGGGCTGTCTTACAAATTTGCAGGAGGAAGTTTTCCTTTTCATCGCACGAAAAATCCATTTTCCATTTTTGAGGTGCCGAAAAGGGGGTGGTTTGTGAAGCAACCACCAAATTAAAGTTTTACATTGGTACCAACACATTTTAAAAAAATACTAGACCACCTAAGATGGATAATTTCCCAACCGGTGTATCTGGAACCTTTCCGTCCACCCATCGTGAAAAAGACAAATTCCTGCCGAATCGGCGGGAGGCCGGCCAGATTTGAACTACGGGCACATGATATAATGCTCAAGATTTTTTGTAAAAATCTTTATTGGGTTCACAACATGCTATTTCATCAGAGATCCAGTGCAAGTTTAGCGAAACTCCGCCCCGAGCGAAGGATCTTCATGCCCGCCGTTTTGAATATAGTTTGAAACGAGCATAAAAAATTCAAAAACGATCCGAACAACGTGAAACCTTCGCGTGCTGTCATATTATGTGTCATAGTTGCAAGGAAAAACAATAAACTTGGAGAATTGCACACATCACAATAAATCCTTCACAATATGAGCTATCGTGTTCGAGGTTTCATGGCATTTAGGTCAAACGACCAATGTTACTGATAGAATCGCGACATAGTTTGTGATAATGTGCCGATATTGTGCACACATGTGCATCTTGGGATGTCTTACAATGTTGCGGGAGGAAGTTTTCCTTTTCATCGCACGAAAAATCCATTTTCCATTTTCGAGAGTCTCTGAAAAGGGGGTGTTTTGTGAAGCAACCACCAAATTAAAGTTTCACATTGGTACCAACACATTTTTCAAAAATACTAGACCACCTAAGATGGATAATTTCCCAACCGGTGTATCTGGAACCTTTCCGTCCAACCCTCGTGAAAATGACAAATTCCTGCCGAATCGGTAGGAGGCCGGCCAGATTTGAACTACAGGCACATGATATAATGCTAAAGATTTTTTGTAAAAATCTTTATTGGGTTCACAACATGCTATTTCATCAGAGATCCAGTGCAAGTTTAGCGAAACTCTGCCCCGAGCGAAGGATCTTCATGCCCGCCGTTTTGAATATAGTTTGAAACAAGCATAAAAAATTCAAAAACGATCCAAACAACGTGAAACCTTCACGTGCTGTCATATTATGTGTCATAGTTGCAAGGAAAAATAATAAACTTGGAGAATTGCATTCATCACAATAAATCCTTCACAATATGAGCTATCGTGTTCGAGGTTTCATGGCATTTAGGTCAAACGACCAATGTTACTGATAGAATCGCGACATAGTTTGTGATAATGTGCCGATATTGTGCGCACATGTGCATCTTGGGATGTCTTACAATGTTGCAGGAGGAAATTTTCCTTTTCATTGCACGAAAAATCCATTTTCCATTTTTGAGGTGCCGAAAAGGGGGTGTTTTGTGAAGCAACCACCAAATTAAAGTTTCACATTGGTACCAACACATTTTTCAAAAATACTAGACCACCTAAGATGGATAATTTCCGAACCGGTGTATCTGGAACCTTTCCGTCCACCCCTCGTGAAAAAGACAAATTCCTGCCGAATCGGCAGGAGGCCGGCCAGATTTGAACTACAGGCACATGATATAATGCTCAAGATTTTTTGTAAAAATCTTTATTGGGTTCACAACATGCTATTTCATCAGAGATCCAGTGCAAGTTTAGCGAAACTCCGCCCCGAGCGAAGGATCTTCATGCCCGCCGTTTTGAATATAGTTTGAAACGAGCATAAAAAATTCAAAAACGATCCAAACAACGTGAAACCTTCACGTGCTGTCATATTATGTGTCATAGTTGCAAGGAAAAATAATAAACTTGGAGAATTGCATTCATCACAATAAATCCTTCACAATATGAGCTATCGTGTTCGAGGTTTCATGGCATTTAGGTCAAACGACCAATGTTGCTTGATAGAATCGCGACATAGTTTGTGATAATGTGCCGATATTGTGCGCACATGTGCATCTTGGGATGTCTTACAATGTTGCAGGAGGAAATTTTCCTTTTCATTGCACGAAAAATCCATTTTCCATTTTTGAGGTGTCGAAAGGGGGTGTTTTGTGAAGCAACCACCAAATTAAAGTTTCACATTGGTAACAACACATTTTTCAAAAATACTAGACCACCTAAGATGGATAATTTCCGAACCGGTGTATCTGGAACCTTTCCGTCCACCCCTCGTGAAAAAGACAAATTCCTGCCGAATCGGTAGGAGGCCGGCCAGATTTGAACTACAGGCACATGATATAATGCTCAAGATTTTTTGTAAAACTCTTTATTGGGTTCACAACATGCTATTTCATCGGAGATCCAATGCAAGTTTAGCGAAACTCCGCCCGAGCGAAGGATCTTCATGCCCGCCGTTTTGAATATAGTTTGAAACGAGCATAAAAAATTCAAAAACGATCCAAACAACGTGAAACCTTCACGTGCTGTCATATTATGTGTCATAGTTGCAAGGAAAAATAATAAACTTGGAGAATTGCATTCATCACAATAAATCCTTCACAATATGAGCTATCGTGTTCGAGGTTTCATGGCATTTAGGTCAAACGACCAATGTTACTGATAGAATCGCGACATAGTTTGTGATAATGTGCCGATATTGTGCGCACATGTGCATCTTGGGATGTCTTACAATGTTGCAGGAGGAAATTTTCCTTTTCATTGCACGAAAAATCCATTTTCCATTTTTGAGGTGCCGAAAAGGGGGTATTTTGTGAAGCAACCACCAAATTAAAGTTTTACATTGGTATCAACACATTTTTCAAAAATACTAGACCACCTAAGATGGATAATTTCCGAACCGGTGTATCTCGGAACCTTTCCGTCCACCCCTCGTGAAAAAGACAAATTCTCGCCGAATCGGTAGGAGGCCGGCCGAATTTGAACTACGGGCACATGATATAATGCTCAAGATTTTTTGTAAAACTCTTTATTGGGTTCACAACATGCTATTTCATCGGAGATCCAATGCAAGTTTAGCGAAACTCCGCCCCGAGCGAAGGATCTTCATGCCCGCCGTTTTGAATATAGTTTGAAACGAGCATAAAAAATTCAAAAACGATCCAAACAACGTGAAACCTTCACGTGCTCGTCATATTATGTGTCATAGTTGCAAGGAAAAATAATAAACTTGGAGAATTGCATTCATCACAATAAATCCTTCACAATATGAGCTATCGTGTTCGAGGTTTCATGGCATTTAGGTCAAACGACCAATGTTACTGATAGAATCGCGACATAGTTTGTGATAATGTGCCGATATTGTGCGCACATGTGCATCTTGGGATGTCTTACAATGTTGCGAGAGGAAATTTTCCTTTTCATTGCACGAAAAATCCATTTTCCATTTTTGAGGTGCCGAAAAGGGGGTGTTTTGTGAAGCAACCACCAAATTAAAGTTTCACATTGGTACCAACACATTTTTCAAAAATACTAGACCACCTAAGATGGATAATTTCCGAACCGGTGTATCTGGAACCTTTCCGTCCACCCCTCGTAAAAAAGACAAATTCCTGCCGAATCGGTAGGAGGCCGGCCAGATTTGAACTACAGGCACATGATATAATGCTCAAGATTTTTTGTAAAACTCTTTATTGGGTTCACAACATGCTATTTCATCAGAGATCCAATGCAAGTTTAGCGAAACTCCGCCCGAGCGAAGGATCTTCATGCCCGCCGTTTTGAATATAGTTTGAAACGAGCATAAAAAATTCAAAAACGATCCAAACAACGTGAAACCTTCACGTGCTGTCATATTATGTGTCATAGTTGCAAGGAAAAATAATAAACTTGGAGAATTGCATTCATCACAATAAATCCTTCACAATATGAGCTATCGTGTTCGAGGTTTCATGGCATTTAGGTCAAACGACCAATGTTACTGGATAGAATCGCGACATAGTTTGTGATAATGTGCCGATATTGTGCGCACATGTGCATCTTGGGATGTCTTACAATGTTGCAGGAGGAAATTTTCCTTTTCATTGCACGAAAAATCCATTTTCCATTTTTGAGGTGCCGAAAAGGGGGTGTTTTGTGAAGCAACCACCAAATTAAAGTTTCACATTGGTACCAACACATTTTTCAAAAATACTAGACCACCTAAGATGGATAATTTCTGAACCGGTGTATCTGGAACCTTTCCGTCCACCCCTCGTGAAAAAGACAAATTCCTGCCGAATCGGCAGGAGGCCGGCCAGATTTGAACTACAGGCACATGATATAATGCTCAAGATTTTTTGTAAAACTCTTTATTGGGTTCACAACATGCTATTTCATCAGAGATCCAATGCAAGTTTAGCGAAACTCCGCCCCGAGCGAAGGATCTTCATGCCCGCCGTTTTGAATATAGTTTGAAACGAGCATAAAAAATTCAAAAACGATCCAAACAACGTGAAACCTTCACGTGCTGTCATATTATGTGTCATAGTTGCAAGGAAAAATAATAAACTTGGAGAATTGCATTCATCACAATAAATCCTTCACAATATGAGCTATCGTGTTCGAGGTTTCATGGCATTTAGGTCAAACGACCAATGTTACTGATAGAATCGCGACATAGTTTGTGATAATGTGCCGATATTGTGCGCACATGTGCATCTTGGGATGTCTTACAATGTTGCGAGAGGAAATTTTCCTTTTCATTGCACGAAAAATCCATTTTCCATTTTTGAGGTGCCGAAAAGGGGTGTTTTGTGAAGCAACCACCAAATTAAAGTTTCACATTGGTACCAACACATTTTTCAAAAATACTAGACCACCTAAGATGGATAATTTCCGAACCGGTGTATCCGGAACCTTTCCGTCCACCCCTCGTGAAAAAGACAAATTCTCGCCGAATCGGCAGAGGCCGGCCAGATTTGAACTACGAGCACATGATATAATGCTCAAGATTTTTTGTAAAACTCTTTATTGGGTTCACAACATGCTATTTCATCAGAGATCCAATGCAAGTTTAGCGAAACTCCGCCCCGAGCGAAGGATCTTCATGCCCGCCGTTTTGAATATAGTTTGAAACGAGCATAAAAAATTGAAAAACGATCCAAACAACGTGAAACCTTCACGTGCTGTCACATTATGTGTCATAGTTGCAAGGAAAAACAATAAACTTGGATAATTGCATACATCACAAAAAATCCTTCACAATATGAGCTATCGTGTTCGAGGTTTCATGGCATTTAGGTCAAACGACCAATGTTACTGATAGAATTGCGACATAGTTTGTGATAATGTGCCGATATTGTGCTCACATGTGCATCTTGGGATGTCTTACAATGTTGCAGGAGGAAGTTTTCCTTTTCATCGCACGAAAAATCCATTTTCCATTTTCGAGGTGCTGAAAAGGGGGTGTTTTGTGAAGTAACCACCAAATTAAAGTTTCACATTGGTACCAACACATTTTTCAAAAATAGTAGACCACCTAAGATGGATAATTTCCCAACCGGTGTATCTGGAACCTTTCCGTCCACCCCTCGTGAAAAAGACAAATTCCTGCCGAATCGGTAGGAGGCCGGCCAGATTTGAACTACAGGCACATGATATAATGCTCAAGATTTTTTGTAAAAATCTTTATTGGGTTCACAACATGCTATTTCATCAGAGATCCAGTGCAAGTTTAGCGAAACTCCGCCCCGAGCGAAGGATCTTCATGCCTGCCGTTTTGAATATAGTTTGAAACGAGCATAAAAAATTAAAAAACGATCCAAACAACGTGAAACCTTCATGTGCTGTCATATTATGTGTCATAGTTGCAAGGGAAAATAATAAACTTGGAGAATTGCATACATCACAAAAAATCCTTCACAATATGAGCTATCGTGTTCGAGGTTCCATGGCATTTAGGTCAAACGACTAATGTTACTGATATAATCGCGACATAGTTTATGATAATGTGCCGATATTGTGGACACATGTGCATCTTGGGATGTCTTACAATGTTGCAGGAGGAAGTTTTCCTTTTCATCGCACGAAAAATCCATTTTTTCATTTTCGAGGTGCCGAAAAGGGGGTGTTTTGTGAAGCAACCACCAAATTAAAGTTTCACATTGGTACCAACACATTTTTCAAAAATACTGGACCAGCTAAGATGGATAATTTCCCAAACGGTGTATCTGGAACCTTTCCGTCCACCCCTCGTGAAAAAGATAAATTCCTGCCGAATCGGTAGGAGGCCGGCCAGATTTGAACTACAGGCACATGATATAATGCTCAAGATTTTTTGTAAAAATCTTTATTGGGTTCACAACATGCTATTTCATCAGAGATCCAGTGCAAGTTTAGGGAAACTCCGCCCCGAGCGAAGGATCTTCATGCCCGCCGTTTTAAATATAGTTTGAAACGAGCATAAAAAATTCTAAAACGATCCAAACAATGTGAAACCTTCACGTGTTGTCATATTATGTGTGATAGTTGCAAGGAAAAATAATAAACTTGGAGAATTGCATACATCACAAAAAATCCTTCACAATATGAGCTATCGTGTTCGAGGTTTCATGGCATTTAGGTGAAACGACCAATGTTACTGATAGAATCGCGACATAGTTTGTGATAATGTGCCGATATTGTGCACACATGTGCATCTTGGGATGTTTTACAATGTTGCAGGAGGAAATTTTCCTTTTCATCACACGAAAAATCCATTTTCCATTTTTGAGGTGCCGAAAAGGGGGTGTTTTGTGAAGCAACCACCAAATTAAAGTTTCATATTGGTACCAACACATTTGTCAAAAATACTAGACCACCTAAGATGGATAATTTCCCAACCGGTGTATCTGGATCGTTTCCGTCCACCCCTCGTGAAAAAGACAAATTCCCGCCGAATCGGTAGGAGGCCAGCCAGATTTGAACTACAGGCACATGATATAATGCTCAAGATTTTTAGTAAATTTTTTATTGGGTTCACAACATGCTATTTCATCAGAGATCCAGTGCAAGTTTAGCGAAACTCCGCCCCGAGCGAAGGATCTTCATGCCCGCCGTTTTGAATATAGTTTGAAACGAGCATAAAAAATTCAAAAACGATCCAAACAACGTGAAACCTTCGCCTGCTGTCATATTATGTGTCATAGTTGCAAGGAAAAATAATAAACTTGGAGAATTGCATACGTCACAAAAAATCCTTCACAATATGAGCTATCGTGTTCGAGGTTTCATGGCATTTAGGTCAAACGACCAATGTTACTGATACATCACAAAAAATCCTTCACAATATGAGCTCAAGGTACAGGATAATAATACATTATGATCGCTTCGACCGTAACCATGGAGCATCTTCAGCATTTAACGCGATGGTTGGGTCAATGTTCACTGTGAAGGGCGGAATTTCACCAAACTTATAATAATCTTCTGACATGTCTGTCTTGTCCTCGACTCCCACGATGGTTCTTTTCCCTGAAAGAACTATGTGACGCTTTGGCTCATCGGATGAGCTCGTTTTCTTATGTTTTCTTTTCTTTGGTCTGGAGGACATGTCCTTCACATAGAAAACCTGAGCCACATCATTGGCTAGGACGAATGGTTCGTCTCTCGTAACCAAGATTGTTGAGATCCACCGTTGTCATTCCGTATGACCTAGTCTACCTTTACCCCTTTTCCATCCAGCTTGACCCATTTGCACCGAAACAAAGGGATCTTAAAAGAAGGTCCATAGTCAAGTTCCCATATCTCCTCTATGTAACCATAATATGTGTCATTTTCCCCATTCTTAGTGTTTGTTGCATCAATGCGGACACCACTGTTTTGGTTGGTGCTCTTTTTATCTTGGGCGATCGTGTAGAAGGTATTTCCATTTATCTCGTACCCCTGGAAAGTCACTACAGTCGAAGATGGTGACCCGGCCAACAAGTACAACTGATCTCCTACATCATTGTTATTAATGAGATGTGTTCGCAGCCAACCGCCGAAAGTCTGCATATGTTTATGTGTAATCCAGTCTTCTGGCTGCCCCGGGTGTTGGGAGCGTACAATATTCTTGTGTTCAGTGATATACGGGGCCACCAAGGTGGAACTTTGTAGAACTGTGTAGTGTGCTTGAGTGAAAGAAATCCCGTCCTTACATGACATAGGTATGCCTAATAGGCATGCCATATAAAGTACCCAGGTTATCGGTAAAGGATAAGAAGCCCATGGACCCGAAGATAGAGAAGCTCGGAAGCCCAAAGGACTTTGTATAAGGAAAGTCGAGATGTACTAGGAATACGATAGCAAAATAGGAAAGGCCCATAAGCCTCTTGTAATTTTTATTTTGTACGACACGGAAAGCCTCGGCTCCACCTCTTATATAAAGGGGAGCCGAGGGTGAAAGAAATGATCGAATCTATTGTCAACAGAACCACCGTAACTTTTAGTCGAGCACCTTTTCGGCTGAAACCTTCGAGATCTACTTGCCCTCTACTTTCTGCGAAACCCTAAGTCTACAATCCGTAGGCATTGACAAGTTAATCCCTTGTCAATTGGCGCCGTCTGTGGGGATTTGAGGTGACAAGGTCCTGATCTCGACGGCACGTTCAACATCGTCAACATCGTCGTCAACAGCAATCAACATCATGGAAGGAGGTAAACAAGCACAACCTGATCTCGTCGATTTTGTTCCTCACGATCCTGCTCGTGTGCATGCATACGCTTATCTGGAGAATTCGACGGAGATGACGTTCGGGAGCTTTCGCTTCCTCGTCGGGAAGGAGGGATCGCACCGTATTTCGGCACCGATTTTTTCGGGACCGTTTGCGGCCAACTCCAACTTCTCGAAATCGTCGGCAACATCTGTTGAAGCAGGCGATGAAGTTTCGTAGTCAAGCTGCACCAAGCTCGCCCATGGCGGGGCACTTGAGGATCTGTTCGAGAACATGACGTTCGGGTCGTTCACGGGATCCGATCGGGACAGTGACTCTGAAAGCTGCAACAGCTACGACTCCATCAGCAACAACTCTATTTCCAGCAGGGAGGTCCTCACCGATCGCTACGATGGTGTCACCGATCCCGAGTCTGATGACAATTTCATGGTGGCAATACATCAGATCTACGCCATCGAAGGAGAAAATCGTGAAGGAGACGAGGAATCTGAGGCTTTCGATGATTTGGGTAACCCCTACATCGATCCTGCAGATCTCACTCGAGGAACTGGAAATAAATATATCGGGACTACGCCACGAGAAAAAGTTCAACTACCACAAGAAGCATGGGACAGGGCCGCAAGGGCCATGAGCGGTGTTGAGCCGATGACTAGACAGGCCACACCCGAAGCTTTGCAAGCATACCAATATAGACTCGCGTGCACTGGGCGCGAACTAGAGAAGATGCGGCAGAAGCTGGATCAAAGAAAAGCTGCGGCGGACGCATCTAGCGAGCGCAGGGCCAACCTGAGCCGCCGATCAGGAAGTTCAGAAACAACGGAGAAGGTCACAGAAGAAGATCAAGGTCCAGATTAGAAAACATACCCGAAGGAGAACGGGAAAACCTAATCCAGAACCTCGACATGTCGTTTATGTCGATAGACACAAGAGGAAACATCATACCAAAAACCCCAGAAGCGGGATATCTGGCGGCACAAGCTTTCATATTAGCATCTTGACCCCAGCCAGGAGATCCTCGTGAGTCATTATATCAGATGGCCATGATAGGAATAGGCATGATGGGGGCAGCGCTGGCAGGAAAGGAAGCAACACCGCAACCCGAAAGTACTCCACGAAGGAATAGTCCAAGGCGAAATAGTCCTCGGCGAACAGTGGCAGCAACGCAAGAGCCGCGAAGCGCTCCAAGAGAGGTGGGACGCAAGAAACATAGTAGCTCAAGCTCGAGTGGACAAGGCACGCGAGGAAAGAGATCGCGAAAATAGAGCACGAGAACGTCGGCGTACTCCAGAAGACAGTGATGGCGACATATGCGGACTCCCTTGCTTTACCTGAAGGGTTCGCAAAACCCGAGTACAGTCCACCTTCAAATTACCCGACAACTATAAAAAGTTCGACGGGCTACAAGATCCAGAGGACTGGTTAGTAGATTACCTAGAGACAGTAAAACTGACAGGTGGAACAAAGGCAACAACCATGCAAAGCATCCAAGTGCACCTCAGCGGAGCCACAAGATCATGGATGAAGAAACTGCCAGAAGGATCCATCGACAGCTGGGAAACTTTTGAGGGCTTGTTCGTGAAGAATTTCAGATCAACGTGCAAAAACCAGCGTCAATAGAGCAGCTAAGGACGTGCAAACAAAAGCCGGATGAAACGATAAGAGCGTATGTGCAATGCTGGAGTATCATCAAAAATTCGGCGGAGAACGTTGATGTCTACGTTCCCCCTCCTTTCCTGTAGACAGTGTTGGGCCTCCAAGTGCAGAGGTTTGTAGAACAGCAGCAAGTTTTCCCTTAAGTGGATCACCCAAGGTTTATCGAACTCGGGGAGGAAGAGGTCAAAGATATCCCTCTCATGCAACCCTGCAACCACAAAGCAAGAAGTCTCTTGTGTCCCCAACACACCAAATAGGTGCACTAGTTCGGCGAAGAGATAGTGAAATATAGGTGGTATGAATATATATGAGCAGTAGCAACGGTGCCAGAAAATAGCTTGCTGGCGTGTAGTTGATGGTGGTAGTATTGCAGCAGTAGTAACGCAGTGAAACAGTAAACAAGCAGTAGTAACGCAGTAGTATTTAGGAACAAGGCCTAGGGATTAGACTTTCACTAGTGGACACTCTCAACATTGATCACATAACAGAATAGATAAATGCATACTCTACACTTTTGTTGGATGATGAACACATTGCGTAGGATTACACGAACCCTCAATGCCGGAGTTAACAAGCTCCACAATAATGCTCATATTTTAGTAACCTTAAGTGTAAGATAGATCAAAAGACTAAACCAAGTACTAGCATAGCATGCACACTCGTCACCTTCATGCATATGTAGGAGGAATAGATCACATCAATATTATCATAGCAATAGTTAACTTCGCAATCTACAAGAGATCATGATCATAGCATAAACCAAGTACTAACACGGTGCACGCACCGTCACCTTTGCACACATGCAGGAGGAATAAAACTACTTTAATAACACATCACTAGAGTAGCACATAGATAAATTGTGATACAAACACATTGCAATCATCAAGAGATATAAATAAGCACTTCACTACGCTCTTCAACGGTGAATAAGTACTTCGTGAAATATAGCCTAAGAGACCCACACGGTGCACACACTCGTCACCTTTACACACGTGGGACAAGGAGTCTCCGGAGATCACATAAGTAAAACCCACTTGACTAGCATAATGACATCTAGATTACAAGCATCATCATATGAATCTCAATCATGTAAGGCAGCTCATGAGATTATTGTATTGAAGTACATAGGAGAGAGATGAACCACATAGCTACCGGTACAGCCCCGAGCCTCGATGGAGAACTACTCCCTCTTCATGGGAGCATCAGCGGTGATGAAGATGGCGGTGGAGATGGCAGCGGTGTCGATGGAGAAGCCTTCCGGGGCACTTCCCCGCTCCGGCAGGGTGCCGGAACAGAGACTCCTGTCCCCCAGATCTTGGCTTCGCGATGACGGCGGCTCTGGAACTTTTCTCGTATCGTGGCTTCCTCTGTAAGGGTTTTCGATGCAGGGGCTTTATATAGGCGAAGAGGCGGCGCAGGGGGGTCAAAGGGGCAACCACACCATAGGGTGGCGCGGGCCCAGCCCTGGCCGCGCCACCATGTCATCTGGGGCCCACAGGGCCCCCCTCGGCGGCTCTCGGGTGTTCCGGATGCTTCCGGGCAAAATAGGAACCCGGGCGTTGATTTCGTCCAATTCCGAGAATATTTCGTTACTAGGATTTCTGAAACCAAAAACAGCGAGAAAACAGAACCGGCACTTCGGCATCTTGTTAATAGGTTAGTTCCGGAAAACGCATAATAATGACATATAATGTGTATAAAACATGTAGATATCATCAATAAAGTGGCATGGAACATAAGAAATTATAGATACGTTTGAGACGTATCAAGCATCCCCAAGCTTAGTTCTGCTCGTCCCGAGCAGGTAAAACGATAACAAAGATAATTTCTTAAGTGACATGCCATCATAAACTTGATCATATTGTAAACATATGTAATGAATGCAGCGATCAAAACAATGGTAATGACATGAGTAAACAACTGAATCATAAAGCAATGACTTTTCATGAATAGCACTTTCAAGACAGGCATCAATAAGTCTTGCATAAGAGTTAACTCATAAAGCAATAAATCAAAGTAAGGGTGTTGAAGCAACACATAGGAAGATTAAGTTTCAGCGGTTGCTTTCAACTTGTAACATGTATATCTCATGGATATTGTCAACATAAAGTAATATAACAAGTGCAATATGCAAGTATGTAGGAATCAATGCACAGTTCACACAAGTGTTTGCTTCTTAAGGTGGAGGAAGATAGGTAAACTGACTCAACAATAAAAGTAAAAGAAAGGTCCTTCAAGAGGAAAGCATCGATTGCTGTATTTGTGCTAGAGCTTTTATTTTGAAAACATGAAACAATTTTGTCAACGGTAGTAATAAAGCATATGAGTTATGAAAATTATATCTTACAAGCTGCAAGCCTCATGCATAGTATACTAATAGTGCCCGCACCTCGTCCTACTTAACTTGGACTACCGGATCTTTGCATGCCATGTTTCAACCAAGTGTCACAAAGGGGTACCTCCATGCCGCTCGTACAAAGGTCTAAGGAGAAAGCTCGCATTTCGGATTTCTCGCTTTTGATTATTCTCAACTTAGACATCCATACCGGGACAACATGGACAACAGATAATGGACTCCTCTTAAATGCATAAGCATGTAGCAATGATTATTGTTCTCATATGAGATTGAGGATATATGTCCAAAACTGAAACTTCAACCATGATTCATGGCTTTAGTTAGCGGCCCAATGTTCTTCTCTAACAATTTTGCATGCTCCAACCACTAAAATGATAGACCTTCGGACAAGACGGACATGCATAGCAACTCACATGATATTCAACAATAGTTGATGGCGTTCCCCGAAGCATGGTTATCGCGCAACAAGCAACTTAATAAAATATAAAGTGCATAAGTACATATTCAATACTACGATAGTTTTTAAGGCTATTTTGTCCCATGAGCTATATATTGCAAAGGTGAATGATGGAATTTTAAAGGTAGCACTCAAGCAATTTACTTTGGAATGGCGGAGAAATACCATGTAGTAGGTAGTTATGGTGGACACAAATGGCATAGTAGTTGGCTCAAGGATTTTGGATGCATGAGAAGTATTCCCTCTCGATACAAGGTTTAGGCTAGCAAGGTTATTTGAAGCAAACTCAAGGATGAACAAGTGCAGCAAGACTCACATAAAAGACATATTGTAAACATTATAAGACTCTACACTCGTCTTCCTTGTTGTTCAAAACTCAATACTAGATATTATCTAGACCTTAGAGAAACCAAATATGCAAATCAAATTTTAGCAAGCTCTATGTATTTCTTCATTAATGGGTGCAAAGCATATGATGCAAGAGCTTAAACATGAGCACAACAATTGCCAAGTATCACATTATCCAAGACATTTTACCAATTACTACATGTAGCATTTTTCAATTCCAACCATATAACAATTTAACGAAGAGGAAACTTCGCCATGAATATTATGAGCTAAGAACACATGTGTTCATACGAACCAGCGGAGCGTGTCTCTCTCCCACACAAGGATGAACTTATTCAGAGAACTAAGATAACAAAACAAAAACAAAAATAAAAGCACACGGACGCTCCAAGTAAAATACATAGGATGTGACCGAATAAAAATATAGTTTCACTAGAAGAAACCCGATAAGTTGTCGATGAAGAAGGGGATGCCTTGGGCATCCCCAAGCTTAGATGCTTGAGTCTTCTTAAAATATGCAGGGATGAACCACCGGGGCATCCCCAAGCTTAGACCTTTCACTCTTCTCGATCACATTATATCACCCTCTTCTATTGACCCTTGAAAACTTCCTTCACACCAAACTTCAAGCAAACTCATTAGAGGGTTAGTGCATAATCAAAAATTCACATGTTCAGAGGTGACACAATCATTCTTAACACTTCTGGACATTGCATAAAGCTACTGGACATTAATGGATCAAAGAAATGAATCCAACATAGCAAAAGAGGCAATGCGAAATAAAAGGCAGAATCTGTCAAAAACAGAACAGTCCGTAAAGACGAATTTTAGGATGGCACCAGACTTGCTCAAATGGAAAAACTCAAAACTAATGAAAGTTGCGTACATATCTGAGGATCACGCTCGTAAATTGGCAGATTTTTTCGAATTTTCTACAGAGGACTGTGCCCAGATTCGTGACAGACAGCAATGCTGTTTCTGCGCAGCGATCCCAAATATAACATCAACTTTGACATAGAAACTTTACTTGGCACAAAAACATGATAAGGAGAGGTTGCTACAGTAGTAAACAACTTCCAAGACACAAATATAAAACAAAGTACTGTAGTAAAAAAAACACATGGGTTATCTCCCAAGAAGTTCTTTTCTTTATAGCCATTAAGATGGGCTCAGCAGTTTTAATGATGCACTCGCAAGAAATAGAAGTTGAAGCAAAAGAGAGCATCAAGAGGCAAATTCAAAACACATTTAAGTCTAACATGCTTTCTATGCATAGGAATCTTGTAAATAAACAAGTTCATGAAGAGCAAAGTAACAAGCATAGGAAGATAAAACAAGTGTAGCTTCAAAAATTTCAGCACATAGAGAGGTATTTTAGTAACATGAAAATTTTTACAACCATATTTTCCTCTCTCATAATAACTTTCAGTAGCATCATGAGCAAACTCAACAATATAACCATCACATAAAGCATTCTTATCATGAGTCTCATGCATAAAATAATTACTACTCCCAACATAAGCATAATCAATTTTATTAGTTGTAGTGGGAGCAAATTCAACAAAGTAGCTATCAAATATAGGAGGTATATTGTAATCATAATCAAATTTATCCTCCATAACAGGTGGTAACAAAAGGCTACTATCATTGTAATCATCATAAATGGGAGGCAAAGTATCATCAAAGTAAATTTTCTCCTCAATGCTTGGGGGACTAAAAATATCATGCTCATCAAAGCCAGCTTCCCCAAGCTTAGAATTTTCCATAGCATTATCAACAATGGTGTTCAAAGCATTCATAGTAATAACATTCCCATTAGCATGCATATAAAGTTCCATGGGTTTCTTAATTCTTTCTTCAAACACATCATGTCCTAATTCAAGATAAAGTTCATAAAGATCTCTCATATTTTTGTTGTTTTCCATTATGCCTAACTAGTGTAAACAAGAAACCAAATGTCGCAATTGCAGAGTCTAAAGGAAATAGCTTCGAGTACTTACAACGGCGCCGGAAAATAGCTTAGTAGCCGAGGTCCGGAGTGTGAGTACCTTTTACCTTTCCTCCCCGGCAACGGCGCCAGAAAAGTGCTTGATGTCTACGTTCCCCCTCCTTTCCTGTAGACAGTGTTGGGCCTCCAAGTGCGAGAGGTTTGTAGAACAGCAGCAAGTTTTCCCTTAAGTGGATCACCCAAGGTTTATCGAACTCAGGGAGGAAGAGGTCAAAGATATCCCTCTCATGCAACCCTGCAACCACAAAGCAAGAAGTCTCTTGTGTCCCCAACACACCAAATAGGTGCACTAGTTCGGCGAAGAGATAGTGAAATATAGGTGGTATGAATATATATGAGCAGTAGCAACGGTGCCGGAAAATAGCTTGTCGGCGTGTAGTTGATGGTGGTAGTATTGCGAGCAGTAGTAACACGGTGAAACGAGTAAACAAGCGAGTAGTAACGCAGTAGTATTTAGGAACAAGGCCTAGGGATTAGACTTTCACTAGTGGACACTCTCAACATTGATCACATAACAGAATAGATAAATGCATACTCTACACTTTTGTTGGATGATGAACACATTGCGTAGGATTACACGAACCCTCAATGCCGGAGTTAACAAGCTCCACAATAATGCTCATATTTTAGTAACCTTAAGTGTAAGATAGATCAAAAGACTAAACCAAGTACTAGCATAGCATGCACACTTGTCACCTTCATGCATATGTAGGAGGAATAGATCACATCAATATTATCATAGCAATAGTTAACTTCGCAATCTACAAGAGATCATGATCATAGCATAAACCAAGTACTAACACGGTGCACGCACTCGTCACCTTTGCACACATGCGGGAGGAATAAAACTACTTTAATAACACATCACTAGAGTAGCACATAGATAAATTGTGATACAAACACATTGCAATCATCAAGAGATATAAATAAGCACTTCACTACGCTCTTCAACGGTGAATAAGTACTTCGTGAAATATAGCCTAAGAGACCCACACGGTGCACACACTTGTCACCTTTACACACGTGGGACAAGGAGTCTCCGGAGATCACATAAGTAAAACCCACTTGACTAGCATAATGACATCTAGATTACAAGCATCATCATATGAATCTCAATCATGTAAGGCAGCTCATGAGATTATTGTATTGAAGTACATAGGAGAGAGATGAACCACATAGCTACCGGTACAGCCCCGAGCCTCGATGGAGAACTACTCCCTCTTCATGGGAGCATCAGCGGTGATGAAGATGGCGGTGGAGATGGCAGCGGTGTCGATGGAGAAGCCTTCCGGGGGCACTTCCCCGCTCCGGCAGGGTGCCGGAACAGAGACTCCTGTCCCCCAGATCTTGGCTTCGCGATGACGGCGGCTCTGGAACTTTTCTCGTATCGTGGCTTCCTCCGTAAGGGTTTTCGATGCAGGGGCTTTATATAGGCGAAGAGGCGGCGCAGGGGGGTCAAAGGGGCAACCACACCATAGGGTGGCGCGGGCCCAGCCCTGGCCGCGCCACCATGTCATCTGGGGCCCACAGGGCCCCTCTCTGGCGGCTCTCGGGTGTTCTGGATGCTTCCGGGGAAAATAGGAACCTGGGCGTTGATTTCGTCCAATTCCGAGAATATTTCGTTACTAGGATTTCTGAAACCAAAAACAGCAGAAAACAGGAACTGGCACTTCGGCATCTTGTTAATAGGTTAGTTCCGGAAAACGCATAATAATGACATATAATGTGTATAAAACATGTAGATATCATCAATAAAGTGGCATGGAACATAAGAAATTATAGATACGTTTGAGACGTATCAAACGTATCTGATGAACGAGCAATAGACGCATTCATTGCAGGGATCCGAAGGAGAGACCTAATCGAAGATTGCGGAAGATCCAACCCAAGAACAATAGCAGATCTCATGGAGATAGCAAATCGCTGGGCCGACGGAGAGGATGCTGTCCACAATAAGAGGCAAAGATCACCCGAGGATGATCGCCATAGAAACAACAATCAAAATAGATGACATTATCGTAACTATTCGGATTACGTCGGTCCCGACCAATTATCGGCCGGCTTTCGAGGAAACAGTGGAGGAAATCATCGGGAGGATTACCACAGGAGCAACGATCAAAGGAGTGATCACAGAGATGCACCAAGTTCTAGTAGGCAAAATAATCGACCCAGATTTCCAAGACCATACAACGTATCACCCGAGGATTTGTTGAACGGGCCATGCCAGATGCACTTTTACGTCGACAGCGACGGAAGAAGACAGACGGGTCACCTTCAGAAGGACTGCCGAACTTTCCAAGCCTTGCAAAGGGTGTCGGAAAGTAAGCAAGCAGAAGCTGAAAGAAGAGGGTACGTGCAAAGGCCCAGGAGTGAGGTACATGTGCCACCACCACCACCCGCAATAACAAGCGCAAACCAGCATCATTTGCAAATAGCGGCACCTCCAACCGCTAATGATGATTATATAGAAACAACAAGGGGTCAGCTGTCAATGATACAGAAGGGTAGATCCTCGAATAGGTCGCAGAAGCTAATATCTCGACAGGTCTATATGGCAACAACAAAACCTCCACCAACTATCGAGTACCTCAATTGGTCGGGGAAGGATATAGGATTCACTCAAGTGGATCACCCACCTCAGGTTCCACGACAAGGGCAATCAGCTATGATACTGAAAGCGGTCATCGAAGGATTCGAGGTCTTCCGAATATTTCTGGACGGAGGAAGCAGTCTAAACCTCATGTACGCAGATACGCTGCGGAAGATGAACATATCGTTGGCCAACTTAGCGCCAACGGATATGGGTTTTCATGGCATCACACCGGAGAAGCCGAACTATCCTTTGGGCAAAATTCTGCTAGACGTACAATTCAGAACAAGGGAAAACTTTCGGAAGGAGAAGCTAGAGTTCGAAGTTATCGACTGGCCATCGCAATACCATGCTTTGCTAGGACGACCCGCGTACGCCAGATTCATGGCCGTGCCACATTACACATAACTGCTATGGAGGATACCTGGACCAAACGGCCCAATCACAGTCAAAGGAAGCTTTGCCTTGGCAGACAAGTGCAACAAAGATTTTCATAAGCTGTCTGAAACATTCGGCATGCAAGCTGAGTATGACCCGGCAAAGCTAAACACTGATCATGACGTGTTACCAGACAGAGGTAGATCCTTGCAAGAGCAAGCTTTTGACACCTCTAAGGATTCAAAAGAAATTCAGATCCACCCGACGGATCCCAAAAAGACGACATCAATCGCCACCAACATGGATGTCGCATAGGAACGTGCGCTCGTCAAGTTCCTCCGTGAGTGCTGGGAAATCTTCGCATGGTGCCCAGCTGATATGCCAGGAGTACCCAGGGAACTTGCCGAGCACGCCCTTAATCTAGATCCAAGAGCTAGACCCATTCGACAGCCTTTGCGGCGCTTTTCCGAGCCAAACCGCAAAGCTATGCTATCTGAAATTCATCGACTCCAAGAAGCTGGCTTTATCAGGGAGTTAGGAACTGAGGCAACATGGGTCGCCAACCCAGTGTTGGTCCCGAAGAAAAACACTAAAGTCCTTCGCATGTGCGTCGATTTTACATGTCTCAATAAACATTGTCCAAAGCATCACTTCCCCCTCCCAAGGATCGATCAAATTATCGACTCCATGGCAGGTTGCGAACGTCTTTCCTTCCTGGACGCATACTCTGGTTACAACCAGATCCGACTGAAAGAAGAGGATGAAGTCAAAACAGTTTTCATAACCCCATATGGCGTGTACTGTTATAGAACAATGCCTTTCGGGTTGAAAAATGCGGGTGCTGCGTATCAGAGGATGATGCAGAGATGTTTAGCCACACAGATTGGCAAAAACATCCAAGTCTACATAGATGACGTGGTCATTACAACAAAGCAAGGGTCATCCCTCATCAACGATCTGCGAGAAACCTTCGACAACCTAGACAAATTCCGCTTGAAGCTGAACCCGACGAAATGTTCCTTCGGCGTCCCTGCTGGAGAACTCCTAGGATACCTAGTATCAGCCAGGGGGATCGAGGCCAATCCGGATAAAATACAAGCTATACTGACAATGAGGAAACCAACTAAGCTCAAGGAGATACAACAGCTAACGGGGCGAGTCGCAGCACTGAGTAGATTCGTCGCCAGGTTAGGAGAAAAGGTGTTGCCTTTTTACGGACTCATCAAGCAAGGAGAAAATTTTGAGTGGAACGAGGAGGCAGACAGAGCCTTTGAGCAGATGAAGCGCACAATCTCAACACCACCTGTATTGGTAGCACCACGAGATAAGGAGCCGTTGTTATTGTATATCGCTGCCACACCTCAAGTGGTCAGCACAGTACTCGTGGTTGAAAGAGAGGAAGAAGGAAAAATACATGGAGTTCAGCGGCCAGTGTACTTCCTCAGCGAAGTATTATCACCATCCAAACAGCGCTACCCACAGTATCAGAAGTTGGCATATGGAGTATTCATGTCAGCAAGAAAGCTAAGACACTATTTTTCGGCACACCCGATAGTAGTAGTCAATGAGGCGCCCCTCTCAAACATCCTAAACAATCCGGAAGATACAGGACGTGTCTCCCTTTGGGGAATCGAACTTTCCCCTCGGGACATCACATATGAAAAAAGGAAGGCAATAAAATCGCAAATTTTGCCGGACTTCGTTGCAGAGTGGATGGAACTCCAAAACACAGGACCCCCAGATTTATCGAGTACGTGGCATATGAACTTTGACGGGTCCAAAAGGTTAGAAGGAGCTGGAGCAGGAGTCGTGCTTATCTCACCACAAGGCGACAAGATGAAGTACATACTTCGGATAACTTTCCCAAACGCATCAAACAACGAGGCTGAGTACGAAGCTCTTATTCATGGGATGAAGATGGCAAAGGCGTGCGTCGCTACTCGCCTCAAAATATTCGACGACTCTCATCTACTGGCACAGCAGGTGATGAACAAGTGCGACACAGTCAATGTTAGCATGATGGCATACAAGGAGGTGTACAACGAACTCGAGAAAACCTTCGATGGCTGTGAAGTAAACCACATCAGCAGATTAAGCAACGATGAAGCCGACGTCCTGGCAAACATCGGTTCGCAATGCTTGGCAATACCACCTGGTGTTTTTTGGGAGGAAATCAGTGAAAGATCAACGAAGGCGAAGAAAACGCCTAAACATGCAAAGAAAAAGGAGAAGGCTAAGAAAGACTCGGGGGCTCCAGGAGTCCCAGGAGCACAAAAATCATATGATGAGGAAGAACCAGAGGAAGTCATGATGATCGAAATACCTTGGATGCAGGTATACGTAGCATACATCACAAGGAAAGAAATACCTCAAGATCCAGTAGAAGCACGAAGAGTTATCAGGCGATCCAAGGCGTTTACTGTGTTTAAAAGAGAGTTATACAAGCGAAGTATATCAGGAGTACTGCAAAGGTGTGTTACACCCGAAGAAGGGCGAGTTATACTAAAGGATATACACGAAGGAATATGTGATCACCACGCAAGCAGTCGAGCAATAGCAGCTAAAACCTTTCGAGCAGGATTTTATTGGCTGACAGCAATAGAGGATGCAAAAGAAATCGTACGCACCTGTGAAGCTTGCCAGATGTTCGCATCCAAACCTCACTCTCCAGCAGCAGAGTTAATGCCCATACCGTTGGCATGGCCTTTCGCACAATGGGGGCTAGACATGGTGGGAAAATTGCACAAGTCTTGGCCTGGAGGACACGTATATTTGTTGGTAGCTATCGACAAATTTACAAAGTGGATTGAAGCAATACCAGTAACTTCGGCGGACGCATTATCAGCAGTAAACTTCATCAAGGGAATAATCTTTCGATTCGGTGTCCCTAACAGCATAGTCACAGACAATGGCAGCAACTTCACCTCCCGAGAGTTCAAGGATTACTGTGACGGTGTAGGCATCAAATTACAGTTTGCGTCGGTGGCACGCCCGCAAACCAACGGTCAAGTGGAAAAAGCAAACGGCATCATCTGCAACGGCATCAAGAAGCGTTTGCTGACACCACTAGAAAAAGCGCGACATACTTGGGTCGACGAGTTACCCAACGTATTATGGAGCATACGAACAACACCCAATACAGCAACCCAAGAAACTCCGTTCTTCCTAGTTCATGGAGCCGAAGCGGTACTCCCGATAGAAATAGAGCATAACTCTCCCAGAGTTACAGAATATGACGAAGAAACTTCGCGACAGGCGCTTGAAGATGATGTCGATGCACTCGACGAAGCTAGAGATGAGGTACTATCGAGAGTAACAGCGTATCAGCAAAACCTCAAAAATTATCATAGCCGACGTCTACGTCCCAGGTCATTCGAGGTTGGTGATCTAGTACTTCAACTCAAGCAAGAAAGCCACGAAAAGCTCGAGTCTCCATGGGTGGGGCCATACATTGTCACTGAAGTAATTCCAGGAGGAGCTTATCGACTGAAGGACAAGAAGTTAGGCAAAGACGAGCCAAACCCGTGGAATGTTGTGCAGCTGCGATGTTTCTACGCCTGAGGAGAAGCCAATATAGTACAATCCATGTAAACATACATTGTATCTAAAGAGCTCGCAAGTTTTCAGACGCACTCTTTTCCTTTCAGGGTACCGAGTGGGACTGAAAGGTTTTTAATAAGGCGGGCTTGCGATGCTGCAATATAGCATGGTTGAAATAAAAAATAGTGATGAAAAATACTTCTCCTTTTTTCTTGAGCAACGTTCGGGGGCTTGAACCCGACAAACTTACAATATATTCGACTCCAGTCTACTTGTCAATATACACGCCTTGGTTACACATGAACCTCGCGAAAGATAAACATACTACGCCAAACAAAATACTCGGGGGCTGGAAAAAGATATGTAACACATTCAGAAGAACTTGCCTTGACTTTATACATGTCTCGTAAGAAACTCGCAATATACACGACAAATAAACATATACAACTTTGTGTTCTGGTCCAACCCAACATATTGTGAAAAAGAAACAAAAGAGTACTATATCAAGCTGTCTATGTTTACGTTTTCTCTTGCAGCCGAGCCACTTTGAGTAGAAACGTCGTATCTGAACTCCTTGAAGAAACAGGTGTCTACCCAAAGAAGCTCATCAACCATCACTTCGGCAACAGGAGACACGGCTGCGTCATGTTTGTCGACCTTTATTTTTTTCTTTGACGCCTTGAGGTAAAAAGTTTCCACGACTGTGTTAAAATCTAATTTCGAGTGGCAAATCTTTAACCAGATCAAAGCCAGTTTAGCACCAGCAATCATCTGAGCCTTCACAAAGCCATGAATACTTCGTACATCCCTGAACTTACCCATAAGCTCAGGAAGATTATTGGGCTGAGGATTCCGAGGAAACATAGCATTGTACACCATGGCCAACGTACTATTACAGAAGTCGAGAAACCCCCGAGTCTGGGTAGCTCGATCCTGAAATTGAACAATACGGCGAGTGCGACCCTCATCCGCCCAAAAGTTAACGCCATGGGTCCTAGCAAGGCGAAGAAGGGTTTCAACCCGCGCATTTACCCGCTGTTCTTCAACGGCAGCATCTATAAAGGCACCTATGGAAGGAAGAATAAAGAATTGAAGCAGGATGAAGGGCGCAGAAAAGATAGCAAGGGAGCCGTAAAACAACAACAACAAACCAGCCATGTCGTGGCTCACATCAGTCATCAGGTCGAGCATATAATTCTCGCGTTGAGCAGATCGAGCAGCATCAGCAGTCGCAGTTTCTTTCAACGCAAGGGCTTCCTGCGCTCGCTGAAGAGCATCTCATTCCCGATCCGAAGATTTATGGGACTGCTCCACGACAATCACAGCTTGTTTTTTCATCGACTGCAATTGTTGCCGCAACTTAGCCATTTCGTGGTTCACCAAGTCAGAACCCGACGAAAACTCCAACGAAACGTCGACAGGCGCTCTCGCAGAATAAGAAGTAGCGGGTGAAGCATTGGAAGGTCCAGTTCCAGTATAGTTATCAAAAATCAACTGGAAGACAAGAAAAATCGACATCGATCATCTGGCAAAGCACATTTTTCCATTCATATTCAGCACATTTACATAAAATGAGTCCTTACAAAAGACAGTTCCTAGAGAGCCCATACAAATTGTCGAGAGCAACAAAGGGCGGCAATAGCTACAAAAGAGGAAAAGAAAAAAGAGACACGGGTTGATCTACTTGACCTCCGTCCGAGCAGTGCTAGCAGAAGCGACGGACGTTGGGTCAAGGAAGGCGGTGACTTTCTTCGACAAAGCCTTAGCATCCTTCACCAGAACTTTCCATTTCACCGAGTTCAAACCCTTGGGAGTCCCAGCTTTCACCCAGTCAACTTCTTGGCCGCTGGCCGCGACAAGGGCGATAGTCCCTTCGACTCCAATCTTCAGGCTAGCCTGGCGATAGGCCAAAGCCGGATCTTCCTTCGCCATAAAATGCAGAGTGAGCTGAGAGAAAATCTCCGGTTGGGTATCCTCCGGGAAGAAGTGGGGGAAGATGCGCTTCAAGGCAGCCCGTGCGGAGGAAATGCATGTGCGTGCCATATCGCAGTTTAGTTCAAGAATATCGAGAGTATCGATAAGACGATCATCGGACTCTTGGTTCAAAGTATAATGCTCACCCATCTTCCCTGCTGGAGAAAAAGCAGGAGCTCGTCAGCACTAAAGATAAACAAACAACAAACAAAAGCAGAAGGTAAATGAAAGTACGGCTTACTCAGGAATATTCAGTTCTGCGTTTCGAAGCGCTCCACTATAGCATTTTCACGCTCGATTTGCTGGGTCTCTTTGTTACTCAAAGCATCTTCAGCGGTTTTGAGCCTCTGGCGAAGATCTTCGACATCAGCGGCATCTTTTTCACCCTTTTGGCGGGTTTCTTCACGGGTTTTGAGCTTAGCTTCCAGCTTGTCGGCACGCTCTTCAGCACAGCGGAGTGCATCTGAAAGGAAGATATTAAAGGACGTAGAATCAAGATGGGGATATGTAACATGTCAAGGGCAACGAAGCCTTACCTCTCAAAGTGGTGGCCTCGTCACGGAACCCGATAAATCGGGAGCCCAGATTGAGTAGTTTTTTCATTAAGGGCTGTACAAAAAGTCAACAAAATAGAAAAATATCGTCATGGGAGAAAAATTCAACAAGCAAAAAAGACGACAAGCAGGGAAAAAGGAACTTCGGTTTCCCTTTCCTCTTCTTCGTCAGCTCTGCTAACATAGCAGCAAAATAAAAATATGAAGGAACTGAAAGAAAAGGAGATAGGAAAAGACAAAAAAGGAGTAACTTACGAAGAAACAACGCCATTCGTGGTAAAGGGGTCAAAGGCTTCCTGTTCTTCTGGAGACGATTCTCTGGCAGCTGGTTCTGCGAGCTTGGACGCGCCAGAGTCTTCATCATCATTTCTCTTCCTCTTGCGCCCTTCCGGAGAAGTGGCAGGAGGAGGGGAGACGGAGTGAGCAGATTCAGAACGTTGTTCTGATTCGGTGTCTTGGTCAGAAGAACCCGCAGATCTCTGAGATCCTATGGGGTCACTCTCAGGTGGAGAGGACTCTTGCGAGTCGTCGGCAATAACGACCCGCTCATACACTTCCCCACCTTCAGGTAGTGGGGGAAGAGAAGAGAGAGTTTGGTAGTTCTGTAAGATATAAAGCAAGAGAAGACAAGAAACTCAACATACTGAAAGGAAAACAGTAGCAGTTGAAAAATAGGAAATACAACTCGAAAGATATTACTTACTTCGGGGAGGGCGTGGCTACCACTATATGGTTCCACGCGACACGATGAAGAAACTTCATTGTTTTTGTTCAAGGAAGTAAAGCGGCGGACGAGTTTCTCCAAGTCCTTCACAGAAAGATCCTTGGAAATACGGTCAGCATCTTCAATGCCTGAGTACATCCAAAGAGGATTTTTGCGAGCCTGTAGGGGCTGCACTCTAATCCGAAGGAAGTATGCAATGATTTGTACACCCGAAAGTTCTGCCCCGTCAGTATTTTGAAGCTCGTGGATGCGGGTAATCAGGGCGTCAGTGGACGCTTTTTCTTCGGCTGTGACTACCGCATCCCAGGACTTGCGCCTCTGAATTTCTTCGGCACCGTCAAAGGGCGCAAGACCATATTATTGGGCAGGGGAGGACTTATCCTTGATGTAAAGCCATTTCCTGCGCCAACCTTGGATGGAGTTGGCGAACTTCACATCGAAGTAGTCGACATCGGGGCGGACGGAGATGCAAACGCCACCTACATTGTAGATGACGCTCTTCGAGTTGTTGCGCCGGAGGAAGAAAATGCGTTTCCAGAGGCCCCCAGTGAGGGTGGATGCCAAGGAAACACTCACAGAGGGTAATAAAAATAGAGATGTGGAGAAGGGAGTTTGGGGTTAGCTGATGTAGCTGGATCCCGTAAATAAAAAGCAAACCACGAAGGAATTCATGGATAGGAACATCTAGGCCAAGAGTGAGGAAATCGACGAAAGTTACCCGTAATCCGATGGAAGGATGAGGGTAGCTCTCGTCTCCGGGCATTTTTAGGGCCTCCTTCTTGAGCAGGCCCATCTTCTTCAGAAGCTTTTGATCTTGATTGGAGATCTTCGACCGCTCCCAGCCTGAGACCTTGACCTTATCCATGAGTTCGCCGGTGCCCGGGGCACGGTTGGTGCACTGCTTGGTGCGCGGAGGCATAGCGGACACTTTGGTGGAGGAACAAGGGAAAAGAGAGCGGGGGCGCAAGGAGCTTGAGGAACAGCAATGGCGGAAAGAGAGAAAGAGAGGAGATGTGCGGCGCAGCGAAGGGGATGAATGAGGGGTAAAAGGTGAATTTATACGGAGAAGATGATCCGTCCAGCCGTTGGATGAAAAGGGGGAGTGTTCCGAACCCTACGCGTGTCCAAAGGGTAAAAAGGTCTTACCGCTCAAATTTACTGAAGGGAAGTTACTTTACGCGTGCCGGAAAATCCGGAGGACGTGGGCGCCCCACTTGCGTGACGTGTCGATGGCGCAGAGATTCGGACCCACGATACAGTGGATTGACAGGAGTCGTGGCTTCCCAAGGTGGGCGAGCGTGGATATCATCAGCAGCGACGTCATTTAAGAAAGCTTCGAGTGGTATAACAAAATATAGCGACATGAAAACTTCGAGTTCTAAAACAGTGCAGGGTTAGAAAGAAAAACTTCGAGAGCCTATGATCAAGTGCAAGCATTTGTTCATATGCTCGGGGGCTACTCTTATCAGAAGTATTGTCTATACTTCTGATAAGAGGATGACGCGAAAGGAAAAATACAGAGTTGATCAAAATAACAAAAGCTGAGCCTACAACCAAGTGCAAACACTCGGCTGTAGCCTCGGGGGCTACTCCCATCGGGAGCGTGATACGTCCATTTTGCATCACTATTTTATATCATAATTTGTTGTTATTCATTGATATATTTCATATTGGGACACAATACTTATGTTATTTCATCTATTTTGCATGTTTCATGATTATTTGGAGATTGCGCACCGGAGCCGGATTCTGTTGGAAAAAGCACCGTCAGGATGCAATATTTCGGAAGATCAACTGTGGAAGGAAATTATACCAAAAATCCTATTTTTGAAGATGACGAAGGAAGCCAGAAGGAGGGGCCAGGAGGACCCAGGGTGGGCCCACACCCTAGGGCGGCGCGGCCCATGCCCTGGCCGCGCCACCATGTGGTGTGGGGGCCCCACAGCCTCTTTCGCCTCCTTTTCTTCGCGAAACCCTTCGTCCCGAAAACCTAAGCCACAGAGGAATCCTCACGAAGGGTTACGGCCGCCTCGCGGGGCGGAGAACACCAGAGAGAAAGAGCTCTCCGGCGGGCAGGAATCCGCCGGGGAAATTCCCTCCCGGAGGGGGAAATCGACGCCATCGTCACCGTCATCAAGTTGGACATCATCTCCATCACCATCACCATCATCTTCATCATCATCACCGCCATCACCACCGCTGGACATCGTCATCGCCGTAACGATTTGGGGTAGAT
This sequence comes from Lolium rigidum, assembly GCF_022539505.1. Taxonomy (NCBI): domain Eukaryota; kingdom Viridiplantae; phylum Streptophyta; class Magnoliopsida; order Poales; family Poaceae; genus Lolium; species Lolium rigidum. The sequence goes on along the minus strand of NC_061514.1, from coordinate 298,437,739 downwards.
CTTGATTGTTTGATAGGGGAAACTCTCCCGGTATTGATTTCTACTTGTTATTAATGCTATTGAGTGAAACCTTTGAACCAAGGTGTATGTTCAGATTGTTATTCATCATCATATCACCTCTGATCATGTTCCATATGATGTCTTGTGAGTAGTTCGTTTAGTTCTTGAGGACATGGGTGAAGTCTAAATGTTAGTAGTGAATTATGGTTGAGTAATATTCAATGTTATGATATATAAGTTGTGGTGTTATTCTTCTAGTGGTGTCATGTGAACGTCGACTACATGATACTTCACCATTTATGGGCCTAGGGGAATGCATCTTGTATTCGTTTGCTAATTGCGGGGTTGCCGGAGTGACGAAACCTAAACCCCCGTTGGTATATCGATGCGGGAGGGATCGCAGGATCTCGCAGTTTAAGGTCTGTGGTTAGATTTATCTTAATTACTTTCTTGTAGTTGCGGATGCTTGCAAGGGGTATAATCACAAGTATGTATTAGTCCTAGGAAGGGCGGTACATTAGCATAGGTTCACCCACACAACACTTATCAAAACAATGAAGATTATTTAGCTACATGAAGCGAAAGCACTAGACTAAATTCCCGTGTGTCCTCAAGAACGTTTGGTCATTATAAGTAAACAAACCGGCTTGTCCTTTGTGCTAAAAAGGATTGGGCCACTCGCTGCAATTATTTCTCTCGCACTTTACTTACTCGTACTTTATTCATCTGTTACATCAAAACCCCCCGAATACTTGTTTGTGAGCATTTACAGTGAATCCTTCATCGAAACTACTTGTCAACACCTTCTGCTCCTCGTTGGGATCGACATTCTTACTTATCGAAGATACTACGATACACCCCCTATACTTGTGGGTCATCAAGACTATTTTCTGGCGCCGTTGCCGGGAGTGAAGCGCTATTGGTAAGTGGAATTGGTAAGGAAAACCTTTACTGTTGTGCTGATTTTATTTCTGCCTGCTGCTATAAGCCATTATGGAGAGATCTTCTCTTCGATTTCTATTTGGGAAATCTACTACTACTGCAATGGTAGTGGATGAGGCGCCAGGTGAGGAAGAGATACCATATAAAATACCTATGAAAATTATTGAACGTGTTATGGATAACCGCTATGAAGGGGATGGAACTGTTCATCATGGTGATCATTTATTGTTTTTGCATGAATTATGCGGGTTATTCAAATGTGCAGGTATTGCTATGAATGAAGTAAGGAAGAAACTATTCTCTTTATCGCTGTCTGGTAAAGCGGCGCATTGGTATAAATTACTGGATAATGGGGATTCTCTTGAATGGGATGATATTGTGCCCTGGTTTTATTCTAAGTTCTATCCTCCGAGTGAGATTCACAAAGATCGGAATCGCATATATAATTTTTGGCCTCATGATGAAGAAAGTATTGCCCAAGCTTGGGGGAGATTGAAGTCTTTAATGCTCAAATGCCCCATTCATGAGCTTCCTGGTAATGTTATTATTGATAATTTCTATGCAAGACTTTCTTTTCAAGATAAGACCTTGCTGGATACTTCTTGTTCCGGATCATTTACACGCAACAAAGAAGAGTTTAAAAGGGACCTTCTTGATCGGATCCAAGAAAATACCGAAGGATGGGAGAACGACAAAGATAGAGAATCAGGTATAATTTATGATTATAAATGCATTGAAGCTTTTATGGATACCGATAAATTTCGTAATATGAGTGCTACATATGGTCTTGATTCTCAAGTTGCTGCAAATCTTTATAAAGCTTTTGCTTCTCATTATGAATTGCCTAAGAAGAATTTTGATAAGTATCATGAACCGTATAAAGATAAAATTGATTCATCTATTAATAAATGTGTTGTAGTTGAAACTGGCCGATCGTGTTATTCCTGAAGCTTATATTGAAAAAACTCCTTTCCCTGCTAAAATGAAGGAGTACTCTGTTATAAATAGTGCGGTTCATAAAAGTGAAAAGAAACCTATAGAACCTGAGGAACAAATAAAAGTTGAACCTGCTGTTGCAATAGTTAAAGATCTTGTGACTGAAAACATAGAGGATGGTCAAATTATTTTCTGTGAAGATGCTTCTAATATTGTTTCACATCCTAATAAATCCAAACAAGTTAGTGTTCCTATGCTATCTGTTAGAATTGGTGATCATTGCTATTATGGTTTATGTGATATTGGTGCAAGCGTTAGTGCTATTCCTTATGAGCTTTACACGGAGATTATGCATGAAATTGGTTCTTGTGAACTTGAAGATATTGATGTGGTTATTCAGCTGGCTAATAGAGAAACTATTTCTCCAATTGGTATTGTTCGAGATGTGGAAGTTCTATGTGGTAAGATTAAATATCCTGCTGACTTTTTGGTACTTGGTTCTGCTGCTAGTGATTATTGTCCTATCATTTTTGGTAGACCTTTTCTAAATACTTGTGGAGCTATTATAGATTGTAAGAAAGAGAAAATTTTGACTAAATTTGCTGGTGAACCTTATGAGTTTAACTTCTCTAAATTTACCAAAACTCCTTATAAAGCTGACTTGCCTAGTAATGATTTTAAAATGGAGCAGTGTGCATCTATTGTTCTTGTTCCTAATAATCCTTTGCAGCAACATTTGGAGGATAGCGAGAGTGAAATTTTCAGGAAAGAAAGAGATGAGCTTGAGGAGATTTTTCTTCGTCAACTTATTCTCAAGCATGATTTACCGGTGGAAGATTTGGGTACAACACCACCACCAAAGGAAGATCCTGTTTTTGATTTAAAGCCTTTACCCGATAATCTCAAATATGCTTATATTGATGATAAGAAAATATATCCTGTTATTATTAGTTCTAAACTTACAGAGTTCGAAGAAGAAAGATTATTGCAAATATTGAAGAAACATCGAGGTGCTATTGGCTATACTCTTGATGACTTGAAGGGGATTTCTCCCTCCATTTGCCAACACGCCATTAATATGGAAGATGATGCGAAGCCTGTTGTTGAACCTCAGCGTCGTCTAATTCCGAAGATGAAGGATGTGGTAAGAAACGAGGTATTACGACTTCTTGAAGCTGGTATTATATATCCTATTGCTGATAGTAGATGGGTTAGTCCTGTTCATTGTGTTCCTAAGAAAGGAGGAATGACTGTTGTGCCTAATGATAATGATGAGCTCATACCTCAAAGAGTAGTGGTAGGGTATAGAATGTGCATTGATTTTCGAAAAGTTAATAAAGTTACTAAGAAAGATCATTACCCTTTGCCATTTATTGATCAAATGCTAGAAAGATTGTCTAAAAATACTCATTTTTGCTTTCTTGATGGTTATTACGGGTTTTCACAAATTGCTCGTTAAAGCTAAAGATCAAGAGAAAACCACTTTCACTTGTCCCTATGGAACTTATGCTTATAGGCGTATGCCTTTTGGTTTATGTAATGCTCCAGCTACTTTTCAAAGATGCATGTCTGCTATTTTTCATGGCTTTTGCGAGAGTATTGTAGAGGTATTCATGGATGATTTTTCTGTCTATGGTAATTCTTTCGATAATTGCTTGCGAAACCTCGATAAAGTTTTGCAGAGATGTGAAGAAACTAACCTTGTTCTTAATTGGGAGAAATGCCACTTTATGGTTAATGAAGGAATTGTATTGGGACATAAAATTTCTGAGAGAGGTATTGAAGTTGATAGAGCTAAAGTTGAAGCAATTGAGAAGATGCCCTATCCGAGGGATGTTAAAGGTATTCGTAGTGTTCTTGGTCATGCTGGGTTTTATAGGAGATTTATTAAAGATTTCTCCAAGATTTCAAAGCCTCTTACTAATCTTCTTCAAAAAGATGTACCTTTTGTTTTTGATGATGATTGTAAGGAAGCTTTTGATACTCTAAAGAAAGCCTTAACAACTGCTCCTATAGTTGAACCTCCTGACTGGAACTTACCATTTGAAATTATGTGTGATGCTAGTGATTTTGCTGTAGGCGCTGTTCTTGGACAGCGAGTAGATAAGAAATTAAATGTTATTCATTATGCTAGCAAGACTCTTGATGCTGCTCAAAGAAATTATGCTACAACCGAAAAAGAATTGTTAGTCGTAGTCTTTGCTTGTGATAAATTTAGATCTTATATTGTTGATTCAAAAGTTACAATTCATACTGATCATGCTGCAATTAGATACCTTATGACAAAGAAAGATGCTAAGCCAAGGCTTATTAGATGGGTACTTCTTTTGCAAGAATTTGATTTACATATTATAGATAGAAAAGGCGCTGATAATCCTGTTGCTGATAATTTATCTAGATTGGAAAATATCGCTTATGATCCTGTTCCTGTTAATGATAGTTTTCCAAATGAACAATTGGCTGTAATAAAGGTGAGCTCGCGAGATAGCCCTTGGTATGCTGATTATGCTAACTTTATTGTTTCCAAGTATTTGCCTCCAACCTTTTCAGCTCAGCAAAGGAGGAAATTCTTTTATGACTTGAGGCATTATTTTTGGGATGACCCACACTTATATAAAGAAGGAGTGGATGGTATTATGCGAAGATGTGTTCCTGAACATGAACAACAAGAGATATTGAGTAAATGTCATGGTAGTGCTTATGGAGGACATCACGCCGGAGAAAGAACCGCACAAAAGGTTCTACAATCAGGTTTTTATTGGCCAACTCTCTTCAAAGATGCAAGGAAGTTTATTTTATCTAGTGATGAATGTCAAAGGGTTGGCAATATCTCCAGACGCAATGAAATGCCTATGAACTATACTCTTGTTATTGAACCGTTCGATTGTTGGGGATTCGACTTTATGGGACCTTTTCCCTCTTCAGAAGGTAACACTCATATACTTGTCGCTGTTGATTATGTTACTAAATGGGTAGAAGCTATACCTACAAAAAGTGCTGATGGTGAGACTTCTTTAAGAATGCTTTTAGATATTATTTTTCCTAGATTTGGAGTACCTAGATATATTATGACTGATGGAGGTTCTCATTTTATTCATGGAGGTTTTAGAAAAACTCTTGCTAGGTATGGAATTAATCATAGAATTGCTTCCGCTTATCATCCTCAAACTAGTGGTCAAGTAGAATTATCAAATAGAGAAATTAAATCTATTTTGGGAAAAACTGTTAATAAATCTAGAAAGAATTGGGCTAGTAAATTGAAGGACGCACTATGGGCTTATAGAACTGCTTATAAAAATCCCATGGGAATGTCACCTTATAAAATGGTTTATGGAAAAGCTTGTCATTTACCTTTAGAATTAGAGCACAAAGCTTATTGGGCTGTTAGAGAACTAAATAAAGATCCTAAACTAGCCGGTAATAAAAGGTTGCTCGCAATTAAGTTCACTAGATGAATGGAGAAGTGAAGCTTATGAAAATGCTAAGCTCTTTAAAGAGAAAGTTAAGAAGTGGCATGATAGAAGGATTATTAAAAGAGAATTTAATGTTGGGGACAAAGTCCTATTGTATCGGTCTCGTCTCAGACTTTTTGCAGGGAAATTACTCTCAAAATGGGAAGGACCATATGTTGTCGAGGAGGTGTATCGTTCAGGAGCAATTAAAATTAGCTCTCTCCAAGGCAATGCTACACAAGTGGTGAATGGGCAAAGACTCAAGCATTATATCTCAGGTGATTCTTATAATGTTGATGTTGATATTATTCAAGTGGAAACACCGGAGGCTTTCATCAAAGGACAAATCGACAGTCCGCCAGAACTCGACTTTGAATAGGTAACAGTATTGGTAACGAGAAGTTCGCAATTTACTTTCCAAAAAATATTTTTGCTGTTTTTGGAAAATATGAAAAATTACGAGATCGAAACGGAGTGGAGGAGACGCACGAGGGCGTGCCACCATAGGCCGGCGCGGGCCCCAGCCTGGCCGCGCCGACCTATGGTCTGGCCGCCTCGTCGCCCCTTTCCGACTCTGGTTCGACCTGGTACCTTCCGTTTGTTCTGAAAATTTTTATTATATAATCCCCCGGACCCCTGGAGGTCCGTATATCGTTTTCTCGACGTGTTTTGTTTCGAGCTGTTTTCTGCCAGATTTGTTTTGATCTAGAAGCACCATGGTCTCCAACAACAAGGACAACGGGTCTTGGAAGGAAGAGATGGATGAAAGGATCAATAAGGAGAAGGAGAAGATAGCATCTGCAAAAGGAGAGTGGGAAACTACGAAGAGTAAGCCAATCTTGGTGGGATCGGTTAACACTGGGCGTTCTTTTTCTCATAACTTGCAGGGAGCTCTTCCGCCTGCTCTGGACCTCGATTCTTTCCCTTGTGTGGAGGAAGCAATACGAGTTGCTGATGAGTTTTGTGATCAATATCGTGCTCTCAAAAAGGAAGTGGAGATACTTCAGGAGGAGAACCAGCGACTTCGCAGAATGCTGGGATATTATTTAATTCCCAGCACAAGGCCGTTACCACCACATTCGGATAATAATGAGTCTTTTCAAGTTTTGATGCAAAATTGCAAAATTGAGAAGCTGAAGTTGAAGGAGATCCTTATGAAGCGCGAGAAGAAGCCATCACCATCATCACCGAAGGAGTAATTCATCATCGGTATTGGCATCCCCTTGGTTTGTTCCAAGCTTGGGGGAGTGCCGCGGTATCACATCATCACTATCTTTTACTTTTATTATCAAGTAGTGTCATATCATGAGTAGGGAAGTTATCGTATAAGATAGGTTGCAGTGTGGAAGTATCTCTCCTTTAGTTTGTCTATGTATCCCTTGGTGTGAGTTATCGTTATGGAATATTAATGAGAAGTCTTATCATTTACATATTGCACACCTTATTTTAGTTTGCAATTTCTACTATATGATTGATCTTGATTTTAGTATTGGTACCACTTTGGGAGCATTGAGTAAATCTATTTGGTTTTGGCAAACTTAGCAATGGTCATTAGCAACAACACTTTGAATTCAAGGAGTATAGAGAAAATACATGTAGAAGATGTTATTATCTTTCTTATCAGTTCTTAGCTTAGTATTCTGAAGTTAAAGCTATTTGTGCTTACAAGTAAGATGCATGATTGTTTCTATCACATGTATATTTGTTTGTTTCCCTCAACTCTTGTGCTTGCTATTTAACCTTGCTAGCCAAAGACCTGTACTGAGAGGGAATACTTCTCGTGCATCCAAACCTGAACCCAAACCTATGCCATTTGTGTCCACCATATCTACCTACTACATTGTATTTTCTGCCATTCCAAGTAAATACTTCGTGTGCTACCTTTAAACAATTCAAAACTTTATTACTCCTTATTTGTGTCAATGTTCTATAGCTCATGAGGAAGTATGTGGTTTTTTATCTTTCAATCTTGTTGGGCAACTTTCACCAATGGACTAGTGGCTTCATCCACTTATCCAATAACTTTGCAAAAAGAGCTGGCAATGGGATTCCCAGTCCCAAATTAATTAACAAAAATAGACACTCCTCCATGGTATGTGATTGATGGACGGCACCCGAAGGAATCGGTTAGCCATGGCTTGAGAAAACAAAGGAGGGGAGGAGTGTCATCATAATAAAAATAAAATAAAAAGGCACTCCTTCATGGTATGAGATTGTTGGCAGGCACCCGAGGATTCGGCTAGCCATGGTTTGTGAAAGAAAGGTTGGAAGGAGTGTCACCCAAAAATAAAATAAATGGGAGCCGCTCTTTGAGAGTTTGCCTGGCAAGGGGGTTAGAGTACCCGCTACCAGTCGTTGACAATAACAAAACACCTCTCAAAATGTTACTTTTATCGTCTTTATATGATTTCAAAACTTGAAAAGCTCTAGCACATGATTTAATCACTGCTTCCCTCTGCGAAGGGCCTGTCTTTTACTTTATGTTGAGTCAGTAAACCTATTTCCCTCCATCTCAAGCAAGCATTTGAGTTGTTGTGATCGAACCATTATATTGTGATTTGCTTCATCATGTCTTTTATTCTTTCTTGTTTAGTACAAGTTTTACCTGAATGAATATGGCTTTGAAAGTTATCTATGATCATTATGATTGAGTATGCAATATGAGCCACAAAAGCTTTAATATGAGAGCGCTGCTCGATAGATAAATATAATCTGTTAACTGTTCTTTGACCAAGAACAAAGTTTGCCATCACCAATTATGATTTCTTATGCATCTCTATTTGTGATTACCTTATACTTGTTTCAAGTTGAGTTATATGAGGAAGTTGTTTACTACAATGTCTTGTGTGAATGAATATGATGCTTCTTGTCCGTATTTTATTGATCGACTCTTCACTCCATAAACATGTGGTCTTGTTTACTGAGCTCAGTTTCGCTTGGGGACAAGCGAAGTCTAAGCTTGGGGGGAGTTGATACGTCCATTTTGCATCACTATTTTATATCATAATTTGCTGTTATTCATTGATATATTTCATATTGGGACACAATACTTATGTTATTTCATCTATTTTGCATGTTTCATGATTATTTGGAGATTGCGCACCGGAGCCAGGATTCTGTTGGAAAAAGCACCGTCAGGATGCAATATTTCGGAAGATCAACTGTGGAAGGAAATTATACCAAAAATCCTATTTTTGAAGATGACGAAGGAAGCCAGAAGGAGGGGCCAGGAGGACCCAGGGTGGGCCCACACCCTAGGGCGGCGCGGCCCATGCCCTGGCCGCGCCACCATGTGGTGTGGGGGCCCCACAGCCTCTTTCGCCTCCTTTTCTTCGCGAAACCCTTCGTCCCGAAAACCTAAGCCACGAGAGGAATCCTCACGAAGGGTTACAGCCGCCTCGTGGGGCGGAGAACACCAGAGAGAAAAGAGCTCTCCGGCGGGCAGGAATCCGCCTGGGAAATTCCCTCCCGGAGGGGGAAATCGACGCCATCGTCACCGTCATCAAGCTGGACATCATCTCCATCACCATCACCATCATCTTCATCATCATCACCGCCATCTCCACCGCTGCACATCGTCACCGCTGTAGCAATTTGGGTTTGATCTTGATTGTTTGATAGGGGAAACTCTCCCGGTATTGATTTCTACTTGTTATTAATGCTATTGAGTGAAACCTTTGAACCAAGGTGTATGTTCAGATTGTTATTCATCATCATATCACCTCTGATCATGTTCCATATGATGTCTTGTGAGTAGTTCGTTTAGTTCTTGAGGACATGGGTGAAATCTAAATGTTAGTAGTGAATTATGGTTGAGTAATATTCAATGTTATGATATTTAAGTTGTGGTGTTATTCTTCTAGTGGTGTCATGTGAACGTCGACTACATGATACTTCACCATTTATGGGCCTAGGGGAATGCATCTTGTATTCGTTTGCTAATTGTGGGGTTGCCGGAGTGACAGAAACCTAAACCCCCGTTGGTATATCGATGCAGGAGGGATCGCGGGATCTCGAGTTTAAGGCTGTGGTTAGATTTATCTTAATTACTTTCTTGTAGTTGCGGATGCTTGCAAGGGGTATAATCACAAGTATGTATAAGTCCTAGGAAGGGCGGTACATTAGCATAGGTTCACCCACACAACACTTATCAAAACAATGAAGATTATTTAGCTACATGAAGCGAAAGCACTAGACTAAATTCCCGTGTGTCCTCAAGAACGTTTGGTCATTATAAGTAAACAAACCGGATTGTCCTTTGTGCTAAAAAGGATTGGGCCACTCGCTGCAATTATTTCTCTCGCACTTTACTTACTCGTACTTTATTCATCTGTTACATCAAAACCCCCGAATACTTGTTTGTGAGCATTTACAGTGAATCCTTCATCGAAACTACTTGTCAACACCTTCTGCTCCTCGTTGGGATCGACATTCTTACTTATCGAAGATACTACGATACACCCCCTATACTTGTGGGTCATCAGAGTGCTGGTCGCGCACCCGATGAAATAAATAGAGGAGGAAACACCCAGTTTTCGTTCCAAGGATGTAAAATAGAGCGGATGGATAACAGAAGTTGAGCCTACAACCAAGTGCAAACACTTGGTTCTAGCCTCGGGGGCTACTCCCATCGGGAGCGCTGGTCGCGCACCCGAGATATAAAAAAAGGGAAGGAAGGAAAACGTATGCAGAGACAATATAGAAAAGTTGCAGTCGAAGAAATTACTATACATCTTTGAGTTATACATAACTCGTCATGTACTCCCATTGGGAGATCAAGATATTATTCGACATAAGTGCATCATCTCGAAGGAATGAAGTATTCCATCAGCCGAATAAAGGTACTCGACAAAATATTCTCAGAGCACGTCCGCCACGATTATAACTCTGAATGCCGTTACTTGAAAAAAGAGTGCAAAGGTAAGACCCCAGGATCCGTCCTGTGTGGCGTGGCATCGCACCTGAATGCGCTCTCCCACTTTATCCACATCAACAGATGTGAAGAAAAATCCTGACGGACGCGTTGGGTACTCGATAAAATAAAAGCTGGAGTTCGATAATGGTAAGTCCTTAAGCGGCACATGTCGAATTACGCCAGTATCCCGAGTTCGAGTCCAGGGACTCGAGCTTGAATTAGGTTTATGCGGGTTTGCCACAAGAGCAATTAACTGGTACCTGATCCGTCTGATGAACCAACCTCATTTATCAATATCCCTGTAGTGAAGATAGATTTTGAGCAAAATAATTGTCACGGTAAATATGTATTGCAGTTCTTATGATGGAGATTTAACTCGACTCTACGATTCAAGCAAAATCTCGGGGGCTACTAACATAGGTATGCCTAATAGGCATGCCGTATAAAGTACCCAAGTTATCGGTAAAGGATAAGAAGCCCATGGACCCGAAGATAGAGAAGCTCGGAAGCCCAAAGGACTTTGTATAAGGAAAGTCGAGATGTACTAGGAATACGATAGCAAAATAGGAAAGGCCCATAAGCCTCTTGTAATTTGTATCTTGTACGACACGGAAAGCCTCGGCTCCACCCCTTATATAAAGGGGAGCCGAGGGTGAAAGAAAGGATCGAATCTATTGTCAATAGAACCACCATAACTTTTAGTCGAGCACCTTTTCGGGTGAAACCTTCGAGATCTACTTGCCCTCTACTTTCCGCGAAACCCTAAGTCTACAATCCGTAGGCATTGACAAGTTAATCCCTTGTCACTACATATCATTGATTTCCTTCCTAGCGTGTCTTTTCCACTTAGTCTCCCCTCATATCGCGATTCAGGAACACCAATCGACTTAAGGTCAGGAATAAAGTCAACATAGAAATCAATGACCTCCTCTGTTCCATAGCCCTTGGAGATGCTTCTTTCTGGCCTAGCACGGTTATGAACATATTTCTTTAAGACTCCCATGAACATCTCAAAGGGGAACATATTGTGTAGAAATACAGGACCGAGGATGGCAATCTCTTCGACAAGGTGAACCAGGAGATGCGCCATAATATTGAAGAAAGATGGTGAAAACACCAACTCAAAACTAACAAGACATTGCACCACATCCTTCTGTAACCTTGGCAGACTAGCTGGATCGATTACCTTCTAAGATATTGCATTGAGGAATGCACATAGCTTCACAATGGGTATTCGAACATTTTTCGGCAGAAGCCCCCTCAGTGCAACCGGAAGCAACTGCGTCATAATAACGTGGCAGTCATGCGACTTCAGGTTTTGGAATTTTTTCTCTGCCATATTTATAATCTCCTTTATATTTGATGAGAAGCCAGACGGTACCTTGATACTGTAAAGGACTTCAAAAAAGATTTCCTTCTCTGCTTTGGTAAGAGCGTAGCTGGCAGGACTTAAGCGACACCCTGTATCCGTCTTGTAATTCTGTTCTTGCTTGTTTTTTGGGACTTTCATACGATACTGGTCCTCCCGTGCTTCTGGTGTATCTTTTGTCTTCCCATACATGCCTAAGAAGCCTAGCAGGTTCACGCAAAGATTCTTCGTCACGTGCATCACGTCGATTGAAGAGCGGACCTCTAGGACTTTCCAATAGGGTAGCTCCCAAAATATAGATTTTTTCTTCCACATGGGAGCGTGTCCGGTAGCGACGTCATTCGGAACAGATTGACCGCCAGGACCCTTTCCAAAGATTACTTTTAGGTCATTGACCATATCAAGTAAAGCATCACCGGTACGGAGTTCAGGCTTCTCCCGGTGATCTGCCTCACCTCCGAAATGATTGCCTTTCTTTCTGACGGGGTGCCTCTTTGGAAGAAATCGACGATGCACCAGGTACACAACCTTCTTACATTTATTCAAATATGCACCTTCGGTCTTATCTAAATAGTGCGTGCATGCATTGTATCCCTTGTTTGTCTGTCCTGAAAGGTTACTAAGAGCAGGCCAATCATTGATGGTCACGAAAAGCAACGCTCGTAGGTCAAATGACTTCTGTTTGTGCTCATCCCACGCATGTACACCTGGTTTGGCCCACAACTGTAAGAGTTCTTCAAATAATGGCCTTAGGTACACATCAATGTCGTTGCCGGGTTGCTTTGGGCCTTGGATGAGCACTGGCATCATAATGAACTTCCGCTTCATGCACAACCAAGGCGGAAGGTTAGATACATAGAGTTACAGGCCAGGTGTTATGACTGCAGCTCTGCTCCCCAAAAGGATTCATGCCATCTGTACTTAGACCAAACCTTATGTTCCTCGCGTCACCTGCAAAGTCCGGGAACTCTCTATCGATTTTCCTCCACTGCGACCCATCAGAGGGGTGTCTCAGCATCTCGTCTTTCTTACGGTCTTCTTTGTGCTATCGCAACAACCCGGCATACCCTTTATTTCTGAACAGACGTTTCAACCGTGGTATTATAGGAGCATACCACATAACCTTGGCAGGAACCCTCTTCCTGGGGGGCTCTCCCTCAACATCACCAGGGTCATCTCGCCTGATCTTATACCGCAGTGCAGTGCATACCGGGCATTTTTTCAAATTTTCGTACTCAGCGCGGTAGAGGATGCAATCATTAATGCATGCATGTATCTTCAGCACCTCTAATCCTAGAGGGCAGAGAACCTTCTTTGCTTCGTACGTACTGTCAGGCAATTCGTTATCCTTTGGAAGCCTCTTCTTCATTATTTTCAGTAACTTCTCAAATGGCTTGTTACATATACCAGCATCTGCCTTCCATTGCAGCAACTCCAGTGTGGTACCGAGCTTTGTGTTTCCATCTTCGCAATTTGGGTACAACTTTTTTTTGTGATCCTCTAACATGCCCTTTAACTTTCGCTTCTCGTTTTCAGTTTCTGTTTCTCTGTGTGCATCAGCAATGGCCCGACGAAGATCATCATCAACGGGCTCATCTGATGCCTCTTCATCTTCAGCTCCCCCTGCCTCTTCATCTTCATCATGCCCCGTTACATATCATCATCATCTTCTTCTTCATTGTCTTCCATCATAACCCCTCTTTCTCCATGCTTGGTCAAACAATTATAGTTGGGCATGAAACCTTTTCACAGTAGGTGGGAGTGAATGACTTGCCATTCACGGTATTGCTTTAAGTTCCGGCAACCAACACATGGACAACATATAAAACCATCCGCCTGTGGGTAGCCACATGGACAAAATCTTCCAGGCCCGAAGTGAACTCGGGTAGGCGTCGGTCAACGTACATCCATTGCCGCCGGTTCATCTACATCATATAATTAAGTTTATCAAAAAACCATTACAAAACATCATAATATATATAAATAGTGGAAATTACCACCGTACAAATGAAAGGGTAAAGTTGCTTAACCTTAATCGAGGAGAAAGCTTAAGTGTCGCTCCGGCACCTCATATCATTTTTGTTTTGTGTGAAATCAAGCGGCATCATTCTCTCAGACATTTCATCGAACACCTCATGTGCATGGCAAAGAAAAGCAAGCAAGCACACAACCCTCACACCTTCCACCAAGAAAAAATGGAGTGAGGGCTGGTTGGGGGGTGAGCTGAATATATAGGGCAAAGAGGAGCTTTAGCACCGGTTCGTGCCACGAACCGGTGCTAATGTTTTCCTTTAGCACCGATTCGTGCCGCGGCTGGTCCCCTGGACGTCCAGACCGCACGAACCGGTGCTAATGACCCCCTTTAGTCTGGATTGGTGCCAAAACCGGTGCTAATGCTCTTTGAAGCAAAAAACCAAAGCGCTCTTTTCTACTAGTGACTCTACAAGCTGTCGTTGTGCTTGATGGAGCTGATTGACCAAGACTTCCTCTTGGGGTAGGCACGGCTTCAATGGTCGCTGCTTCCACAAGGGAGGTCGTCCGTGATCGCGTGCGTACGGCGAATGGGGCACTTAGGTCGTTAGACTCGGGACTACCTTCGTTCTTAGTCAGATGATATCATCAAGTTCGTATTGCAATCGATGATTAGCACGGATCATAAAGTAAAATCAAATGGTGTGGAACTTAAGTGAACACGAACTTAGTTTTCCTTAGTTTTCCGCTAGATGAGAACTAATAAATTTCTATAAAGTAATCGCCCGCCCATTTTGCGCCATAGTTATTGTTGGCCTATCCTGGTTTCTTTGTCTCTCAGACTATCCATAATGGGGCATCATAGCTAATATCATGCATTACATACATTAATGATGAAAGAGATGGTAATGATATCATAGATAGGTACCGTATCGTAGCACATAAAATTAGAAAAATTAATGTCAAATAAATCTTGTACTACACAATTTTGTATTGAGATTCTACATATCAATAAATATAACTAGATTATGATGTTACTACATGATATTATGCATTGTACAGTTACCATCATAATACATTAGTATCATATGCACGATACTAGTATACGATACCACCGATTATGACTAGTCTCACCACTATCTGCTTAGAAAACCGCGTGTCTATGATTTGAGCGTGGAACGGAGGCAGGCTCCATTATCAAATCTAGTTCTCGTCTCTAGCTAGCTCCTTTCTCCAATATCCGCATGGTTCTGCACTCGATCGAGAAGCCTTCCCATCGCGCGAATATACCTGATTCTGCACTTTCCACATCCACAATGAGCTAACGCAACTTCAGGATCGAAACCCAGGATCGTCGGGCCGTTGGTGCCTGTTTCCTCCCACAGCCCCCAGAAGGCTTAGCCTGACAGTTGACCCCGGCAACTCTACCGCTAGGCTATACTTCGTTGCTGCAACCGCTGTTGACCTAGCTGATACACCCCGCGTGCGATGCGACACGACGAGCGGGATGCATCGCCCTTCTTCAGCGCGTTATCTCCTGCGTCCTGCTGCCCAAGGAGGCGTTGACCCCAATTTCCCAAAACAAGAGGAGACATCGACGCAGCTTCCCATGTAACCAAATGGTTCGTGAATTTAGCAAGGCGTCCACGTTGTCCCCAGGAACAATTCCTCGACGCACGGTACCATTTACACGAGATTTGGGTATAGCGACGTTGAGGTAACGGGTCAGGCGGCGGCGACGGTGACGAGGATCCGAAGGGCGCATAGTACTGCACACGCAATCTTGTGGTAGGGGATTATTAGCACAGTAGCGATGTTTTTAGGCAGGGGATGAGACGACGGTACCATTTTGCACGAGATTAGCATACGGCGAATTAGCGATGTTTAGATAGGTGGAGATCAGACGGCCACGATAAAATTACAAAAAATCACCACATTATAGGCAAGTATTTTTAAAAACTATCACTTTACGTTAGGGTTTCAAAAACCACCACTCTAGCGCTAATATGTTACAGAAAACACTGGTTCATGTTTGATGTTGATATAATGGCCAAACTGACATATGGATCCGGTTGTCAGGCTGACATGGCGATCAATAATGATCAAAAGAGAAGATTGTTCTAATTTTGGGCTTTTTTGTAAATTTTAATGGGACACACTAGTCAAAATATACTATCCTCTCCCTTTTCTCTCTAAAAAAAGGTGTGTAGCCCCACTGGCGTTGGTCCTTAGCTCCGGCCATAACTCCGGCATGCTAGCCCCGCCGCCACCTTCTCCTGGCGTGTGTGCCCCGCCGTGGCCACCGGTGTGCTGCCACTATCGTGGCCCTCTGTGCGCTTGCCGATGCCGATCTGCGAGCATGGGCACCAACTGCCAGCACGAGCGTCGCCGCAACTCCCTGCCCCTGCGAAATGCCCCCTTCCGTGCCGCTCGGCCACGTAGGCTCACCGCTATATGCTCCTCTTCGACGGGCAAACCTTGTTCTCCATGATTGCGGAAACTCGCGAATTAGGATGTTGTGGTCGGGCCAGACATGGCTGCTGGAGCTCGGGAAGGCGAGGACGATGGCGTCGACTATGGCCATCTCAATCCAATTCCTTCGGTGAGGAAGCACCAGGAGGCGAGGTCGAGCTTGTGACGTGCTCGGTTTTGTCCGCGGCGTATTGAGTCGATGGCGCGATGGAGCTCCATCGCCACCGGGCGGGCTGTAGGGGAAAGGGGAGGGGTAGGGACGCCGCCTTGCGACCTGCGGGGGAGGGGCGGCGAGTGATGTGAAGGGAACCGAAAAACCTCACCAAGCTCTTCCAGCGGGGCGACGCCGGGGAGCTCCGGCCGAGTTCCGCCGCCGCTGCTTTTAGCACGCGCGGACGCGCACAAAGCCTGGTCTCTCTTCCAATGGTCAACGCTACATGTAAAGAAAAGATAGGAAATAAAGTAAATAAACAAATTTTCAACGTTTTACATTTTACATAGAAGTCCAGAATCTATAACTAATTTTATGTCAGCCTTACAATGGGGCCCACTAGTTAGTTGGCCATTAAACCAACATCAAACATGAATCAGTGTTTTATGTTACATGTTAGTGCTAGAGTGGTGGTTTTTTGAAACCCTAACGTAAATTGGTGATTTTTTTGAAACATTCTAATCTGGTGGTTTTTTGTAATTTTGTCGACGGGCCACGACGATGACGCGGTTCAGGTCGATCCTCTGTAACTGGGCTCGCATACTGTGCATGCAGTCAAGCTCGGAAACATCTGCCAAACACAGAACTGTCACTTTGGCTTCATACCTATCTAAACTTGTATTCATGCTTTCCGCAAAGCTGTTGGAAAGCCTCGTGACCGACTACCTTTATTTCGTTATTCTCGAAATGGAAGCGGTCCCTGATTTTCTAGTAAGAAAAACAATATCCATCATGTATCATGCCACAAATTTGCAAGTTCAAAATCTAACAAGAAATCAGCTCCATAAATGGAAAGGATTTGTTCTTGTTTCCACTTAAATGGGGATGGTGAGGTTTGCACCTTGGAAGTGGAGAAGAAATGAAAATGATTTTTTCCGTGACAACCTTAACGGGTGTAATTCGCAGTTCAGCTTAAACCAACAACTACCCACAAGAAAAAAAAAACAAAACAACAAAAAGCTTAAACCAACAACAACTATTGCACTGTCTAGTTTCCTTGAGCTAAGATACAAAATCGCATCCAAACTAATTTTGTGACATACAATATGTATTGCTCATGTATCAAGAAATCTCGTTCTTGTGAGGTTCGATGCATCCGTGCACCACATCAACCCCACGGAGCAAGAAACTAATACCAATGGGTCAGCTTCATTGTACAGTATTTTTTTTTTTTGACAATCTGATCCCTAAGCGAAACTAGTTACTCGTCTCACCCCCGACAAAGAATCAGACCGTTATGTTTGGGCGTCAACGAGGATGGAGCACAAGTTATGTAGGTCAAAGCCAAGGAAGATCAACACTGAAGTACTATTGGTAGTTCGGCGCCATTACCATTGGGCGTCGACCTCACTTCGGTGCCATGCGTCTTCGGGTCGACCTGCTTCCGACGATGCTTCTTCTAGGACCTAGCGACCTGCACAACTTCGGTTCCATTCGTAATTCGTGTCCATCATAGTAGACAGAAAGATTTTTTTTTCTCTCTCTACTCTTTTGATCCGAATCTCAAAACATAATGAATGATGATGAAAACATTCACGCACATGCGTGGGTGTACAAAACCCACACACATGCATTAGTCTTGCTGAATAAGTTTTGTCCAAGAGTCAGACTTATATATATAAAAAAAAGAAATACATCTTCATTAGAGCATGGTGTCAGCTCTACAATTACACTGTTTGAAACTGTATTTTGTAAATAATTCACTGTATATTGTATTTCGTTGGTGTTGGCTAACACCCAGTGGCAAGAAGCGAGCTTGTACTTGACGGTCAACAAGTAGTAGTAACGCGGCGCCGGCGACCGCGTCAGAGCCTCGGAGAGTTATTATCAATACGACACCCGCGGCGTCTCCCAATTCCACCAGCGACACCTCCCGGCTCGCGCGCTCTCGTCCTTCAGGCTGCAGCACCGCCCCTCTCGATCCCGCCGCAGCGCCTAGCCGAGCCGTACCCCCTCTCCAGTGGCAGCGGGCAGCGGCGACGATGACGGTGACGGTGAAGCACGCCGGCCGAGCTGAAGCAATGGAGGTCATCGGCAGGTATGTATGCATCCGACCATTGATCACGAGTACCCTTTTGTTTCCGTTCGGTACTGTCGCCTCCGGCCTGCGCGCCTCCCTTCTTGACGAGCACCGCCTCGCTCCGGAAGCAGCGTCGGAAGCAGGTCGGACAACCCGTGCCGCCTGCTGCGGCTCGCCGGCCGAGTCGCCGACAACCCGAGCCTAATTGCCGCAGCTCGCCGGCCGAGTCGCCGCGCCGACCAACTAGTCCATAGGGCAGCGCGTGCTAACGCCGGCAGCTTCTCGCCGCGAAGCTTGCCTTCCGCTGCGCCGCCCGCCTCTCACCGCGCAGGCCGACGCGGCCGCGCGGATTACCTGAGAGAAGGGGTGTGGGGAGGATTGACTTCAAGCCGCCGTGAGATCTGGCTCAACGCCCAACCTGCTGAGCGTGGATCCGGCGAGGATGGACGAGCGCCACTCTGAGACCATTGCGGCGGCGCGTTCGCGAGTTCGTTCGCTTTCCTTTTTCCTTTTTTTCTCTCGCTTATATTAAGCGGAGAGTCGTGTCTGTTAGAACGAGACCACGACCAAAAAAAAAAAAACAAATGCGTAGGGTTGCGTCATGTTTTTTTATCGAGGAGAGTAGGGTTGCGTCATGTTCTTTTTTTTTCTTTTGGGTTGAGGGCAGCATGGCTGTTCAATATCATCTATCACTGCGAGTTTCGAAGGGGGCGGACCACTGAAGCAGCAGCGTTTGTTTCGAAATATTTTCATAATGTTTTTACTTGGGACTTGACATATGTGGGATACCCTGAAGACATAGCATGGCGTGTTTATAGTGGGGCAACAACTTGCTAGTAATTTCTACGTCCGCATTCAAAACCTCTATGAACACTTTTTCCCCCACGCTGAGTAAAAGATCTTGCCTGTAATCTTATCAGGATGGAGAAGGCCTTGAGAGGAATATTTCTGGACATTCGTAGCAGCAACGAATCTACAATCCATCCAGCAAATGGCCTTCTCGAACAAGCCCTGCAAAATCTGGAGCAGTCAGCATGCTACACCAATGAGCATTACTCTCACATGCTTAATTGCTGGGCGTCCAAGCTGGAGGAAGATGCAGAGATGATCCGCCCAGGTGAAAAAGGTAGAAAACACATATTCCTCCTGAACAACGCGTGTCGTGTTTTGCAAATGATGTGCCGTCCCAAAGCAACTTTTGCCAATGAAGAACTGGTGAGTAGGCTAAATTCAACGATCCAGCGATACACCAAAAGCTACATCGATGAGTGTTGGGTTCCTCTGAGCAACACACTCCATTTGAACTTGGATGAGTTCATAGCCAGATTTCTTGCCACCTGCGATAACCAGAGGGAATGGAAAGTTACA
Organism: Lolium rigidum; assembly: GCF_022539505.1. Classification (NCBI taxonomy): domain Eukaryota; kingdom Viridiplantae; phylum Streptophyta; class Magnoliopsida; order Poales; family Poaceae; genus Lolium; species Lolium rigidum. The sequence continues at coordinate 298,418,083 of NC_061514.1, read as the reverse complement.
GCTGAGCTTAGGTACAAACTGCGAGAAGGGATAGTGGATTCGATTGTTCCACGGTATCAGGCAAGCCGAAGCCGACTATCAGGGGTGCTCTGTTCGTCCGAACAAGTAATTGGAGGAAACAATAAACCAAAGGAGTATAGTGGTAACGAACTGGAAGGGGAGATAAAGGTCTTATTCGAAGGATAAGCAGCGCTAACAGGAGAGCAGAGGGCACTTGACTTGTACACGGCAATTGCATTTATCATTTTACAGATTAAATTGTTTCCTGCCATGAACTTGCTAATTATATGTGTTTATGTGTATATTTTTCATTCTTGGAAAGGGTTCTTTTGTAATACATGTAATTATTTGATGCCATAGCAATGCAAATGTCATTTTGTGATAGTTTTGGACACCACAGCTCCAAAGCCATTTTGTTGGGAGAAATGTTACGGTACCTTGTACGTCCAACTGGTCAGTTGGAATACCAACTGATAGAATACACTAGTTGTAGGCAGTATGTTTGAAGTACATATGCAAAGAATATTACTCCCGCTCTCCCAAAATATACGGCTGCCACCTATTTCGAGGTAATACTTTGTCTAAGAATTTGACCAACAAAATATGAGTTCTATGTCACCAAATGTATTTTTTTAGTTAAATTATTGGTCAAAGTTTTAGCTGAAAACACGTCTCATCACATTTAAGCCCAACCAAAATAAAAGAGAAATAATCGGGAAAATAATGTCAACAACGTCAGATTGATGAAAACGATGATGACCCGTGCCCGCTGCGCCGTCCGGAGAATTCCCATAACTCTCTTATCACTTTGAAGCGTCGCATACCAAGCAACACCTTCAAGAAGAAATGTGACGACCTCATCGTTGCTGCTTGGACTGGTCCTAGGGTTTCCCCCGGCACGCGGAGGGCATGGGGCAGGGGTACACCCAACACCATATTTACAAAGGAACGGCGGCGCCCACGGGCATTAAACACATCTTTGCCGGCCAATCCGACATGGATTTCTCTCGACCTTAAAAAACCATGACCCCGAATAATCCATCGCGCTCCACCAAACTCGATGCCTACCAACACATGGCACCACGGTCTTGAATCAGCAATGCTGCCTCACCGTGGCAACATTGCGAGATCGGCAGGACTGAAAAAAAAGGAACGAGAAATGACTAAGTAGTGGCCACACGGGAGGGAGCAACCTCCACCATCATTGGTGCTAGCTGATCGGAGGTAGCTGAAGGAGAAAACTAGCTCCCTATGCCCGAGCGATCCCAAATCGGGCTCTTGAAGCTCCCGTTGCGGTGTTGCAGTAGGTGTGCCACCGTCGGGGCCACCCCAGCTCGAGTAGCTCAATAGTAGAAAACATGGCTTTCGTTCGAAACTGCTTAGAGCATTAGTCCCGGTCGCATTACAAACTAGGACTAATGTGAGCATTAGTCCCCCTTCGAATGGCTAGGACGCCGAAAAGTTTTATTCCTAGTTTGTAACAGGACCATTAGTCCCGGTTGGAGACACCAACCGGGACTAAAGGGGGTTGCGGCAGGCTCCGCCAGTAAGAGCCTCTTTAGTCAACCGGGACTAAAGGTTTTCTGGGTTTTTTTTTCTCCCCATGGATCATCTTTTTTATCTTTGTAAAATACAAAAGAAAATGATAGAAATTTAAAAAATTAAAATCTTTTGAGATTCATGTATGTTACGCAACCTACTGTTAGGGGAAATTAACAAATTTGAATTTTTACTTTTTTTGCAAACAAATTTTATTTCTCAGTAAGATGGCAATATCCTTTGCATACGACGTCGGGAAAAAAATATTGAAAGCGCATGGAGTCCCCATGTGTGGTTTTAGTAATTAATGACAATACCTATGGATTAATGTTTACATTGAGTTATATTTATAGAAGTGGTCCATAGGCAATGCTTGAACAATATGTTGACTTCAAGGTTGCAATAAGAAGAAAGTGATGAAGAATGAAGAAATGAAGCGCAAGTTCAAGATGAGCCAACTCGAAGAGATCATATGCTTGAAGCTTGGCATCCATATAATCATTGATATGTGAAGATGCACCGAAGAAGAAGCTCTCCCATAGTGGAGTATGGGGGAGCAATTCGCATGACTTCATCAAGCAAGCACAATCAAGAAAGGCATTCCATCTTCTTGCGGTCAAGACCATCATCATCGAGCTCAAGTGAAATGCGCAAGATTAAGGTTTGCTCTTGCTAGGGTTTCTTTCTCACCGGTCTCATTGTTTAGTTGGAGACCGGTTTATAGTTTGGTTGCCGTACTGTCAAGAGGGCTCTCGAGTGAGTAACTCGATCGTATCCTTCGAAGAGCTCAAACCTTTGCATCCTTGCATCATATTTCTTGGTTGTTATTTGGATCTTATCCATGTGGTGTTTTATAGTTTGTGGTTATTTTCATGACAAGCTCTAGTTCATCGAAAACGGATTTCCCATCGATCACTTGTTGCATTTTCGAGTTTGGTGATTTTCTCGATTTCTCATGTTGAGGTGTTGCACCTCTAATATTAATAGAAAATCTCCCCCCACTAGTTTCCATATTTTTTGGGGTAGCTCTTGTCGTCTTATTTCCAACAAAATTGGTTTCACTCAACTCGAAGCTACCAATCTTTAGTTTTTGATTTTACAAGTTTGCCATGCCGGATAATCCGGGGCCGGATATTTCCACAATATCCAGCCCCTGAAAAACGGCTAAGGACTTAAGTTCCGAAGCCACTGGATGCCAGCCGGATATTTTGCTTCGCACCGGATATTCTTGGGGGGGGGGGGGGGATATCCGGCCCTTACTTAGGCCGGAATATCCGGCCTCAGAATTCTGCAACGCCTCGATTTTCTTGGGGGTATAAATACCCCTCTTCTTCCTCCTTGGGATGTTGCTTCTCTCACTCTCTCTCTCCTCCATTGTTGACCTTGAGAAGCTTGCTCTTTCTCTCAATCCCTCATGATTCTTGCCCCCATTTGAGGGAAAAGGGAGAGAGGAGATCTAGATCCATACTTTGACCAAACCATATCATCTCTTTGTGAGTGAATCTTTGGGATCTAGATCTTGGAGAATTTTGTGTTCTCCTCTTTGTTCTTCCTCTCTTATTCCCGTAATAGCTTTTGTAGCTTTGTTAGAATTTAAGAGAGAAGGACTTGCGCATTTTAGTGGTGTTCTTGCCATTGCATTTGGTGCATCGGTTTGAGTTCTCCACGGTGATTCGTGGAAGTGAAAACGAGAAGGTCGTTACTCTTGGGTTTTTGGAACCCTAGACGGATTCTAGGCCTTTGTGGCGACTTATTGGGAGCCTCCAATTAAGTTGTGGATGTGTGCCTTAACCTTTGTGTAAGGCCTAGTTTCCGCCTCAAAGGAAATCCCTTAGTGGAACCGTGACCTAGGGCTTTGTGGCGAGGGTCACCGGAGAATAAAGTGAGGCGCCTTCGTGGCGCTCGGTGTGTGCTGTGACTACCGCATCTTGGGGTGAGGCCTTTGTGGCATTGGTGTGCATCGAGCAATAAAACCTCAAGGTGAGGCCATTTGTGGCGTTCGGGAGCACTAAGTGACATAGGCATCCCCAATGGGCCTGCCGAAGATGGTACCCGGGGTTTATCGAAGGCCCAGAACTCGAAGAATAAGAAAACTCGGAAGCCCATTTAATGATTAGGAAAGATAGTTTGTATTAGGAAAGATAGAGATTTGTAATCTTACGGGTTGGATACGAAACCCTCCCAAACTCTGTAACTTGTGTATCACGAAACCCTCGGCTCCGCCTCCTATATAAGGGGAGTCGAGGGACAAAGAAAGGATCGAATCTATCGTCAACATATCCCTAGTTTTCATAATCGTCGAGTACTTTTCGCTTGAACCTTCGAGATCTACTTGCCCTCTACTTCTAACAAAACCCTAGTCTACAATCCGTAGGCATTGACAAGTTAATCCTTTGTCAATTGGCGCCGTCCGTGGGAATTAGAGGTTGCAAGGAGCTGATCTCGATGGCACGTTCAAGATCTTCGACTTCGTCGACAGCAAGCAACGCGATGGATCGAGGTAACAAGGGAAAAACTGATCTATTCAATTTTATTCCTCACCCGCCCTCCCGTATGGATGCATGTGCCTATCTGGAGGAGCCCATCATCATGACGTTCGGAGAATTCCGATTTGGCGTCAATAAGGAAGGATCCTACCGTCTCGAAGTTCCGATCCCGTCGGAATTTTCAGGGGTCGATTCTAACTTTTCGTCGAGTGACGAGGAGTTTTCATCGCCACGCTTCGTCGACAGCAAGGCAAGCGGAAAGCTCGCCAAGATCTTCAGCAACACATCCTTCGAGTCGTCTGCGGACTCCTTTATAAGCAGCGACTCCGACAGCGTCGACAGCTTCAACTTCATCGACAAATCTGCTGCCTTAGGAAAGGTCTTCGCCAATCTTTATGATGGTGTCACCAATCCCGACAAAAATCAATACTCAACATATCATCAAGTATATGCAATCGAAGAAGCTAGCAGAGCAGAACCAGAGACGTCAGAAGCTTTCGATGATTTGGGAAATCCATACGTCGATCCCGCTGATCTCAGAAGAGGTCTAGGCACCAAATATATCGGGAATCCACCTCGCAACAGAGTCCAACTCCCGCAAGAAGCGTGGGATAGGGCTGCGAAAGCCTTGGATGGTTCAGAACCTATGACCACCACTTGCTCATCGTACAAGAACTTCAAGCATATCAATATAGACTTGCTCGGGTGAGCAGAGAGTTGGAAAAACAAACAGCATCCCTGAATAGGAGGAAGGAAGCAGCTTCTGCATCAAGCAGACGCCGAGCAGAGTTAAGCCGACAATCAGGAAATACGGGAGATAGTCACAGAGAGGCTCGAAGGAGAGCAATGTCTCGGCTACAAAAAGAAAGAGGAAACATAATCCAAAATCTCGACATGTCCTTTATGTCGATTGATGAAAGGGGAAATATCATCCCAAAAACGCCAGAAGCAGGTTACATGGCAACACAAGCTTACATCCTAGCGTCTAGACCACCTCCTGGGGACCCGAGAGAACCATTGTTCAATATGGCGATGGCTGGAGTAGGAGTAATGGGAACAGCGTTTGCAGCAACGCCTCCCGAAGAAAATCCTAGGCAAAATAGTCCACGACCCAACACAGCAGTTCAAGACCCACCAAGAACAAGTGGAGCAAGAGACACAGCAGTCCAAGTAAGGGTGGACAGAGCGCGACAAGAAAGAAGGGAGCGTCAGCACTCACCAGAACTTGCCGACGAAGATATGTGTGGGCTCCCGTGCTTTACGAGAAGAGTTCGAAAAACTCGAGTCCCAAAAGGATTCAAGTTACCCGAGAATTTCAAGAAATTCGACGGCCTGCAAGATCCCGAGGATTGGCTCGTGGATTATCTCGAGATGGTGAAGCTGGTAGGAGGAACCAGAGCAACAGCTATGCAAAGTATCCAAGTCCACCTGAGCGGTGCCGCGAGATCTTGGATAAAGAAACTTCCCCTTAATTCCATCGACAGCTGGGATAACTTTGAGGACATCTTCGTGAAAAACTTCCGATCCACCTGCAAGAAACCTGCGTCGTTGGAAGAGTTGAGGGCGTGCCGACAGAAACACGACGAGTCGATGAGAAAGTATATACGGAGGTGGAACATTATTAAAAACTCGGCGGAGGATATATCTGACGAGAGAGCCATAGATGCGTTCGTGGCAGGAATCCGACGAGCAGATTTCGTCGAGGACTTGGGGAGAACTAATCCCAAGACAATTTCAGCACTGATGGAAATAGCTAACAAGTGGGCAGATGGAGAAGACGCAATATACAACAAGCGACACAGATCGCCAGAGGAAGATCGTGGTCGAAATTATCAAAATAGAAGGCGATTTTCTCGCCAGTTCTACAACAACGATGCTCCCGGCCATATATCGGCTGGTTTTCGAGGAAATTCTGGAGGAAACAATCGAGATGACTACCAAAGGAGCAATGAGCAACAAGGTGACAATAGAGGTGACTCTCGCGGTCAAAGGCAAAATAGTGGACCAAGGTTTCAAAGACCTTATGTGTCCCCCGAGGAAATGATGAACGGACCGTGTCAGATGCATTTTTATCTCGACGGCAACGGCAAGAGGCAGTCAGGACATCTCCAGAAAGATTGCCGTAATTTTCAAGCAATGTTGAGAGCCGCAGGAATTGCAAACAGCCAAGCCATGAACAGAAATCCTCAAGGACCAAGGAGTGAGATCCACCTACCACCTCCTCCCGCAATTACTGATGAAAATCGGCATCAGCTCAGGATAGCGGCAGCACCACAACCACCTCCATATGTTGATCCCAATTCCAATGGTGCAGTTCTGATGATTCAGAAAGCCAGGCCGTCCAACAGGGCGCAGAAGGTAATATCTCGACAAGTGTTCATGGCAGAGAAGATGCCTCCACCAACAGTCGAGTATCTAAATTGGTCGGGGCAAGACATCGGCTTCACAATCGCGGATCATCCGCAGCAAGTTCCTCGACCAGGACAGTCAGCACTCATCTTACCCGCAGTAATTGCTGGTTTCGACGTGTCGCGAGTTTTCATAGATGGCGGCAGCAGCTTAAACCTCATGTATGCAGATACATTGAGGAAGATGAACATATCCCTAGCAAACTTGAAACCAACTGACACACGTTTCCACGGGATTACACCAGAGAAGCCAAGTTACCCATTGGGCAAAATCAACCTCGACGTTCAGTTTGGAACCCGAGAAAACTACAGGATAGAGAATCTGGAATTCGAAGTCGTGGATTTCCCGTCGCAATATCACGCTTTGTTGGGGCGACCAGCGTATGCCAGGTTCATGGCAGTGCCGCATTATACATATCTGTTGTGGAGGTTGCCCGGGCCCAAGGGACCTATCACAATCAAAGGAAGTTTCGCGTTATCTGATAAATGCGACAAGGATTTTCATCGACTATCAGAAACTTTCGGGATGCAAGCAGAGTATGCGGCGCCAAGGTTCACTGATTATGATGTGCTGCCAGAGGTAGGGAGATCTTCTAAGGAGCCAACTTTCAACACAACCAAGGATTCAAAAGAGGTACAGATCCACCCGACAGATCCAAAGAAAACGACGTCCATTGCCGCAAACATGGATGTCGCATAGGAAAGCGCGCTCGTCGAGTTCCTCCGTGAGCACCGGAAAATCTTCGCATGGTGTCCAGCTGACATGCCGGGAGTACCCGGGGAACTCGCCGAGCACCACCTCAATTTGGATCCTCTCGCAAGACCGGTAAAGCAACCTTTGCGGCGTTTTCGGAGCCTAGCCGCAAAGCCATGTTATCTGAAATAGATCGACTCAAAGATGCTGGGTTCATCAGGGAAATATCTACCGAAGCCACGTGGGTAGCTAATCCAGTGATGGTGCTGAAAAAACACACAATAGTCCTTCGCATGTGCGTTGACTTCACGTGTCTCAATAAACATTGTCCCAAGGATCACTTTCCCCTCCCAAGGATCGATCAAATCATCGACTCCACGGCAGGATGCGAACGTCTTTCCTTCCTGGACGCATATTCTGGTTATAACCAGATAAGATTAAAAGAAGAAGATGAAGCCAAGACAGCGTTCATCACACCTTATGGCGTGTTTTGCTACAAAACAATGCCCTTTGGTCTGAAAAACGCAGGAGCAACATATCAGCGGATGATGCAGAAGTGCCTAGCAACACAGATTGGAAAAAATGTACAAGTCTACATTGACGATGTCGTAATAACATCAAAGAAAGGGTCGACTCTGATCGAAGACTTGAAGGAAACCTTCGACAACCTCGACAAGTTCTGCCTCAAGCTGAACCCGACAAAGTGCTCTTTTGGAGTTCCTGCAGGAGAACTTCTCGGGTTCTTAGTATCAGCAAGGGGGATCGAAGCTAATCCCGAAAAAATACAGGCCATCGTCACTATGAGAAAGCCAACAAAGCTGAAAGAAATACAACAGTTAACGGGGCGAGTCGCAACTTTAAGCAGATTCGTCGCCAGGCTAGGAGAAAAGGCGCTGCCGTTCTATGCATTGATCAAACAGGGGGAAAAATTTCAATGGAACGAGGAAGCAGATAGAGCCTTCGAGAACCTCAAACGAGCAATTTCGACACCACCGATATTGGTGGCACCGAAAGAGAAAGAACCTCTCCTCTTGTACATTGCAGCCACACCTCAGGTGGTCAGCACGGCCCTAGTAGTCGAGAGAGAAGAAGAAGGCAAGCTCCATGGAGTTCGGAGGCCGAGTATATTTCATCAGAGAAGTACTGTCGCCCTCAAAACAGCGGTACCCGCAATATCAGAAACTGGCATATGGAGTATTCACGACAGCAAGAAAATTGCGACACTATTTTTCGGCGCACCCGATAATAGTGGTCAATGAAGCTCCTTTGTCAAATATATTGAACAACCCAGAAGCTACGGGTCGTGTCTCCCTTTGGGGAATAGAACTTTCCCCTCGGGACATCACGTACGAGAAAAGAAAGGCAATAAAATCGCAGGTCTTACCAGATTTCATTGCAGAATGGATGGAGCTACAAAACACGGGGCCTCCAGATTTATCGAGAACCTGGACCATGAACTTCGACGGGTCCAAAAGGTTGGAAGGTGCTGGAGCGAGCGTGATATTGGTATCACCCGAAGGCGATAAGTTGAAATATGTTTTGCGGATGACGTTCCCAAACGCGTCTAACAATGAAGCAGAATATGAAGCTCTCATACACGGGATGAAGATGGCGAAAGCTTGCGGTGCAACCCGACTGAAAATTTTCGGCGACTCACAATTGGTGGCACAGCAAGTCATGAACCAATGCGATGCAGTCAACGAAAGTATGATAGCATACAAAGAGGTGTACAATGAGCTGGAAAAACTATTTGATGGTTGTGAGGTAAACCACATCAGCAGGATGAGCAACGATGAAGCCGACGTTCTTGCAAACATTGGGTCACAGTGTCTCGCGATTCCTCCAGGCGTGTTTTGGGAAGAGATTAGCGAGAGATCAACAAAGCCAGCAAAAGCAAAAAAGGAGAAGAAAGAGAAACCCTCGAGTATCACCAAAGACATAGCAGAAGAAGAAGAAGAGCAAGAGCTAGTCATGATGGTGCAAATTCCATGGATGCAGGATTACATATCATATATCCTAAGGAAAACGATACCCAACGATCCTGTTGAAGCAAGGCGAATAATCAGGAGATCAAAAGCCTTCACTGTGGTCAAAGGGGAGTTGTACAAACGAAGTATTTCGGGCGTGCTACAGAGGTGCGTTACACCCGAAGAAGGAAGAATCATCTTGAAAGATGTGCACGAAGGGGTATGCGGGCACCACGCGAGTAGCAGAGCTATCGCGGCCAAAGTTTTCAGAGCAGGATTTTATTGGCTAACAGCAATTGAGGATGCGAAGGAAATAGTGCGAACCTGCGACGCGTGTCAAAGATTTGCGGCAAGACCTCACTCGCCAGCAGCAGAACTTATGCCAATCCCACTATCTTGGCCCTTTGCTCAATGGGGTCTCGATATGGTGGGTAAACTACACAAAGCTTCGCCAGGAGGATATGAGTACTTGTTGGTGGCTATCGACAAATTTACCAAGTGGATAGAAGCAAAGCCAATAAACTCACCAGATGCAGCATCCGCAATAAAGTTCGTGAAGAGCATCGTCTTTCGCTTTGGAGTACCTCACAGCATTGTCACAGATAACGGCAGTAACTTTACTTCCAAGGAGTTCAAAGCATATTGTGCAGAAGTGGGCATAAAACTAAGTTTTGCGTCTGTCGCACATCCACAGACCAATGGTCAAGTCGAAAAAGCCAATGGCATCATCTGCAATGGCATCAAGAAGCGCCTGCTAGGACCTTTGGAAAAAGCTAGGCATACTTGGCCAGAGGAGTTACCAAGTGTTTTGTGGAGTATTCGAACAACACCAAATACAGCGACGCGAGAAACGCCGTTCTTTTTGGTCCACGGAGCTGAAGCAGTCTTGCCGGTAGAAATAGAGCACGATTCTCCACGAGTCGCAGAATATGACGAAGAAACTTCGAGAAAAGCTTTGGAGGATGATGTCGACGCACTCGATGAAGCTCGAGACGAAGTCCTGTCACGAGTCGCCAAATATCAGCAGGACCTAAAAAACTACCACAGTCGACGATTACGGCCAAGATCTTTCCAAGTTGGTGACCTGGTTTTACGACTCAATCAAAAAAGCCATGAAAAACTCGAGTCACCATGGCTAGGACCCTACATCGTCACAGAAGTAATAGAAGGAGGAGCATACAGAATCAAAGACAAGAAGACAGGGATTGACGAGCCAAATCCCTGGAACGTGGCACGACTCGGGCGTTTCTACGCCTAGGTGTCGAAAATATAGTCCTCCTTTGTAAAGCTACAATGTACTGAAACGCCCGCGAGTTTTCAGACGCACTCTTTTCCTTTTTCGGGGCACCGAGTGGGGCCGGGAAAGGTTTTTAATGAGGCGGGCTCGCGGTGCTGCAATATAATAAAGATAGTGGAATTATATATCTTTTTCTCGACAGGAACAGGGGTTTTCCCCTAAACGATACAATATAGATATAAACACAGTGTCGATAAACGCAAAAAAAAAAAAGCATCCTGCCTTGGTAAAAATACCTCGCCAAAATAAAAAGAGATATAGACAAAATAGTGATCAACAAAAAGCTCGGGGGCTTGCACCCACAAAAAATAGCACACAGAGTATATTATCTTGCCTTGGGACAACCTCGCATTATAATAAACAACAATATCGCAACCAAAACGCCCGGGGGCTTGGCGACAAAAATAACAATATAATGACTTTACAATATAGACCATATACACGGGATACAAACTTTGGAATAAGTTCATCTTCAAGGATTTCCCAATATATTGTCTATGGTCAAGCGCTCATTATTTACAGCGCGAGTGCTATGCTCAGCGTAGCTACCCTTCACGAAGAATTCGGAATCCAACCGAAGAAGTTCACCCATCATAGCTTCAGCAACAGGAGTAACAATGTCATCATATTTGCCGAAGTTTCTTCTCCGCTTCGACATCTTCTCCAAACACTTCGGAACAATTTGCCCCACGTCTAACTTCGGGTAGCAAATCTTTATCATGATCATCGCAAACCTTGCGCCAGCTGCTAGTTGGGCTCGTACAAAGCCATGAATGCGAGGAGCATCTCGAAACTTGTCCATCAACGCAGGAAGGGTCTCTGGCATCTTATTGCGAGGAAACATGGTACCATAGACCAGAGACAAAGTCCTTGTACAGAAGTCAAGATACTCGCGAACCTGAAGCGCGCGATCTTGAAATCTCACGATTTGGCGAGTCCGTTCAGGCGTACCCCAAAAAGTCGACCCATGTTCACGTGCAAGCCGAAGAAGAACATTGGAACGAGCCTCGACACGTTCATCTCCAGTAGCAGTATCCAAAAACGCACCTATTGTTTCTTAAAACAAGTCAGGGGGCAATAAGGAGACAAGTAGCAAAGAAAAAGAAGAAGCACGACAAAGATAATGAAACATACCTGCCATATCCAAGCTAGCATCTATTAGCAGCTGGAGCATAGAATTTTCCCGAGACGCAGCTGCAGCAGCTTCAGCAACAGCAGAGTCCTTTTCAGCAATGGCAGTTTGAGCTTGTTGAAGTGCAATTTTTTCTCTTTCAGAAGACTCTCGAGATTGTTCCATGAGCTTAAGCGATTGTTTCTTCGTGGACTGAAGTTGTTGTCGAAGTTCCCGCAAATCTTCCGACAAAGGTGTACTTGAAGGACCTTCAAGGAAATTGTCATCGGTTTCTACTTTCTTCGACAGGGAAGACGCAGGAGCAGCATTGGGAGAGCAAGGATTGGTCGAATAATTGTCAAATATCAACTGGAAAATAAAATCCCCGGATCAATGATAGCACCAAGAGGAATTTCATTGCTTCTAGAAAGTTTACATCGTCATTACAAAAGAAGTTCTCCTAAGGGACTAGCAGGGTAATTGTCGCCAAGTCTAGAGTGGCGACAATAGCAAAAGAAACAGAGAAAGCAAAAAATAGAAAAGACAAAGGCATTCAATTAGACCTCTGGCCTTGACGATCTAGGAGTCGAAGCTGGCTTGATCCCAAGATACGCCAGAATTTTCTTCGTGTTGGGCTTCGCCGCCTTGACCAAGGATCGCCACTTGAGCTGTTCAATTTGTTCCGTGTCGCCAACTTTGGTCCAGTCAATAGTCTGTTGACTGTCAGCAACCAGGGCAACAGTGCTTTCAACGGCAACCTTACGGTTCTCATGGCGCATCTTCAGCCCAAGATCTTCGGGAGGATTAAAGCACTTGGCTAGTTTAAGGAAAGTTGCGGGTGCCTCTTTCTTCGGGAAGAAATAGGAGAAGAGCCGCAACAGTCCTGCTTTAGCTTCGTCGATACCTTCACGTGCCTCCGTCCCGTGAAATTCGAGGAATGAAACGGCGTCAAGCAGAGGATCATTATCGGGATCTTCAAGTTCATATTCTTGAGCCGTTCTAGCTGAAAAGATGAAAATTCATTTAGCAACAAACGAGTAAAGAAAAGAAGATCCAAAAGATCTGAATTGAGGCAAATACTTACTGACAAAGCGACGATTTTGGGTCCTTATGCGCTTAAGGATAGCTTCTTCGCGAGCAGATTGAGCAGTTATATGTTCACTCAGCGAAGTCTCGGCATCTTGAAGTCTCTTCCGGAGATCTTCGACACCAGCAGCATCAGCCTTGGCCTTATCAGCCTCTGCTCGAGCACCAACAGCATCTGACTCAGCCTTTTTGCGAGCCTTTTCACTTTGCTCTAATTGTTGAGCAAGTGTGTTGGCACGCTCATTGGCTTCCTCCAGTTTTTCTACCAAGGAAGAAAAATATAGTTCAAAATCTCGACAACAAAGGAGCAAAGGAACAGAGGCAAAAAGAAGGAGCAAAGCATTACCTTCAGTTTTACTAGCATATTCACGGTACCCAACAAATTGGGCACCGATGCGAAGAAGATCCTTGATCATAGGCTGTTAAACAAGGATAAAGGGAAAATGGCGGTATGAGGAAAATATGATGGAGCGTGGAAATCAACAAAGAAAACATAAACAATGACAGGGAAGTTAAGAACCTACATCCTCCAAGAGAGGGTTAGAGGAGCTACTCAATTGGAGAGTAGGCTCCGGGATGATCTCCGTCCTTGCCCTTTTTGGTGAAGGGGCTCGGGGGCTTGAAGGAGAAGTAGCAGCGTCGACGTTCCGTCGAGGAGGTGAAGTTTCTTCTCCTTCAACTGGCGTCTCCGAGGCGACTAATGTATGTGACGTACTCGTTCGAGCAGCCACATCAGCAGTTGGTACTTCTTCTTCATCATCACTACAAGAAAAATGTCGACAATATAAAAAGCAAGATAGACAAAAATCTTCAAATACAAATAAAAATAGAAAAAGGACTTACGAACTGATGAGGGTCCCGAGGTATGGATCATAAGCTGCCTTCTGCGGTGAAGGAACAGCTTCTTCGGGTTTAGAGGTCCCGGAATCTTCGACATCATCCCTCTTCCTTTTGTTCTTTGGAGAGACAGCAGGAGGAGGAGATTGTGCTGATGCAGTGCCTTCAGAGGCAGCATCCTTTTCAGCAGATCCCGCAGATTTTCAAGAATCTGCGGGTTCATTCACAAAAGAGGGGGCCTCTTGGTTATCATCAGAGATAACGGCCCTTTCTTCGACTTCCCCACCTTCAGGAAGAGGAGGAAGTGAAACAAGATTTGGGTGGTCCTGTACAAAAAGAGGGAAGGATATCAGAAAGGAGCAACAATGCAAAAAGCAAGGCAATAACAAATTACGCGACAATGTTTACCTTAGGAAGTGCATGGGCGGCGCTGTATGGTTTCACGCGACAAGAAGAAGGGACAGAATCTTTTTCTTGCGAGGAGGTGATTTTTCGGACAAGTTTTTCCAAGTCCTTAACCTCCAAATCCGTCGACAGCCGATCCACATCTTCGTCGCCAGTATATTTCCAGAGAGGAAATTTGCGAGCCTGAAGAGGCTGAACTCTACTCTTAAGGAAATACACTATAATCTGGATACCTGACAATTCTTTGCCGCGAGTATTTTGCAACTCATGGATGCGAGTCATCAAGGCCTCAGTCGAAGCTCTTTCTTCTTCGGTAGCCTCTGCATCCCAGGAACGGCGACGAAGAATTCTTTCGGCACCATCGAACGGAGGGATGTTGTCCTCTGCGCATCCATGGTTTTCTTCCCGAATGTACAACCACCTCTTGCGCCACCCTTGAACGGAGTCAGGGAGTTTGACGTCGAAGTAATTGGCAGTGGAGCGAATAGAGATAACAACGCCGCCTATATTATAGGCGACATTGGGAGAGCCATTGCGGCGACAGAAGAAAATGCGCTTCCATAGCGCCCAATTGGGCGAGACGCCAAGGAAGGCTTCGCAGAGAGTAATGAAAATGGAAATATGGAGGATTGAGTTTGGCGTGAGGTGGTGAAGTTGAAGACCGTAGACAAAAAGTAATCCACGGAGAAAAGGATGAATGGGGGCGGATAAACCGCGGATGAGATGGTCGACAAAACTTACCCGGTACCCCATTGGAGGGGCTGGGTAGCTTTCTTCACTGGGGAAGCAAACCGCTTTGGGTTTCTTGGTAATCCCCAGCTTCTTCAAGAGATTCAGATCCTGGTTCGTGACCTTGGACCTCTCCCACTCCGCGGCTCCTAGATCCGCGGCAGCCATTGATGAATCAGGTGTGCTGTGCCTGGTCAAGCGACGCGGTGGCATCAACAATGGCAATGGAGTGCAGCTGCGAAGAGAAGAGCTCTGGGAGCAGTGGAGCGCAGGAGGAGGTTTTGCAGAGGAGAGCAGGAGAACGGCGCGAGCGGAAGTGTTCGAGGAAGAAGAAGGGGATCTTATATATAGGTGCGGTGAAGCGACGGAACCGTTGGATGAAAAAAGAATGCAGGAGATGATCACCACGTGGCAACAAGGGTAAAATAGTATTTCAACATTGACGAGGTTACAGAACGTGTGCCAGAAAAAGAGGAGAACATGTGTCCTCCACTTGCACGACGTGTCCATCAGATAAGAAAATGGGACCCACAAGGCAGCGAAACAAGCGGTAATGGTCAGTTTCCAAAATAGAAATCATGGCTATCATCAGCAAGGACGTCGTCAAGATAAAAGAAAAATTCGACTATGAGGTTTCAAAAGTTTATCGACAACGCAAGATTACCACGGGAGCCTTTGATCAAATACAAGTTTTTGCCCAAACGCTCGGGGGCTACTTTGGAAAGATAGAAAATTTCGAGTATGACAATATAGAAATGGCGAGAGCCTATGACCAAATACAAGCATTTGTTCATAGCCTCGGGGGCTACTCCCATCGGGAGCGCTGGTCGCGCACCCGATAGATATAACAATATCGAGAAGGATTATAAATATAGCGGCAAAGGATACTAATCTGTGGAGCCTACATCCAAGCACAAGTTCTTGGTTGTAGACTCGGGGGCTACTCCCATCGGGAACGCTGTTCGCGTGCCCGATGAAATTTTCGAATAGAGCATATTTCGAGTTACACAGATAACTCTACATATACTCCCATCGGGAAGACAAAATAAGTCATCAAATATGACTCGATAAAATGTGCTATTCCAACAGCCGAAAAGCACTCGACAATATATTCTCAGAGCGCTAAAAGTCGCGAATGAATCTCTGAATGCCGCAAAACTTTGTGAAGGTAAGACCCCAGATCCGTTCTGAGCGGCGTGGCACCGTCTCTGACGGCGGATTGCTACTATTTTCCGTATCAACAGATACGAAGAAAAATCCTAACGGACGCGTTAGGTACCCGATAAAATATGGCTGGGACTCGACGGAATGGTAAGACCTTAAGCGGCACCTGTCGAAGTTTACACCGGTATCCCGAGGTCATGTCCGGGGACGTGATCTTGAAGTAGGTTTTGCGGATTGCCACTAGAGCGGTTAACTAGTACACGATCCGTCAGATGAACTAGCCCCAACTACCGTTATCCCTGTACAAAATAGTGTTTGCATGTCGAAAGATTATGTGATGAGTAAAGTTGGAGATTTTCCCTGATTCTTCGATTCAAGAAAAATCTCGGGGGCTACTGACATAGGCATCCCCAATGGGCCTGCCGAAGATGGTACCCGGGGTTTATCGAAGGCCCAGAACTCGAAGAATAAGAAAACTCGGAAGCCCATTTAATGATTAGGAAAGAT
The DNA here is from genome assembly GCF_022539505.1 of Lolium rigidum. NCBI lineage: Eukaryota > Viridiplantae > Streptophyta > Magnoliopsida > Poales > Poaceae > Lolium > Lolium rigidum. The sequence continues at coordinate 298,401,853 of NC_061514.1, read as the reverse complement.
AGTTTGTATTAGGAAAGATAGAGATTTGTAATCTTACGGGTTGGATACGAAACCCTCCCGAACTCTGTAACTTGTGTATCACGAAACCCTCGGCTCCGCCTCCTATATAAGGGGGAGTCGAGGGACAAAGAAAGGATCGAATCTACTGTCAACATATCCCTAGTTTTCATAATCGTCGAGTACTTTTCGCCTGAACCTTCGAGATCTACTTGCCCTCTACTTCTAACAAAACCCTAGTCTACAATCTGTAGGCATTGACAAGTTAATCCCTTGTCACTAAGCCACCGCACCTCTCAAACGGAGATTAGCACTCGCAAGAGTGTGAACTTCGGGATAAATCATCGAGGTAGATCCATTCTAGATCAGACTGAGATTGATCAAACTCTCTGATTTTACTGTACATGCAAAGAGGAGAAGGGTTTTTTATGCTGGGGTTTTGCATGTTATGCTTGTTGTGCCAAAGATTAAGCTGAGTAGCCCTACTTTGTTCAGAAACGAGCGCAAGATGAGTTAGACGAGTTGAAGAACGAGGTTGCTATGCTCTAGAATGTGCAGAAAACTCAAGCACAAGTTATGAGGTCTAAGAAACAAGAATGAGATGCAGGAAGAAAGGCTTTGGTGGCTGAAAAGAGAAAGTTAGAGTATGATATATATACGATCTGCTCCAAGTGAATTTTGCAAACAAGGAAAACTTCAAGAGGATTAGGGCTATTTGTGATGATTGATGAATGTGTTAGAGATGTTAGTGTAGGAGATTCTGCTAATGGTTGAACTAGGTAGGATTTGTAATGTACACTAAGTAGCATTTTAAATGTACACTGCCCTGCATTTGAACTAGTACTTATGTTGTTTGTGAGTGAACTAGGCCGATGATTATATACATGGAGCATACTATAAAGAAATGATTGATCAGAACCTATGACATGACTGAACATAACCATGTTATTGGTTCTGATCAAACATCTCTTTCATATGTCCTGATACTATGAGGCATATATGTTACCTTGTTTTCCATGTTTCTGCTTCTTCAATGGTGGTATCCAACCTTGTGCATTGGCCAATGATTCAAATATGACACTATGGAAGGCAAGATGCTGCCCTCAAACTTAGTCGTGTGTGCCACATGCCTTGCACACTACCCTTAGTTTGCGGACATCCCCTTTGCCTACCGTGTGACCTAATGTATGAGGCATAGGCCAATGATTCGAATATGGCATTATGGAAGACAATATGCTGCCCTCAAACTTAACCGTGCGTGCCACATTCCTTACATACTAGGTTTAGTTTGGGGATGGTTTTTAGCTATTATGTGACCCAATGTATGAGAATTGGATAATGTTGTGAGCACTTGTTTGTTCTGAGTAGCCACCTCTAATGGCTTGGATAATGTCGAGTAGAGTGAAACTTATTCATATCGTGTTTGGAAATCTGCTAGTACAACCAAACAACATCATTTACGTTTTAGGTTGCTACTTGGCTTTAAAACCAACCTACCAAACAGTCAGATCCCAAATTTTCAGGGAACCGAAAAAACTCTATGTAGCCTACCGAGCAACAGAGATTTTTTGGCCCGTACACGCAGAACGTAGTGGTAGACGAAATTGATCCAGCTACCAAACGGGCCTAGTGGTATCAAGCAAACCAGACCGGGGGTGCGTCATTGGCTCATCCGCATCATCGTCTTTTTTTTTCCCGATAAAATCTGCATCATCGCCTGATTTGGATTGGCTGCAATCTGAACTGGAGCTCGAGACATCCGTCGTTGGCGGTGGCATCGGATCCAAGTTATTCGACAACCACTGCGTTGTGGAAGCTGAAGGCTCATAATGGCATCTCCAATCCTGAATTCTGAAGGAGATTGACAGTGCAGATACAAGACACTATCAGGATGGACTGGGTCACTATCACTGAGAATAATGAATACTACACTCAATTAAAAGTTTGCCCGCTCAATTAAAAGCAACACACTCATTTTCTTCAGACGTGAACCTGTCAATCATAAACCCAACTGAACACCACAAGTGCATTACAGCCAAATAAGAGAGCTGAACCAAAGCTAGTAGTTTCTGCCTACTCAATGTACTGTTACAAATCTCTATATAACTGAACATACATCAAAGCAAAATGCCTTCATGCATTATTCCAACGCAGTGCTGTGTATACTTCAAAACAGTCTATGTCAGAGAATAGACTTTTGTATAGCTAAGGCCTAATGGGGCGCATATACAGATAATTAGGACACCTTCTAAGGAGATAAATATACAGGTAAAACAATCAGGCTCGTGGCAGGCATTTACAATTAGTCGTCTTTTCAGCCTTCAAAAATTGAATTGATATTCTTTTCCAGCTGCTCAACAGTATGCTCCTTTTGATACTTTTTTGGTTGCATGAATCGCTTCAGTGGATAGACCAACTCTGAAAGTCGCCTTGGATTTGCCTGCAGTGCACATACGAAAGCCTCGTATGGTGTAACAACTGCATCATGTATCTCGTATCGCAGATCATACCTAAAACTAGCTAAAACCGTCCAGGCCATTTGGCGTCTGCAGATGGTATCAAATTCTTGAGTAAATAAACCCAAGGATGTACGGCGTGGGCTCTTCAAATAATCTTCCCTTAATAGCATCCTTTTAAGTGGAACCCAACATTCATCAAGGTAGCTCTTCATGTATTGTTGGACCATACAAATGAGGCTATTCACCAGTTCTATGTTGGAGAAGGATGCTCCTGGACAGCGCATCTTCTGCCAAACATCACAAACATTATTCAAGACGATTATGTGCTTTCGACATTTTTCACCTTCTTTTTGACCTTGACATATCGTTTCTGCATCTTCCTCAAGCTTGCGTACCCAGCAGCGAAATATCTGAGAGTGAGGATCAATGCTGAGGTCTCCAGTTGCAAGTATTGACTGCATAATATCTGTGTTGTTGCCCAAAAATTCTAGGACATGTTTGTAAACAACAGTTGCTGGATGAATAATAATTTTTTCACTGTTATCAATGTCAGTTATAGTTCGACCAACTATTCCACCTAAAGCATCAACCATCTTGCTCAAAGTAACAGCAATCTCATCAGATGTGTTCAAAGGTAAGCCCTGTACATTGTACAGGACGTCAATGAGTGCGTCCAAGATAGTCAGCACTTCCTGAATATGGCAAGCACACCAGTTTGCATCACTGAATGCACGTGCCACCTCCAGGAGATTCTCAACAGATTGCCCAGCAACCAATGCAAAACACTCTTCTTTTAATTCTTGACACAATTGCTGATTCTGCCCATTCAATTCTCGCCATATGAAACAAACAAGTGCACTAGTGATTTTCAACTGGATGACCATTTCAGTTGATTCTGTGGCCAACGCACAAAGATCTGCGTGAAAAATTGTCGGGTCTCCAGCGACTTTGCACAATCTGTTTCATCGAAAAGATTCAAAATCATAATCTATTGCAAAGTACATAGAAACTTTCAGAGAACCCAAAATTGTAAATCATAGAACATACGCTCATCCTCGCACAGAAAATAACATCAATTCAACTACAAACTGCATGATATATCATGAGAAACCATAAAATATACAGTATGAAATATAACTGCGGAGGCAACCCCATGATTTGAACTTAAGAGTAAGGGTGGCACTTGATGTAGTTGCTCACATGGACGCTACTTGGTCAATTACTGACACAAGTCAAATAAATTAACTCCACAGTTTTGCATGAGAAAAGCTCTATATAATCAGCATGCATTTATTTTTCCTTGAGGTTGCTGTTATTTTGAGATAAATGCTTGATGTTTTCATGAACCATACATTTGCACTAATTTAAACACCTAAGAATCTACGATAGTACCATGGTGGATTTTACCAGGTGCAAAAAAACAAACATATAACAAGATTTCACATGTAAGAGTAGGAAATTGTAGCAATGGCAGGAAAGGAGCGTATAATAGGCTACATGAAAGGCCTATGTCAAGCTTGAAACTTTGAAGTGGTATATATGTTTATTTTTCTTATGGATAAAGAAAGATTGCAAAGCTTGGAAGTGGTATTAAATATGTTCTGTAACAAGGTCAGGGTCTAACATAGAGAGTGCGCTGGCATTTAATCTTTCTTTGAGGTTGCTATTATTGTGAGCAAAATGGTTGATGTTATCATGAACCATACATTTGCACTAATTTAGACGGCTATGAACATAGAGAGTTCGCTGACATTTATTCTTCCTTGAGGTTGCTGTTATCTTGAGAAAAATGGTTGACGTTATCATGAACCATACATTTGGTCTAATTTAGACGCCTAGGATAATACCATGGTGGATTTTACATGGTGCAACTAAACATATTTCAAGGTTTCATATGTAAAAGTAGGAAACTGTAGCAATAGTAGGAAAGAAATGCATAATAGGCTACATGGAAGGCCTATGTCAAGCTCGAAATTTAGAAGTGGTATATGTATTCCTTATTCTTATGAAGAATGCAATATTGCAAAGATTGGAAGTGATATTACATATGTTCTGTAACAAGGTCTGGGTCTAACATAACGAGAGCGCTGAAGTGGAGTGGACTGGGCACCCCAGCCGTACGGATATAGACTGAAAAATGTTGCACATTGCAGATAACTCTGACGAAACTACCATATCAATGCAGGTGTGTGTAACTAAAACATTATAGTGCTCTCCAAAAGTGTAAAATATCATAGTGCCCCAGTGATTCAATTGGATGGAAGAATTGTTGTACATTCAAAAATAACCCAAGGAAACTAGCAATACTATATCAGCATAAGTACATGCCAGTAAAATCTGCTGTCCATAAAGAAAATACCAAACTGCTCCATAGAGCAGTCCTGTGTAGGGAAAAAATGTTGCCCATTTTGGAGAAGATATCCTTTAAAGGAAAGTAACGGATCAAAACAGATCCATGCGTAGTAGAGAACGTACCGGGTGCTCCCGGTACCCCAAACTAAAAAACCACCAAAATGAAGTGATAAAAAAAATCTGAAATTACTTTTTTATCATAGATATAGAACCTGGATGCACCATGATACAAGATTTCAGATTTAAGTACATTTCACAGCTTGACATACAAAAAAAAATGCCAAATTTTGTTGTGAACTGCACCAAATTCATTAGACCTATGAATTTGGCCCATCATTACTATAAGCATGAAATTTGCCTTTTTATAATTCCCTAGTTGTGTATCAAATTTAAATCTTAATGTCCGTGCCATGGTAGATTCATGATCTATATATATGCTGATTATTCTTCAGATTTTTTTCACAACTTCAAGGAGTGAAAGCCTAGTTTTGGTGTGCCAGGTGCACCCCAGGGAGAGGAGTAGATACTATCTTGAGGTGAAAATTCCAAAGTGCTCCATGGAGCTGTCCAACGTAGAAGTAGGCATTGCTTGTATGAGCTAAGGATTGCCCAGATGGAATCCCGAATGTTTTTTTTCTTATTATTATTTCCTAGTACTCACATTTACTGCAAGATTGACCATTAGGTGGTATCAGTTCCAGGAAATGACAGCGGCTATCAGAAGGTGCAAATTGAAGCCCAGATGGCGTCTGAATACAACATTTTGGAATAAACACTACAACATTGGCCATTGGACTGAACGTTGCAACATTGATTGAGTAAAAAACCTAGATCTGGGTACTAATTTTCCATTTCATCAATGGAACAACATTTCATATCTGAAGATACAGTGTGAGTGTGTTTCCAAAATGAAGAGTGGTTCAGAAACCCGCTGCTGCAAAGGATATGTGCAGCTCAAGCTTTGTGTTACAAACTAATTAAGGTTTACTGAACTTTTTTTAATATTCCAGCACTTGCTGAAACATTGCAACAGCGTATGGCTGTGCTAAACCAACTGGCGGTTTGCACCTTTGGCCCGGATGAATATTTGCACTAACTTAAGAAAGAAACTCACTGCTCAATCCCATTGATCAATTAAATGTTGATCGTTTCAGTGAATGAAGACAGTAAGGCATTCTAGTTGTACTGGCGGCAAAAAAAAAAAAGCCAAAGTTGAATCAAGAATATTTCCTAACTGAAGCTAATAACAGAGCAACAGAGACCGTGAGTGCTGCTGACTGCTGACATCACTGAAGCGCGGAAAGCGTAAAGACAGCAAAAGTTCAGTACGGACTGTCGGGCTAAATACAGGAAAGCAAGAAGGATAAATTGGTACCTGCGGATGGGGTCGTCGTACTTGATGGAGGCTTCCCTGAGCATTTCGACGGCGCGAGGCAATCCCCGCGCCATTTCCTCCATGAATTTGGCGTCAAGCAGAGGAACTTGGTGAACCGCTTGGAGTTCGAGTTCGAGGATTGGCGGGTACCGGAAGTATCCGTCGGCGCTGGCGTGGGGCGACCCGCGACTAAGAGGGGTTGCACGGATGCTATTTTCGATGGCGGCGGCGGCGACCCCCACCTGGTCCGCGTCAAGCACGGTCCAGGCGCGCGGCGGCTGCTCCTCTTGAATTGCCGGTAGGCGGTTGTCTCCGCGGCCAGCGAACAGCTCGAAAGGAAGGAGGAGCCTCCAGAGGCACCATAAGACGACGACGGCCACCGGCACGGGGAGGGGGAGGGCAAAGAAAACCGCCGGCGTGGCGTGCAAATGGTGCGGGGGAAGAGCGGACGCGCAATCAAGATTCGGAATGCAAGAAAGATTGAGAGATTCGGCGTACCACAATTCAGGCATGGTCGCCGGCGCTGGTTGGGCTCCTCGTCGAGAAGGAGGCCGGAGGGGGGGGGGGGGGGGTTGGGGTGGCAGATGTGGGGGTTCTGGTTTTTGGGGCGTGGTTTGGTGCTGTTTGTAGATGGTGAAGAGAAGAAGATCCCACTGCATGTCTGCATCCATCCGGGTTTGGCCACAGAGAGGCATTGACATGCGTGCCCACATTCCAAACATTTGATATCTCCCCTGCCTTTTTCTCCTTTTCTTTTTGAGATATATCTTCTTGCCTAGCTTTTATTCAACTGAAAAGGACAGCAGCAGCTTCTCTGAATTGATCGGGCGAGTGCTGTTTCGACGCGTGGCATCTCCCTTCTTTTACTTCAATTTTATTTTTATCCATCTGGCCATAACCGGCTTCTCCTGCCAGGACACCAACGTGGCCGTAGACGGCACATGTGCGGTGGCCGCCTCGGATGGTGGTAGCGTGTTTGTGTCACGTGACCACTACAAAGCTTTTTTTTTTTGGGATGCACTACAAAGCTTTAACATGGCTAACTGTGAGCAATATATATTTAGTTTCAAAAAAGATTGTAGAACATAGATGTAGCCAACGATGGAAACTACAAGTGTGAAAATTTTCAGTGTGAAATACCTTCTGGTATATGCACGTCGGAAATATTGCGGTTCTTGAAAAATCATTTTTAAAGAAAATTTCGTATTGTACATTTGAGTAATTTGAGAAGATGCATACGATGAGAATATATATATATATATATCATGTTTATGATTTACCTATCCTAAACATGCCTTCTAGCAATTTATTGCATATCAATTTCTTGAAGAGCTCTTATGTGCAATATTGATGAAATTGCGAAATGAACCCATATTTATGATACTTGTTGCCTTTCTCAAAACATTCCAACTAGTTTTACTTTTCTTATTGTTAGTTGTAATATTTTTGAGATTTTATTGGTTGAAATTCATTCATATACCATAAGTGAAAATTGGAGCCATAGGCTATATATGCTTTTAAGCAAACATCTTTTGGTATATTTTATGACTTCATCTTGGATACCAAGTCTTATTTAGTTTTATTAACCTCTTGTGTGCGCATGTTTCTTTATGGATCATCTTGCCCATTTTAGAAACTTATATACATGAGAGCGTTAATCCATCACCTTGATATCCTTGTTCTTTGCCGACCATCTTGTTATCCTTTTTATTTTAGTGGTGTTGGTAAGGAATTGATTTATGAGCGCTTGGCTTAATTTTATTTTATCTTCATGCACTCATATCTCGTAAATGTTTTGGACTAAAGTTATCCTCTTTATCTTGTTTGTGTTCTAAACGATATAGAGGGAGTGAGTATTCCATGTTTGTGCATATTGTATTCCAATGCAACTATTTTATTTTATGTACGAATCTTCGGGAGCTTTCTTATTTCATTTAGAGCACTATATCTCTCTTATCATGATATCTTTGTTTGTCCAACTAGATCTTTACTTGCTTGCTTTATTTGTTGAAGCTTTCTTCACCATCTTATCTTTGTGCAATTTTTGATCCTCAAATATAGTTTGACTTCCTTCAAGTATTCATCATTGGATATGTGCATTTGATTCCACTCAAATTATGAGAAGTGCACACCTTGGGGAGGAACTCATATTATATTGGCTTTCTAAAATTTTCACCCATTTTGGCACATGTTGCCAATGGGGGAGAAGTTTAGAGAGTTTAAGGGAAATGGTTTATACTTAAGTTTGGTTCTTGCTTAAGTGTTTTTTTCTCTCATGCATTCCATATTTATTATGTCTTCCATGGTTGTTTATATAGTGGAAACTCTCCCAAAGCTTAATCTTGATAATGTATGCAATGAATTCATGTTCATCACATGTACATACATTGTGGGGGAGTTTGCTCTATATATGTTGGTTCTACTCACATCCCTTTCATTAGTTGTAGTTGTGTGAGTAGAGCTGGTTTTAATATGGGCTAGTAGCTTCATGTTACTTGACCATATCAAATACAACCTCTTGTATACAACTTATTTCTCGGATAAGTTGCATATTTATTTCTAATATTCATCATATAAACCCTCTTGTTGTGGTTGTTATCAATTACCAAAATGGGGGAGATTGTAAGGGTACATTGCCCCTATGTGTGGTTTTGGTAGTTAATGACAACCCCTATGGACTAATATTTTCATTAAATTTATATGAAGGAATATTCCATAGGTAATACTTGTAGTCCATGTGTTGGATTCAAGTATGGATGCCATGAAGATAAAAGATATACCTTGAGTATTGGCATCAAGATCATCGATTTTAAGACATATATGCGATATGATCAAGAAGAAGAAATGAAGATGGTGTTCTTATGTGGAACTCAACATTAGCCATGCTCTAGCTTATGTGTTAAGCAATGAATGATCAAGATCTTGAGTGCTTGATTCCAAGAGAAGAATTCAAGATATGGCTCTAAGTCGGTGTCATGATAGTCTCATGTGTTGAGCTATGGTTGACTAAGATTTAGAGCATGCAAACAAATGAAGAGTTCTTTATACACCTCAAGATAATATGTTAGAGCATGAGAATATACAAGGTTGACCAATACAAAGAGCGAAGAATAGATTCAAGTTTGGTCAACACATGAAGCATAAAGAATGTGCCACATGAAGTCATGTGGTATGGTAAGCCTTGTCAATTATGCTGTATGAACTAACCCATCATATGTGTGCCTTTGTGTTGTCTATGTGTGTTAGGTATCTTTCCATGGGCTTGCATCAAAAGCAAGAGCTCATGTAGCCCATGAGAAGATAAGATCAAGTGGTGATCGCCATCAAGGTTGATTTGGGAAAGTTCAAGATGGACACCTCAAGAAGATCATATGCTTGAAGCTTGCCATCCAGTTGGTGATAATGAACATGTAAAGATGTGCTTAATGAAGCTATCCCATAGTGGCGTATGGGGTAGCAAATCATGAGTCTTCACGAAAAAAACAATGATCAAGTGATCCACTCCGGCTTGATGGAACTTGAAGCGTTGTCATCAAGATCAAGCGGGTTGCGCAAGGCAAAGGTATGGCCTTGCTAAGTTTTCCTTTTACCGGTCTCAAGGTGGTTGTTGGGAGACCGGGTTATACGACAGATAGCCGCACTATCAAGAGGGGCTTTCGGTTGAGTAACTTGATCGCATCGTCTTAGGGAGATCAATCCTTTGCATATCTTGCATCCCTATATTCTTGTTGCTTCTTGGTGTTTCTCCATGTGAGGTTCTTGAGCTTGTTGCTAGCTTTTCAACAATCCCAAGTTCATCGAAAACGGAATTCGTATGCATCTTCTATTGCGTTTTCATGTTTGGAGGTTTTAGCGGTTTGATGTTTTATAGATAGGCCAAACATTTTATATTATTTTTATTACTCAATGGTTGGACTATGATATTTCTATGCATAATGTTGTAGAGCTCGTTGTCGTGATTCCAACGAGCCCAAGATCATCGAAATCGGAGTCCGGATGCAAAAGTCATCGAAATCGGAGCCGAGTGCTGCTGCCGGGCAGCCCGGTATCTAGCCCGGCAAGCCGGGTAGGATACCGAAAATTCCGGTACCAGCCGGGTCCAGTGCTGGGTTGGCTCATTTTTGGCTCAAACGTTCATATTTTTGAGGGGCTATAAAAGGGGCTTCTTCCCCATTGTTCTTGGGGTTCTTGAGCACGTTTTTTACCACCATTGTTGAACCTCTTGAGCTTGCTTCCTCTCCCTTCTCTCCTACGATTCTTGCATATTCTTGGGGGATTTGAAAGAGGAGATCTAGATCTACAACCTCCTCCAATCCATTCCTCCTCTAAGTGAGGGGAACTCTTGGGATCTAGATCTTGGAATCATTTGTTGATTTCCTCCATTGTTCTTCCTCTCTAATTCCATCCTAGCATTTGTTGCTTTGATGGGATTTGAGTGTGAAGGATTTGAACACCTTTGGTGTTCTTGCTTTGCATCATTGCATAGTGTTGAGCTCTCCACCATGATTCGTTCGAGTGAGAGACCGCGAGCTTGTTACTCTTGGAGGGTGACCTCCTAGTTGGCTTGCTTGGTGTCCCGGTGACCTCTTCGTGGAACATTGTGAAGAGGCCCGGGCTTCCCCTTCGTGGAGCTTGTGAAGTGGTTGTGGACCTTGCCATCTCCGGAGTGGATGAAAAGCTAGCCATAAGGAAAGGGCCATTATCCTTCGTGGAATTGGCTCGGAGAAGAAGGTGAGCCTTCGTGGCGTTGGGAAATCCTTCATGGGATCCCCACCTCTCCAAACATGACGTACCTTCTTGCAAAGGAAGGGAACACAGGAATACATCTTCATCTCCGAGTGCATCGGTTATTTCTATACCCGAGTTTACTTTCCTTTGTGATAGCCATCAAGCTTGAAGTACTTATTATATCTTTCTATCACTTGTTCTTCATATATATTGTGCCTATCTTGCTTAGCTCTAGTTGTTGTTGTTGCACTTAGTTGAGCCTAGCATATTTAGGGTTTGTGCTTGTAAAATAAACGTTAATTTAATTCCGCATTCTTACAAGCCAAATCAGTAAGAGTTTTTAAAACACCTATTCCCCCCCCCCCCCCCTCTAGGTAACATTTCGTCCTTTCAATTGGTATCAGAGCAAGGTCTGTCCTTGTTTAAGGCTTCACCGCCTTGAGAGTAAAGATGTCGGCTAGTAATATAGTGCACAATGACACAATTATCTTTGATGGCACAAATTATCTTTTATGGAGAAATCGCATGCTTTGTAATCTTAGGACCGTGTGTCCAAATATAGAGCGATTTCTAGATGTAGGTGTTTCTCCTCCGATGGATCCTCAAAATCTATCTTTAGAGGATGAGAAAAATTTACATCTTGAAGCTCAAGTATCTAATGAGCTTTTATCCTTACCAGATTTTTGTAGGTTCTTGATATATATAAAGCGAAAGTCATCTCATGAGATGTGGATCAAGCTTAAGGAAATATTTGGTGGATCCATTTCTCATATGGTTGGTGGTGTCTCCAAGGAGCTCTCTTTCCCTTCACATCATGAAGAGCTCCAAGTTGCTTCCACCTCCGACCGTGATGAGTTCTCATCTTCTTCCACTTCACCAACGTGTAGCAAGACACAAGGTAATGATATGGTGAGTGGTGAGGAAAATTGCAATGTTGATATTGTGCTCAATAGTGATGATTCTTGATCTCTATCCCATTGCAATGTTTCCTTTTTGGACTTAAACACATCTAGAACTGAAAATAATCTACATGTTTGTGTTGATAGTCCTTGCATATCATGTACAAACTCCTTACATAAATCCCATGATGATATGCTTGCTTTGTCTTCTTGCCATGAACAAAATGCTTCTATTTCCTCTAGTTGTTTGTTGTCTAACAATGTAAAGGAAATTGAACAATCTTTGAGGCATGAGACTCTCATGAATGGAGATTTCAAAACATCTTCATCGTCATCCTCCGGTATGCACATGTGCCTTATGGCAAAGGGACCAAAGGTAACTCCTACCTTCAATCCCAACACATCTTCTAATGATAAGAGTGATGATGATGAACAAGATGAAGATGTTATACTTAAAGGCCTTTACAAAGTTTGATGCACCCTTCGTGGTGATGCCCTTGTCAAATTCGATTTCTTGATGGACTCCCTCAATGAAAGGGATGAGTCTATTGAGGAGTTGGAATCTCATATTGAAAATGAGAAATGGAGATTCAATCTCCTTAGACAAGAGCTGAAAGAAGAAAGGTGCATAACTAATGGTCTTAAGCAATAAATGGAATCAACGTGGCATGAGCAAGGGGTGAACTTGCCTGGAAACTGCGAGATAGTGCAGTTCGAGGGTTTGGATGTGACCTGGACCTCGGGTTCTAAAAAGAAGCATCATTGTCCGATAAGTAAAATGTTATAAAGATTCAAATGATGCATGCTTGGTGGATTGCTTTTGGTTGAATCCCTTTCCCCGAAGTGTTGGTTTTAAATTTGAGATTTATTATATATTAAAGTTTTATTTTGCTATTAAACCCTTTACTTGTGCTTTTTGATAATTTATAATTCAACAAGGAATTAAATATTAAATATTTATAATTTCTTTATATAAAAATAAATATTTGAGGTAAAGGAATTAGTTTTTGAAAATATTTGAGTTAAAAATTATTCAAGGGAATATTTAAAGTTTCCTTGATTTTATTTTTAAGGAAATACTTCTATTTAAAGATTTAAAGTTTGAATTAAAAGTTTATTAAGATGTTTTAACCAAAATTATATTGGTTATTTTTCTTTAAGTTATATTTTGGTTAAGGAATATTTTTAATGTATTATTCTTATTTTTCTTGAATTTTTTTAGAGTTCCTTTAGGGCCTATTTGTAATTTTTGGAGTTTAAGGAATAAAAAATGGATGTGAAAAGACTGAAATGCCCCTGGGCCCACTGGTCAGGTCAACCAACTGGTTGAACCGGACCAGCCCACCAAGGCTTGGCCCACCGGCCTCATTCTCTCTTCTTCCTCACGCGAAACCATAACCCTAATCTCTCGCGTGCTCTAACGATTAGGAATCGCCGCCGCCGTTGCCAGCCCACTCCGTTGCCAGCCCACTCCACTCCGGTACCAATCGACGCGCCGCTCCTTTCTATCCGCTTTGATTTGATGCTAGCCGTATCTTCTACTCGCATGCAACCCTGCCCGTGGCTAGGGTTCCGGTGACCTCGGAGATCCCTGTCGATCTGGTGCTCTTGGAAGAGATGGTGATGATCGACAATGCGTTGGTAGTTACAGTGCTTGGTCGGTACCGGCTAATTTGCGGTTTGGCGCCGCCGTGACCGGCCTGTGCCACCGTGCCGCCATAGACGTCGCCAGGTGCTTCACTAGGTACACGAATTCTCTCCTTCTCTATTCTCCTCCATTATCCTCCTCTTCTAGGCTCTAGCTAATGTCCTGGCCAATTGTTGCACCTCTACTGGCCAGTGGCCATGCTATGCTGCTCCTTGTGATTTTAGGCCTACTGCTGCTGCTCAAAATGCCTTGCTATGATTAGTTACTAGCTCTTGTAGTTGGTTCTAGCTTGATCATGCCCCTGTAATTTCATTTAGTGTTCAAATAAACACATGCTTCTAGCAGTAGCTTGCTATGCTAGTGGTTATGGTTGCTACTGTGTTGTTGTGAGCTTCACCTACTCCAAATGCACTGGTGAGCTGCAAATGCTTATAGAAGCATGTTTATTCAAGAATATAAACGGTGGTGCTTCTGGTACTATACCAGTGGCACTTCTATGTTGCTGCTGCATGGTTGCTATGGCTACTGCCTATCTGGATAAATTGTTATGCTACTGTTTCTTACTGAATCATGGATGCTTATGGGTTTGTGGATGGTTACTGGAATCTCTTTTTGATGAACCATGTGTTGGTGAGTATTCAGTTTAATTAGATGGATTTAATTTGATTCCCAACCCTTGCTAGAAACAAATCATGAGTATAAACCTTTACAAGGTGATGATGACTTGTCCCTTTGATGTGGGCTTGCTTGCGATTTGATGTGACCTCAGTAGTAATTACTACTGCATCTGGTTGCTCTCATAGTTGGATAAAAAGTGTTGGTTTGTATGGATGAAACCATTCACAGTAGGTGATCATGTATATGAGTGCCACTGTGAACTGTTTATGAAGAAAATAATAATTTCTGATGGTTTTAAATGGACTAGTGTTGCTAGGTGATATTTGTAGGCTTCTAGTGACTGGATACTTGTCTAGTTGATTGCTAGATGTGCATATATTATTCCCTACTTGCACGAATCTAGCCTCGGGATAATATGAGTCTCTGGTTGCTTTCTTTTTATTGCCAGTCTCACTTGGTCTATTTTTTGGAGATATGCCCAAGAGGCAATAATAAAAGTGTTTATTGTTATATCTTAATGTTCATGATAAATGTTTACATCCCATGCTATAATTGTATTAACCAGAAACATTAATACTTGTGTGTTTTGTAAACATAAAGGAGTCCCTAGTAAGCCTCTTGTTAAACTAGCTTGTTGATTAATAGATGATCATGGTTTCCCGATCATGAACACTTGGATGTTATTAATAACAAGATCATATCATTAGGTGAATGATGTGATGGACATACACCCATAGTAAGCGTAGCATATGATCAAGTCATTTAGTTCGTTGTGCTTCAAGCTTTAAAATACATAGTAACCTAATCCTTCGACCATGAGATCATGTTAATCACCTACACCGGATGGATGCTTTGATGACACCAAACACTACTTCGTAAATGGGTAGTTATAAAGGTGGAATTAAGTGTTCGGAAAGTATAGGTTGAAGCACGTGGATCAATAGTGGGATTTGTCCATCCAAATAACGGATAGATATACTCTGGGCCCTCTCGGTGGAATCTTATCCAATTAGCTTGCAAGCATGTGACTGGCTCACAAGGGATGTCATATCACGGTACGAGTAAAGAATACTTATCGGTAACGAGGTTGAACTAGGTATGGAGATACCGATGATCAAACTTCTGATAAGTAAAATATCGCGAGACAAAGGGAATCGTTATTTTATGTAAATGGTTCTTTCGTTCACGAAGTCATCGTTGAATATGTGGGACCTATCATGGATCTCTAGGTCCCGCTGTTAGTTATTAATCGGAGAAGAGTCTCGATCATGTCTGCATAGTTCGCGAACCGTAGGGTGACACACTTAAGGTTCGATGTCGTTTTAAGTAGATATGGAATATGGAATGGAGTTCGAATGTTGTTCGGAGTCTCGGATGGGATCCAGGACATCACGAGGAGTTCCGGAATGGTCCGGAGAATAAGATTCATATATAGGAAGTCATATTCCAAGTTTGGAAATGATCCGGTGCATTTATGGAAGGTACTAGAAGGTTCTAGAAGCATCCGGAATAAATCACCATGGAAGGTGGAGTCCCGGATGGACTCCACCAACCCTAGCCGGCCAACCAAGAGGGAAGGTGGAGTCCATGGTGGACTCCACCACCTTGGCCGGCCATGAAGCAAGGAAAGGGAGCAATCCCACTTGACCTAGGTTTCCCCATTATGGTAAGTTTTGGAGTTGTACTCCAAAGTGGTTTTGGGGCAACCCTAGGGGTTCCACCTACATAAAGAGAGGGAGAGGGGAGGGGCCGGCCAACACAAGCCAGCCGAACCACCAAGGGCACCCAAGGCCGGCGCCCAAGTGCCCCCCTCTCTCCCAAACCCTAGCTCTCCCTCCTCCTAATTCTCCCGCGGTGCTTACGGCGAAGCGCTGCCGGAGATCTCCACCTCCACCGTCACCACGCCGTCGTGCTGGCAGGATTCCGAGGAGGATCTACTACATCTGCTGCCCGCTGGAACAGGGAGAAGGACGTCATCATCAACACCGTACGTGTGACCGAGTGCGGAGGTGCTGCCCGATTGTGGCACCATCAAGATCTTCTACGCGCTTTTTAAAGCGGCAAGTGATTGACTACATCCACCACGAGATTTATCTCGTTAACGCTTAGCGATCTTCGAGAGTATGTTGATCTTCACCACGTTGCTACCATCTACTAGATTAGATCTTGGCTTGTTATTTGTTCTTGGGGTAGGAATTTTTTTGTTTTCTATGCTACGAATCCCTACAGTGGTATCAGAGCCGTGTCTATGGATAGATTGGTTGCACGAGTAGAACACAATGGTTTTGTGGGTGTTGATGCTTTTGTTGTCATTTGCTTATCGTGTATTTTGCATCTTGCGGCATGGTGGGATGAAGCGGCCCGGGCTAACCTTACATGACCGCGTTCATGATACTTGCTCCACGCTTGACATGCAACTTGTATTGCATAAGTGGCTTTGCGGGTGTCGGTTTCTCTCACCATAGTTAAGATCCAATTTACAATTTGCAATTGAAAACACTTGTATCAGCGTTGTGGTTCATGTTCGTAGGTAGATCGGATCTTACTCGAAAACCTTAATCCACGTAAAATATTGATACGTCTCCGACGTATCGATAATTTCTTATGTTCCATGCCACATTATTGATGATATCTACATGTTATATGCACATTTTATGTCATATTTATGCGTTTTCTGGAACTAACCTATTGACGAGATGCCGAAAGGCCAGTTGCTGTTTTCTGCTGTTTTTGGTTTCAGAAATCCTAGTAACGAAATATTCTCGGAATTGGACGAAATCAACGCCCAGGTTCCTATTTTCACCGGAAGCATCCAGAACACCCGAGAGCCGCCGGAGGGGGCCACGGGGCCCCCGGATGATAGGCCGGCGCGGCCCAGGCCCGAGCCGCGCCGCCCTATGGTGTCGTCGCCCCTTCGACCTTCGACGCCGCCTCTTCGCCTATATAAAGGTCCCGAGACCTAAAACCTCGAGACGGAAAAACCACGGTACGAGAAACCTTCCGAGCCGCCGCCATCGCGAAGCCAAGATCCGGGGGACAGGAGTCTCCGTTCCGGCACGCCGCCGGGACGGGGAAGTGCCCCCGAAGGCTCCTCCATCGACACCACCGCCATCTCCATCAACGCTCGCTGTCTCCCATGAGGAGGGAGTAGTTCTCCATCGAGGCTCGGGGCTGTACCGGTAGCTATGTGGTTCATCTCTCTCCTATGTACTTCAATACAATAATCTCATGAGCTGCCTTACATGATTGAGATTCATATGATGATGCTTGTAATCTAGATGTCGTTATGCTAGTCAAGTGAATTTTACTTATGTGATCTCCGGAGACTCCTTGTCCCACGTGTGTAAAGGTGATAGTGTGTGCACCGTGTGGGTCTCTTAGGCTATATTTCACAGAATACTTATTCACCGTTATGAATGGCATAGTGAAGTGCTTATTTATATCTCTTTATGATTGCAATGTGTTTTGTATCACAATTTATCTATGTGCTACTCTAGCAATGTTATTAAAGTAGTTTTATTCCTCCTGCACGGTGTAATGGTGACGAGTGTGTGCATCCGTGTTAGTACTTGGCGTATGCTATGATTATGATCTCTTGTAGATTATGAAGTTAACTATTGCTATGATGGTATTGATGTGATCTATTCCTCCTACATAGTGTGAAGGTGACAAGTGTGCATACTATGTTAGTACTTGGTTTAGTCGAATTGATCTTTCATGCACTCTAAGGTTATTTAAATATGAACATTGAATTGTGGAGCTTGTTAACTCCGGCATTGAGGGTTCGTGTAATCCTACGCAACGTGTTCATCATCCAACAAGAGTGTAGAGTATGCATTTATCTATTCTGTTATGTGATCAATGTTGAGAGTGTCCACTAGTGAAAGTGTAATCCCTAGGCCTTGTTCCTAAATATCGCTATCGCTGCTTGTTTACTCGTTTTACTTGTGTTACTACTGCTACCATATTACCACCATCAACCACACGCCCAGCAAGCTATTTTCCGGCGCCATTACTACTTGCTCATATATATTCATACCACCTGTATTTCACTATCTCTTCGCCGAACTAGTGCACCTATTAGGTGTGTTGGGGACACAAGAGACTTCTTGCTTTGTGGTTGCGGGGTTGCATGAGAGGGATATCTTTGACCTCTTCCTCCCTGAGTTCGATAAACCTTGGGTGATCCACTTAAGGGAAAACTTGCTGCTGTTCTACAAACCTCTGCTCTTGGAGGCCCAACACTGTCTACAAGAAAAGGAGGGGGCGTAGACATCAAATATGCAAACCAAATTAGAGGCGTCTAACTTATTTTTGCAGGGTTTGGTGATGTGATATGGCCATGGTGTGATTATGAATATATTTGATGTATGAGATGATCCTTATTGTATTGTGGCAACCGGCAGGAGCCTTATGGTTGTCTTTATATTTCATGTAGTAAGTTTTATTTCAAAGTAGTTGTAATAGTTGCTACACGTGGTGGACAACCATGAAGTGTTGACGTCAGAAACCCACCGGCGGGCAGTGACTGGTCAACACCGTAGAGCCGGGAACAACTAGGGCTGCGGCTGGCCCCAGTCCCTCAGAGCGACGGCCCGCAAAGCCTCCTGGTCGCGCGCCGATGCTAATTGCAAGGGCGTGCCACCTGACCTATACCTGGTCAGGAAGGTGTGGATGATGCCTCGCTTAGTTTCCTGCAGGGCACACACGTACACGTTAAATACGAGCCTCGATCGGCTCTCAGGTTATCCTGTGAATCGGCTCGAGGAGCCGATCCACCCATGATTCGTCCAAGGTGGCCGAATATATGGTGGTCCTGCTTGATCAAGATAAAGCATATGAGATCTACGACGATTTAGGGTTTTCACCGCATAATCGGATCATCCTACTCACGATTGGGCCTCGCGCTCGCGCACGGTGACCGTAAATCAATCCTAGACAAGGCCTAAAACCAACACGAGGTTGATCCTCGGAACGTCCTGTCTAGGGCTAGCAAACTACACCCTACACGCCGCTGGATCCTCCAACCCTTTGTAAGGCCTAACTATTGCGGATGTTAAACTAATCCTTGATGAATCAAGGAGCAACCGTAACGGATCAGATTCACTAAATAATGATCAAGCGGGGTGCCGCCCCTACACCTAAGATAAGGTGTAAGGACGGCTAGATGCGCAAGGGTTGCACTACGACAGCATATGATACTAAGAACAATGCTAACCCTAACACATCTATGATAACTATGTTGCTCGCCATCAAAAAGGCTTCAGCACGAGCAACGCATGAACAACGAGCAGGCTCGTCGCTGCCTAGATCGCAAGATGCGATCTAGGCAGCATGGTGTTTACCGGAGAAACCCTCGAGACGAAGGGGTTGGCGATGCGCCGAGATTTGGTTGTGTTGAACGTTGGTTGTTGTTTATTCCATAAACCCTAGATACATATTTATAGTCCAGCGGACTTTCTAACGTGGGAACAATCCCAACCGGGCACGAGCCCAATCTCTAACCTCCAAACGACACGTATCCTAATATGTTACAGATACACGGGCAATTTAGCCCAAACTTGGTACACAAGGCCGATTCACATATCTCTTCTATATAGATATTCTTCATGTCTATCTTGATCGCGGCCCACCTCTGACTTGGTCAAATTCTGGTGATAACACATGCCCCCCTGGTTTTGGAAATGACATTTCCAAAATCATTACGCTTTTCCTTCGTCAGGTCATGTCGTGGCAGAGCAGAACCGTCGCAGAGTCCTTCATCATGACAACTTGCCTTCCCAACTCCTCTGCACGATTTGACAGTTTCGGCACCATGTCCTCGAGAACCGTTCGAAATTAAATATCCATCTCCTTTTATTTAACCGCATCGAACAGTACTCTTCTTCATCCTCTTCACATTAGCCTTCAAAAAACCCTCCTCTGCCACCATGTCTTCGTCTTCTTCATCTTCCTCCTCATCGGGTCTTTCCTATGTGTCTTCTCCCATCCGAGAGTCGACGCCGGAGTGGGGTACGCAGGCGGCGTACGACATTCTCGCCCCAACGGCGTGGGACCAAAAGGACCACGACTTCTCTGTCTGGTCCGAGGATGACAAATCCCTGGCCGACGGGGAGAGTGACCCCCTCTTCCTTGCTGACGGGGAACCGGAGGAGGAGAGCGATGACGATCGCCTCTCCTGGGCGGACTTCACCACCTCCGAGGAGGAGGAGGAGGAGGAGGAGGAGGAGGACAGCTCCTCCGACGAGCCCCCGGCCAAGCGATTTTGCCCCTGGCCGGGGAACCTTAGTGACTTCGACAGCGACGACGACGCTGACGAGGAGGATGAAGACAACGAAGGCCCCGCCGGCGGCCGCTGGAGCAGCGACGACGAGCCGGTAGGGAGCAGTGCCGACAGCGGTGACGACGGCGACGATGAGGGCAGCAACGGCCCGTAGATGGGATCCTTAGACTAGGAGCAGCAGTAGTAGATAGGGCACTGTACCCCCTAGCAACCCCTTTTGAGAGCAATTTTAGCTCTTCATGTAAGAATCTGGCTATCAATGAAGAACCCTCCTTGATTTGATCTTGCCGATTCCTTGTATGTTACTTTAGCCGATTCTTCCTCATCTGGCTTTGCCGACCGCTATCCTGATCAACGCTCCACGAGCCGATGGCAATGCATCGTTCTCTTATGATAAATTTCGAGATAGATCAATTCAGACCCAAGATTCCCGTCGAACAGGACCAAATCGTAGTCGCGCAAACCTTAGACCTCGGCAATCCAAACTCTCTGAGCTTAATGTTAGCTTTAATCAGCAAGACTCCAGAGTCAATGCCTTCAGGAGAATTTTAGGACCATTGCTGAAAATCTTGCCCGCCTACCACTTTCCTCGCGATGCTCTGTTCTTCGCAGCAACAAACTGGTCCAAAGCCTGTCAATTATGACGGCTTCCTCTTCAAATTAGCGGTCCTATTCTGCAAGAACTCGCCACCTTTTAACCAAGTTGTGATACAGAGTCAGCCGATTCCAACAAGATTGGCTCCTCAGAACGAAAACCCTTTAGGGCGAGCTGCCCCCCGAGCCTCAGTCAAGGCGAGAACAGTAATGAACCAGCCAGATACGTCACCATTGGCTTCCACGTTATACTGCAGAACCAGCCGATTCCAACGAAATCGGCTTCTCATAGTAGGGATATTTCAGGGCACGCTGCCCCCCGAGCTTCTTCAGCTTTTATCAATGTAGCAGAAAAACTTCTACCCAAAGAGCTGATGCACCAAACAAGGCTCGGAAAGATCGATAACCCCCTTGAACTAAGAAGCCCCCAAATGTAGTGGCTCTCCAACCCCTCCTAGTTCCATTCTCATGTCCTGCGGCATCAGATCGGCTCATCGTCTCTAGCAGACCAATGCAACTCCGGGTGAAAACGTTGGGAAACGTCCTAACATCCTCCGCAGCCAATCGCCTCGTCATGGTTTGGGGACTCAAATCTTCTCTCCAAGGACTTCCAACTCTTTCTGCGAGCCCCTGAGTTGCAATGCAGCAATCAACCGATTTTAACCAAATCGGCTTTATATTCTTAAGGCGATGTCTGTTGCATCGGCTGTGCTCAAAAATTTTTAAATTTTAGGCCGATTTATGTGTCGGCCCCCATGCTTGATAGTGTTACCTCATATCCTCATGTTTTATCCATCTAGGTGCCCCCCCGAGCCGATTCTGTCAAGAGAATTGATGGTATCGGCTCTTTAGGTAGTCCCTGTTGGGTCAAGCGTTGATCCCAGGTGGAATGGATGGTGAGGATACTTTTGACCGATTGCTGGAATCGGCCTCCACGTTGCTTGTTCGATGAAGGTTTCGTGAGGTTCCTCCACAAATTTTTGGGGCCGATCACAAGGATCAGCCTCGCCACATTTGTCCATCGATGTTGCCCTTGCTACACGGTCAGTCCGGTGGATAAAACCAGCCTCACCCCGTTCTTCGTCACATCGATGCGTTCGCAGTCGTCCAAATTGATGCCTGAGAGTGGCTCTTGGCCTGATGTCTCCCAAACGTCCATGCCGGCTGTTGAAATCTCGGCTGAATCATCCGCGTGGACGACTTCCACTTCGTCTCCATCCCACTGTATTAGGCATTGGTGCATCGTGGATGGAATGCAACAGTTGGCGTGGATCCAATCCCTTCCTAGCAGTACAGCATAGGTGCTCTTGCTGTCGACAATAAAGAACGTCGTAGGGATAGTCTTCCTCCCTACGGTCAGATCCACATTCAGAACACCTTGTGCGTCAGACGCTTGGCCGTTGAAATCGCTCAGTGTTACATTGGTTTTGATCAAATCCGAGCTGGAGCGTCCCAACCGACGTAGCATGGAGTATGGCATAATGTTAACTGCCGCTCCGGTGTCCACCAACATCTTGTTGACAGGCTGCCCATTGATGTAACCTCGCACGTACAGGGCCTTCAGATGCCTGTAACTCCTTTCTCGTGGCTTCTCGAAGATGACCGGCCGTGGGCCGCAGTCCAATTGTGCCACAGGTGCTTCATATAACCTTGGAGCGCTAAATTCCGCTGGAAGGATGAAGACCATGTTTGTGCCAGCCGATGTCTCATCATCGGCTTTCCTTTGCTTGGGGCGCCACTCTTTTCTTTGTGGCCGACCTTCTTCGTCCAGGGTTCGTTGAATTTTGGCGGCCAGGTCAGGCCGTGCCTTCCTCAACGTGTGCAGATATAACCTTTCGGCTTCTTCCAACGCACGTAGTCGCTGAACCCTTCGCTTTTGGGAGCGGCTGAGCCCATCAGGACACCATCTTGGGCGATGATACTTATCCTCTTCACCATCGTCCTCTAGTTCCTCGAGATCGTCCATCTGAGCGGACTCAACCCACTTGCTCCGAGGCGGGAGAGGCCCTAAGCGTTGGAACACGGACACGTCAGGTGTATCCTTCTTCTTCTGCTTGCATTCTGGGCAGTTCTCGATTGTCGGCAATCGGCTCATTCCTGAGTCCCAGCAGTGTTTGAAGAAGGGGCAGTTCCAGTGCCTATCCACGTCGTCCGGCTCCCTTGAGCTCCCTCTGGCGTGACGTTCGTGCCCGTTGTTGCCTCCGTCACGCTGACGGTACCTCCTGTCTTCTGCATTGGACCGATGACATCTTTCATCGTCTTCGTCGTAGCGCCGACGTCGGTCATATTGCTGCTCATACTTGTTGAGGAGATGTACGGAGCGTGGGTGTTGATACCATATGCTTTTCACCTCCTCTTCGGTTAGGTACCGTCTATCATCGCCTTGGGGCCGGTCGCGTGGAGCGGCCTCCTCTTTATCCTCGCCACGGGAGTGGCTGCTTTCCGCCTTGTCTTTGTCATGGCGGCTTGCAAGTCCTGCCATGTTGATGCCAAAGGAGAGCTCTGGCTTCCTTCTGCGGTGGCTAAGATCCACCATGTTGACACCAGGCAACGGGCGCATGTCTCCGTTGAGCTTGATGCCGTGTGAACGGGTCTTCTCACAGGAGCCGACGAGTTCGGTTTCGAGGACTGCCTTGATCTTGTCATGCTTCTTATTGAGCTCGTCAGTCAGATCCCCGTACGTGACCGGAGTGCTTTCCGCCATCTCAGATGTAGATGGCGATGTGGTGGATGTCGAAGATGTGTCCCACCGGGCGTGCCAGAATGTGTTGACGTCAGAAACCCACCGGCGGGCGTGGATCGGTCAACACCGTAGAGCCGGGAACAACTAGGGCTGCGGCTGGCCCCGGTCCCTCGGAGCGACGGCCCGCAAAGCCTCCCGGTCGCGCGCCGATGCTAATTGCAAGGGCGTGCCACCTGACCTATACCCGGTCGGGAAGGTGTGGATGATGCCTCGCTTAGTTTCCTGCAGGGCACACACGTACACGTTAAATACGAGCCTCGATCGGCTCTCAGGTTATCCTGTGAATCGGCTCGAGGAGCCGATCCACCCATGATTCGTCCAAGGTGGCCGAATATATGGTGGTCCTGCTTGATCAAGATAAAGCATATGAGATCTACGATGATTTAGGGTTTTCACCGCATAATCGGATCATCCTACTCACGATTGGGCCTCGCGCTCGCGCACGGTGACCGTAAACCAATCCTAGACAAGGCCTAAAAACCAACACGAGGTTGATCCTCGGAACGTCCTGTCTAGGGCTAGCAAACTACACCCTACACGCCGCTGGATCCTCCAACCCTTTGTAAGGCCTAACTATTGCGGATGTTAAACTAATCCTTGATGAATCAAGGAGCAACCGTAACGGATCAGATCCACTAAATAATGATCAAGCGGGGTGCCGCCCCTACACCTAAGATAAGGTGTAAGGACGGCTAGATGCGCAAGGGTTGCACTACGACAGCATATGATACTAAGAACAATGCTAACCCTAACACATCTATGATAACTACGTTGCTCGCCATCAAAAAGGCTTCAGCACGAGCAACGCATGAACAACAGGCAGGCTCGTGCTGCCTAGATCGCAAGATGCGATCTAGGCAGCATGGTGTTTACCGGAGAAACCCTCGAGACAAAGGGGTTGGCGATGCGCCGAGATTTGGTTGTGTTGAACGTTGGTTGTTGTTTATTCCATAAACCCTAGATACATATTTATAGTCCAAGCGGACTTTCTAACGTGGGAACAATCCCAACCGGGCACGAGCCCAATCTCTAACCTCCAAACGACACGTATCCTAATATGTTACAGATACACGGGCAATTTAGCCCAAACTTGGTACACAAGGCCGATTCACATATCTCTTCTATATAGATATTCTTCATGTCTATCTTGATCGCGGCCCACCTCTGACTTGGTCAAATTCTGGTGATAACATGAAGATGGCGCCATGGACCTTGACGCCCCGCCGACGATGATGGAGATCATGCCCATTGATGATGGAGATCATGCCCGTGTTTTGGAGATGAAGATCAAAGGCGCAAAGATAAAAGGGCCATATCATATCACATTATGAATTGCATGTGATGTTAATCCTTTTTATGCATCTTGTATTGCTTAGATCACGACGGTAGCATTATAAGATGATCCCTCTTACTAAAAACTCAAGATTAAAAGTGTTCATCCTTAGTTAGCACTGTTGCTAAGACTCGTTGTTTCGAAGCATCTCGTGATGATCGGTGTGATAGATTCAACGTGTGCATACAACGGGTGCAAGCCAGATTTGCACATGCGGAAAACTAAGGTTGACTTGACGAGCTTAGCATGTACAGACATGACCTCAATACACAGAATACCGAAAGGTAGAGCATGAGTCATATGGTTGATATGATGAACATGTTGATTGTTCGCCATCAAAGCTACATCATCTCTCGTGATGATCGGACTTTATGTAGTGGATTTGGTTTGTGTAATCACTAAAGCAACGTGAGGGATGTTGTTTTGAGTGGGAGTTCATCTAGTTAATTTAAGAATTAATAATAAACTCAATTTATCCTGAACAAAGTCTAAATTATATTTGAATTAAATTTTTGTAGAATTGGCATCCGTTTTCTACTTTGCGCTAGGCTTGTAATTGAGATAGAAACATTGTTAAATTTGACAAGTAACTTTACGGACTGGTACCGTATTGTTAAAGAATCAAGAAATGATTAAGTCCTATTGCAAACTTTTGGTAATCCTCGAATTGCTGATTCGAAAAGCAATGGTTTCAATTAGTATCTAAAATTATATTGTCTCCGTGAAACTTGATGTTCAAATCCGTTTGAAAAGTAAGGAGCTGAAAAAGTTTATTTTCAGAAATAAGCAAGGTGTGAGATATATGTGATATCTAAGACCTTATTACAAGATGATAGAATATAATTTAGTGAGACTACATAAACTCATAAGTTTTATGGGAATGTACGAAGGTTGAAGACGCTAGGCGTCCCGATCCTCAAAGTGCAATCCTCATAGTTGGGCACTAACGTTATTCGCATATCCATGTAAGCCATAGTAGCTTCATCATGAAGTTGTCATGATTTGATGGATAAAATTATGAGTGAAATTTTTTATCACATTAAAAAGTTACTAATAGTGAAATCCGGAACACTTGTCATGTGATGATCAACTTCAAAGTGCAAACCTCAAGGTTATTGGTATTTGACCAACAAGCCTAGAAGTTATTGATGTTGAAGTGTTTTCTGAAATATGAGGAAAGTCGAAAGAGAAACTACAAAAAGATTTTGGCAGAAAGTAAGAAAAGACTAGAAAGTCTAGCTCATGTGTATATAGATGATATACATGTTATGAATGTATTCTTTGATTGGTCACACAATGGAATTCTTGGGTATTTGTACCATATTGGTTGGTATGAGGTGTCATACAACACAACGCAATATAAGAATACAATGGCCTAAGTGACTGACAAGGAATGTGGTAATAATGCACGTCTGGAACAAAATAAAGTATTATTGTGTTCGTCATTGGCATTCTACCTAGTTTTTCAGATTTATCATAAAGAACTTAATAATTGTTATTTTGCTCTAGTCAAATGAAAACAATGAGTTGTTCAAATTATGACCGTACTCCATGTACGATGGATAAGTTATTATAAATCTTAATGGTGAAACACACATGCATAACACTGACGCTAAAATGCCATAAGGAAAATGATTTGAATTCCACTTATTTGTGGAACCGCCATTTAGGTCATGTTAGAAAGGAACGCATGAAGAAACTCCATGCAAATGGATTTTTGGAGTCATTTGATTTTTGAATCGTTTGGCACTTGCAAATCTTTTCTAAAGAAAATGACTGAAATACCGTTCATAGACCAAGAGTTGAACGGGCAACTAACTTAGTGGAAACATACATGATGATGTATGTGGTTCATTGGGCATAGTTGTGTGCGGAAGATTCTTCTACGTCATGAAAATTTCCAACAATGAATTGAGTGTATATATATGGATATATTTATTCGATGAGGAAGAAGTATGAAACATTTTGAATAGTTTCAAATAAATTTCAGCACGAAGTGGAAATCATCGTAATGGAAAAGTCAAATATCTATGATTGGATCATGGTGGAAATATTTGAATTACGAGTTTTAGCGAACATCTAAGAGAGTTGCGAAATTGTTCCACAAACTCACGTTTCTCGGAACACCATAGTTATGATGGAGTATTCGAAAGACGTATCCAAACCTTGTTGGATTAATGATGAGATAAAATAAAATAATGCCATTATATTTTTTTGGATTATGCTTTAGAGACTACCGCTTTTACACTAAATAGAGCATCATCATAATCCGTTGAAATGACACCATACGAGTTATGGCATGGGTATAAACCCTAATAGCCCTTTCTTAAATTTTGGTATGCATAGCATAAGTAAATAAGTTTACAACCGAAATCAGATGAATGTCTTTGTTAGTTATCCCATAGAACAAATTGGGAATTCTTTCCACAATGAAGTCAAAGACAAAAGTGTTTGTCGATGTTTCTTGCTTATTTCCAAGAAATTGTTTCTAGCGAAATATTTGAGTGGGAGGACAATGGAACTTGATAAGGTTGATGAACCTGAGCATGATGAGCAGAGTAGCGCAACATCGGAAATGGTTCCGGAAGCAGCCACGACGCTCATAACTCCCATGTCTACAAAGTGTTACAGCCATGGAGATCGAAGTACCTATTGAACCTTGTAAGTATGGTTTACTTTGTGATCAAATAAATGATTTGTGGACAAAGGATTTATTTTGAACAATGATAAACCAACTATATACAAAGAAGTTATGATGGGCCCTGACTCCGTTAAAATGGCTAAGAGCCATGAAATCCAAGATAGTATCTATAATCAAGCTTGGAGCTTGGTAAACCTTTTGAAGGAATAAATACTTTTTGAAAGTAAATGGTTCTATAAAATTAATAGATTTGGACATAATATCTTTGATGAAGCTCGACTTGTCAAAAGATTGTTTATGACAAAGTTCAAAGAGTTTACTGCGATAAGATTAGATCTTCAGCAGCGATGCTTATAGTCTATGCGGATTGTTCTAGTAATCGCTACATATTTCTTTTATGAGATATGTTAGTAGGATGGCAAAATACATTCCTTAACAGAAGTGTATATTAAAGGTGTATACAAGATACAACTGAGATTTTTGCTAGTCCGTAGAATACTAGATAGGTATACAAACTTCACTGGATGAAGTGAGTATCACGGAGTTGGAATCTTCACCAGATGAAATAATCAAAGAGTTTTGATTTCATCAGAAATGATGAAGATGTTTGCATTTGCCAGAAATTGAGTGGGAGCACTGAGACATATTTATAATACTTTATGTAGATGATATATCATTGATTATAAATAATATAATCATGTACTTGATGTGATTAGAAGGTTTCATTGAAAATTAACTTCAATGAAAGGATATGGACTAAAAACATATTTAGCGTCAAGATCTATGAAGATAGATTGAAGCGCATAATAAGTTTAAGTCAAAGTATATAGAATGAATATTGAAGTAGTTCAATATGAAAACGTCAAGAAGGTGTTCTTTTCCATGTGGAGGTTTAAACAAGACTTGAGTGTATTTGACACTCAATGAGTAAAAACACATGAGTGATTTTAGATCACGAATAATATGTACACAATCAGATGTCCTATGCTCTAAGGTGTTACGAGCATATATCAGAATGATTCATATGATGATCATTGGACAACAGTAAGAATATCCCTGAGTGCTTTGTCAGAGCCAAGGATATAAATATATAGTTTTATATGGGGTAATGACAAACAAATCGCTGTAAGGTGTTGCACCGATATTAGTTTGGTCACATATAAAAATGAATTTCAATCTCAATTAGGCTAAATTAAAAGGTAACACAATGGGCTAGACGAAGTCTATGCTAGATTTAGATAAGTTCTAAATACTGTGATGGATTCTACAAACGAAGGCAGAGTATATCATTGTTTTGACAATGACTGAGCGCGTTTGAGTCAAGAGAACTTGGTGTAGTTCCGGTAGTGTCAAAGGTATGAAACTATATTGTATGTGACAATATTGGTAACATATTTCAGACTGCGGAATTAAGGTTCCACCAGAAGACCAAACATATACGATTAATGCCGACTCATTTGAAAAACTGACTGATGCGTAGATACGTAAATGAATTGCAAAATAGATACGTTTCTGAGAATGTCAGATTCGTTGACTGAAACCTCTCCCATAAGAAAACATGATAAGCACCAGAAGATCAAGGTGTTATATCTTTACAAATATAAACTAGATTATTGACTCTAGTGCAAGTGGGAGACTGTTGGAGATATGCCCAAGAGGCAATAATAAAAGTGTTTATTGTTATATCTTAATGTTCATGATAAAGTTTACATCCCATGCTATAATTGTATTAACCGGAAACATTAATACTTGTGTGTTTTGTAAACATAAAGGAGTCCCTAGTAAGCCTCTTGTTAAACTAGCTTGTTGATTAATAGATGATCATGGTTTCCTGATCATGAACATTGGATGTTATTAATAACAAGATCATATCATTAGGTGAATGATGTGATGGACATACACCCATAGTAAGCGTAGCATATGATCAAGTCATTTAGTTCGTTGTGCTTCAAGCTTTAAAATACATAGTAACCTAATCCTTCGACCATGAGATCATGTTAATCACCTACACCGGATGGATGCTTTGATGACACCAAACACTACTTCATAAATGGGTAGTTATAAAGGTGGCATTAAGTGTTCAAAAAGTATAGGTTGAAGCACATGGATCAATAGTGGGATTTGTCCATCCAAATGACGGATAGATATACTCTGGGCCCTCTCGGTGGAATGTCATTCAATTAGCTTGCAAGCATGTGACTGGCTCACAAGGGATGCCATATCACGGTACGAGTAAAGAGTACTTATCGGTAACGAGGTTGAACTAGGTATGGAGATACCGATGATCAAACTTCGGATAAGTAAAATATCGAGAGACAAAGGGAATCGTTATTTTATGTAAATGGTAATTTCGATCACGAAGTCATCGTTGAATATGTGGGAGCTATCATGGATCTCCAGGTCCCGCTGTTAGTTATTAATCGAAGAAGAGTCTCGATCATGTCTGCATAGTTCTAGAACCGTAGGGTGACACACTCAAGGTTCGATGTCATTTTAAGTAGATATGGAATATGGAATGGAGTTCGAATGTTGTTTGGAGTCTCGGATGGGATCCAGGACATCACGAGGAGTTCCGGAATGGTCCGGAGAATAAGATTCATATATAGGAAGTCATATTCCAAGTTTGGAAATGATCCAGTGCATTTATGGAAGGTACTAGAAGGTTCTAGAAGCATCCGAAATAAATCACCATGGAAGGTGGAGTCCCGGATGGACTCCACCAACCCTAGCCGGCCAACCAAGATGGAAGGTGGAGTCCATGGTGGACTCCACCACCTTGGCTGGCCATGAAGCAAGGAAAGGGAGCAATCCCACTTGACCTAGGTTTCCCCATTATGGTAAGTTTTGGAGTTGGACTCCAAAGTGGTTTTGGGGCAACCCTAGGGGTTCCACCTATATAAAGAGAGGGAGAGGGGAGGGGGCCGGCCAACACAAGCCAGCCGCACCACCAAGGGCACCCAAGGCCGGCGCCCAAGTGCCCCCTCTCTCCCAAACCCTAGCTCTCCCTCCTCCTAATTCTCCCGCGGTGCTTACGGCGAAGCGCTGCCGGAGATCTCTACCTCCACCGTCACCACGCCGTCGTGCTGGCAGGATTCCGAGGAGGATCTACTATATCCGCTGCCCGCTGGAACGGGGAGAAGGACGTCGTCATCAACACCGTACGTGTGACCGAGTGCAGAGGTGCTGCCCGATTGTGGCACCGTCAAGATCTTCTACGCGGTTTTGAAAGCGGCAAGTGATCGACTACATCCACCACGAGATTTATCTCCTTAATGCTTAGCGATCTTCGAGGGTATGTTGATCTTCACCTCCTTGCTACCATCTACTACATTAGATCTTGGCTTGTTATTCGTTCTTGCCGTAGGAAATTTTTTGTTTTCTATATATGCTACGAATCCCTACACTATTACCAAGTGACGATAATCCCTTTATGAGCTTCTGCTCAGTTATTCTGTTTGAGCATGCTTTCAATTCAAAGAACATAACCAGAGGTTCTGTCCTAATTACCTTGCTCAAGCTCCAACATATGTGTATTGGTGTAGAGGTTTTGCTTCTGGTGGTTATTCTGTTGAGCCTGCCCTTCTCCTCCTTGATGTTGCTGCTGTTGTTCTTTCTCTAACCCTCCATTTGCTCCTGTTGGTTGTGTTCTTGGTGAAGAACAGCTATGAACAGTTGTTGTTGTTCCTTGTGTTCTGGTTTTGGTGATGGATATCGATGGATACTGCACCACCAGTTGTAACTGGCTATATATAGTAACCCTACTGTTACCGGGGCTTGACACACATGCCTAGGTTCACTTAGTGACTAGGCTTGTGTTGTGTGTTGGAGAGCATGCAATGCTCCTAGTGAGCTGTGTGTGTGCTTGAGGTTCAAACTTGAACCTCAGTGGATCAGCTCTGGCTTGTTTGAGATTATTTACCCTATTTGCATTTTTTGACTGACTAGTGGCATTTGCCACTTGTTTTCTTGCATTTTTGGCTTGTTTGTTTGATGTGTGCGGGAATTCAAGACTAGACCCAGAGGATTCAAAGAACTTAGTTTAGGATTTTATTTTCCTGTTGAATTCTTGCAATCTTCATTTTGTTTTATTATTGTTGTATTCTTATTTATTCTTGTATAAAGAATATTGCAAAGACAATGTATGTGTGTTAAGGTATCAATAAAGCTAAAGCTTTTGCTTATGAGCTTTATATAAATGTGAATATCCATATTGGATTTGTGTTATATGAATCTTATTTGAACTTGAGTTATGAATTATTATTTCAATTATATGATAGTTTCTCATATTCAACAATTATTTATAATTCAGATTTGAATATCAATTCAAATTCCTTCCAAAACCCTAGTTTCAAAATAGATCGTGTCGAAATTCATCGCACTCTCGCCACACTAAACCCTAACTACAACGAGAGAGAAACCTCGACCCCTCTTAGGTTTTATGCATTTAAGCGCGAAAATTTCCCCCGTTTTGCGATGCAATGCACAACCCTTTTTCTAAATTTACCCCGCGTTTGTCCTAAGTCCAGGGATGTTACAAAATATGCAGCAGCGCAGCATGCAGGATACTAGTCGCGTGCTGCATGGTGCGCTGCCAGTAAACTTAGTGGCAGCGTGCCCGATACACATGCGACTGGTAGTCACGTGCCGCCACCCGCGACTGGTAGGCCAAATTGGCACGCGAGCAGTAGGCTTTTTTCTACTAGTGACTCTTAGTTTTGGTTAACCTTGTATCTCTCCTCGAGTGCGGATTTTGTACACCCACGCATGAGTGTGGGTGTATTCTGTACTGCTCGTTCATTCATTGAGATTCGCACTAGTACATGTGAGTTGGACATTGTTTTCTCCCCTCCCCAATTTATCTGTCTCATCTTCTCTCCTTTTCTCGTGGCTTTTTTGCATGCAAGCCGGGACAGGAGGTTAGGCTTTGTCCATGTCAGAAGGTAGCTTTAGGTAGCTAGAGATGCAACTTGCAGTTCCTGTCGGGGCAGTTCTCCTTTTCCCGTTCTCTTCCAAATCAACTTGCAGTTCTTGTAGCAAAGTGGATGGAGCGGGGCACGGGTCTCGCCGCCGATGTACTTGATGGCGCCGTCGGTCCGGCGGGGCATGATGCGGTCGCCGAAGCTGTAGAGTATCTTGAAGCGGATGCTTCCGCCGCCACCATCAAGCTGGGCGCGGTCCAGCATGTAGGTCACGCGAGCATCCACGCCTTTGAACCGTCGGCGTCGGACAGCCGTGTGCGAGGCTCCTCCCTGCCCTGCCGTCCCTTCCCTCGCGAGCATGCGGGTGCTCCAGCTGCATGCCAAACAAGGTAGGCTATTGCCGGCCAGTGTGGCCACTTGCGCCGGTGCGAAGTAGTGCCCTGCTCGGCTCATTCGTCGCCCTGCCCGTGGACGCGCGCATGTCGGCCAAGGAAGCAGGCGCTGGCTTCAAGAATTTTGGTAGTCTAGCTAGCTCTTGCGTCAAGCAAGCCGGTGGATGGATGCGAGCTAGCAGTTTTGCTTGTAGATGGATACGGCTGAAAAATCAAGAAAAATAAACGGTTCATTTGATTTGCGGGTGCCGGTGGAGGTACCATCCCCAAATCTTCGAAACAAAATATGTCGGCGTCCCCAAAAGCACTGCGCCGGCGCCGTTGCATCAATGGCGACGGCTGGTATACATACAACTGAAGAGAGGAAGAGAGGGAGGGAGAGAGCAAGCATCAATGGTGAGCCGTTGCTCCAATAAGGACAGGCACAACAAGCGAATCCTGAACCTCTGAATTCCGGAGCAGAGTACATTGCAAGGGAAATTTTGCGCCCAATTCAACAAGTATGATATCATTGTTGTATGACACTATTGGCTATAGTATCCTCCCACAATCCTAATAAAACACCCACGCCTAAAACAATGCGATTCCTTCCCGTCCAGTACACCAAAGGGCAAACAATAGGAAAATTAATCTGAACCCAAAATGCAGTGTAATGAAAGCAGCATCCATCAGCGTCGGCGACGAAGCTGCAATTATTTCCCAGGTAGAGGCGGGAGAAGCCAGCGTGGTCAGCGACCTATGGCTCGTCACCAGCGCCGGCGACGTGGGAGATGGCCCAGGCCAGCATCTCCCATGAGTCACCATATGCGGCGGGGATGGGGTCCTCGAGCCGCACCGGCGCGTAGGGCGCCTTGACCGCAAAGACGAGGAGGGAGTCCGCGCGCGGCGGCGAGTCGAGCGGCACCACCCCGGGGACCTGATTCTCCGTGTTGTTCAGGAAGAAGGCGTCGGTGAGGTTCCCCGACAACTTGATCTTTCTCAACGATGGCATGATGGCGGCGATGGTGGTGGTCTTGGCGTCACCACCGAGCAGCCGCCGTGCTCCGTCAGCGTGTCCACCGAGCCGCCGCCGGAGCAGCCGCTGTGCGCTGTCGGCATGGCCATCGAGCCGCCTCCGGAGCAGCCGAGCAGCCGCCGTGCGCCGTTGGCGTCGTGGTGGCCTGATGCGTCGCAGCTGCGGACGTCGGCGTTGGCGTCGTGATGACTGAGACATGGTGCAGCTAGGGGAGAACGGAGTGGAGGACGGGATGGTGGAGGAGTTGGGGAGGGGATGGTAGAGAAGAACCAGAGCCACCTGTGACAGGAGAGAGAGAGAGAGGAAGATTGAAGAAGTGTCCAGCGAGAGAACCATAGGCGAGGGATCGGGTGTGCTATGGGCCTATGGTTCGAATCTTGTGTTAGCTAATAATCCTGTACACGTGTTAGTTTATTTCCCTTTCCCTTTTCTGAATACGCATGTGTCCATGAGCCTGTTTGTGGCATGCATTATAGCTAGATGATCGGCTGATCATGGCCGAGTCATAGGAGTAGTGGACGTAGTAAACGGACTGATCTCGTTAGTCGTGGGATGGCACGGCCGTATCGGATCGGAGCCCGCTTCCTTCGCTCCTTTCTGTTTTCAGTTGAATGAATAAAAGGAAAGAGAAGACAGAAAAGCTGCACGCTTTTACGCAGCACAAAATCCTCCTGAGTTTCCTTCTCTGTATCTCTCTCTCTCTGACGATCGCGAGGTAGAAGAAGGGTTTAGGAGAACATTTGGTATCAGAGCGGGATGGCAGGATCCAAACAACCACCGGCCGCGGCGGCGGCAGCGGCGGGGAAGAGCAAGGATGCGCAGGGCCCGGGTGGATCAGGAGGATCCAGGTCGCCGGCTCCACGTCGCAGCTCTGTGACCCCGCCTCCGCGACGCGGGCGCAGCCCGTCCCGGCGGAGGGGCGGCGAGATCGTGGTTCGTGAGCGCGTCGTGAGGGAGAGCGGAGGCTCTGCCCAATACCCGACACTCACGCGCTCAAACTACGCCGAATGGGCAACGGTGATGCGCATCCAGCTGCAGGCAGCGCACTTGTGGGACGCGATCGAGCTCGGCCCCGACGAGGGGCACGACGACCGCGCGGCGTTGGCCGCGCTCCTCCGTGCTGTTCCACCGGAGCTGGTGCGCACGCTGGCAGCGAGGGACAGCGCTCAGGCCGCGTGGGAGACGCTGAAGACGATGCGCCTCGGCTGCGAAAGCATCCGCGAGGCGAAGGCGCAAACTCGTCACCGTGAGTACGAGAACCTGTCGTTCAAGCCGGGCGAGTCGATCGAGGACTTCGCCATCAGACTGACGAACCTGCTCAGCGACCTCGAGCTCCTCGGCGACCCGGTGGACGAGTACAAGGCCGTCCTCAAATTCCTGCGCGTCGTGCCCCGTAAGTATCGTCCTATGGCCATGGCTATTGAGCAAGCCGTGAAACTCGGGGAGCTCACCATCGAGGACCTCTCGCGGGCGGCTGCTGACGGCGGAGGAGGGATACGGTCTCGATGACGCCACCGACGGCGTCAACCAGCTCCTCCTCACCGAAGAAGAGTGGCGCGCGCGTGCCAAACGCCGCGACTCTGACGGTGCTGGCGGATCAAGCTCCGGGAAGCAGCAGAAGGCGCGCCCGAGCGGCGGAGGCAAGGATGGCGCGCGCGGCGGCGGCCCGTCCAAGGACGACAAATGCCGGTACTGCGACAAAAAGGGCCATTGGGCCCGAGAATGCCGCAAGAAGAAGAGGGACGAGGAAGCAAACCTCGTCCAGCAGGTTGACGAGGAAGAACCTGCGTTCCTCATGGTGGAGGTGTGCGCTGTCGCCATGGACGCGAACCAGCCGCTGGTGCCGTCCAACAGCATCCACCTTGTCGACGAGCGCGCTCAAGTGAATCTTGGGCGTGTCGAGGAGACCGAACCAGGCTGGTACCTCGACTCTGGAGCAAGCAATCACATGTCGGGCTGGCGCGCGGCATTCTCCGAGCTCGACACGGCAGTGCACGGCACTGTCAAGCTGGGCGACGGCTCGACGGTCGCCATCGAGGGCCGCGGCACTGTCCTCTTCAAGCTCAAGGGCGGCGGTCACCGTGCGCTCGACGGGGTGTACTACATACCCAGGCTGAGGAACAACATCATAAGCTTGGGCCAACTCGATGAGTTCGGCTGCCAAGTGAAGATTGAGGGAGGCACCTGCCTCATCCGCGACGACAAACGACGTCTCCTGGCCAAGGTCTCGCGCGGGCGCAGCCGCCTCTACATCGCCGACATCAAGGTGGCGCAGCCTGTGTGCCTTGCCGCGCACACAGGCGAGGACCCGTGGCTCTGGCATGGCCGTTTTGGGCACCTGAACTTCGACTCGCTCAGGAAACTGGGGCGCAATGACATGGTACGTGGACTGCCACAACTGAATCATCCTGATGAACTTTGTGACAGCTGCCTGGCCGGTAAACACCGGCGTGCACCATTTCCTCGCGCCGCCAAGTACCGCGCGGAGAAGCTGCTGGACCTGGTTCATGGGGATCTGTGCGGCCCGATCACGCCGGCCACCCCAAGCGGCAAGAAGTTGTTCCTGCTGCTCGTGGACGACCGCAGCCGGTACATGTGGATCACGCTGCTGCGGAGCAAGGACGAGGCGGCGGAGGCCATCAAGCGCTTCCGTGCCGGCGCTGAACTGGAGTCTGGCGAGCGGCTACACACGCTGCGCACAGATCGTGGTGGCGAGTTCACCTCCGCCCACTTCATCGACTACTGCGCTGAGCACGGCATCCAGCGGCACCTCACGGCACCTTATTCTCCCCAACAGAATGGGGTTGTGGAACGTCGGAACCAGACCATCTGTGGCATGGCTCGCAGTCTCCTCAAGGCGAAGGGGATGCCGGGCACGTTCTGGGGCGAGGCGGTGACCACCGCCGTGTACCTGCTCAATCGAGCGCCCACTCAAAGCGTCACCGGTATGACACCATATGAGGCATGGCACGGCGCTCGTCCGGATGTCAGCCACCTGCGCGTTTTCGGATGTGTGGCTCATGTCAGGGATGTGCGGCCACATCTGAAGAAGTTGGAAGATAGGAGCCGGCCCATGGTGTTCATTGGCTATGAGCCGGGCAGCAAGGCGTGGCGCTTCTACGACCCTGTCGGCAGGCGTGTGCATGTCGCACGTGACGTCGTGTTTGACGAAAAGGCCAAGTGGAGCTGGGAACCAGAAGCAGTACCTGGCGCGAGTGGCCATGACTCCTTCACGGTGGAGTACATGACACTATCTGCTCCCTCTAGGGAGCACGGGAGTGTGCATGTCACTCCAGCACCAACTCACGCTGCCACGGAAACACCGCCGCGTGCCTCGCCGGCCACGGCACCAGCGCCACCGCAGCCCGCGCAAGTCGAGTTCGCAACACCACCAGCAAGCTTCTCCTCTCAGTTGGATGCGGCCGACAGCGGCACACACCCTCGCCGTTTCAGGGCCATGGAGAACATCCTGGACGTCGGGCCTGCATATTTTGCTGAACCTGACGAGGATGCAGAGGAGCTGCACCTCGCAGCGATTGACGAGCCCACGTCATTTCGCGAAGCAGAAGAGCACGCCTGCTGGAGGCAGGCGATGAGCGACGAGATGGCATCCATCGTCGAGAACGGAACATGGGAAGTGGCGGATCTTCCTGCTGGCCATCGTTCCATCGGACTGAAATGGATCTTCAAGGTGAAGCGCGACGAGAGCGGTGCTGTGCAGAAACACAAGGCACGCCTGGTGTCGAAGGGTTTCGTGCAGCGTCATGGCATAGACTATGACGAGGTGTACGCGCCTGTCGCCCGCCTCGAGTCCGTTCGTCTGCTCCTGGCGCTAGCAGGTCACTCTGGATGGCAAGTCCACCACATGGACGTCAAGACAGCGTTTCTCAATGGCGAACTCGACGAGGAGGTGTATGTCTCACAGCCTCCAGGATTCGAGGCGCCCAACAGCAGGGGCAAGGTGCTTCGCCTCCACAAAGCTCTGTACGGCCTGAAGCAGGCACCACGAGCATGGAACTCCAAACTGGACCAAGTCCTACAGCAGCTTGGTTTCTCCAGGTGTCCGTCCGAACCTGCCATGTACAAGCGCGGCGAAGGGAGTGATCGCATTCTGCTGGGCATCTACGTGGATGATCTAATCATCACCGGTAGCAGTGAGAGCGGGATCATCACTTTCAAGGAAGAAATGAAGGATACCTTCCGCATGAGCGACCTCGGCAAGTTGAGCTTCTACCTTGGCTTAGAGGTACAGCAGAGTGAGAATGGCATCATGGTGACCCAGTCTCGCTTACGCTCAGAGAATTCTGGAGAAGAATGGAATGAGTGGCTGCCACCCCTGCTCCACGCCCACTGAGAACAGACTCAAGCTCTCCATGGACAGCACGGCCGAGCCCGTGGACGCCACTGAGTTCAAGAGCACTGTCGGCAGCTTGAGGTATCTCATACACACAAGGCCAGATATCACGTTTGCAGTTGGCTATCTGAGTCGTTTCATGGAGAAACCTACGAAGGAGCATCAAGCAGCAGTGAAGCACGTGCTTCGGTACATCGCCGGCACGCTGCGCTTTGGGTGCTGGTACCCAAAGAGGACTGAAGAAGCTCACCTGCTCGGTTACACTGACAGCGACCATGCGGGAGATCAAGATGATCGCAAGAGCACCTCTGGTGCGTTCTTCTTCCTTGGAAGCAGCCCTATAAGCTGGCGAACGCAGAAACAAAAGATTGTCGCTTCCGTCATCTTGTGAAGCCGAGTACGTCGCCGGCACCGGTGGAGCTTGTCGGGGCATATGGCTGGCTCGTCTACTAGGCGAGCCGACGGATGAAGACACACGATGT
This sequence comes from Lolium rigidum, assembly GCF_022539505.1. Classification (NCBI taxonomy): domain Eukaryota; kingdom Viridiplantae; phylum Streptophyta; class Magnoliopsida; order Poales; family Poaceae; genus Lolium; species Lolium rigidum. The sequence continues at coordinate 298,363,021 of NC_061514.1, read as the reverse complement.
TTCGAGCTCTTCATCGACAACCAATCAGCCATCTCACTCGCAAGAATCCTCGTATTCCATGATCGAAGTAAACACATCGATCTCCGATATCACTTCATCGGGGAGTGCGTGGAGAAAGGCAAGGTGGAGGTGAAGTATGTCGGCATCGATGATCAGTTAGCTGATATTCTGACGAAGCCTTTGGGAAGAGTCAGGTTTCAGGAACTTCGATCAAAGATTGGCATGGTAGAAAATAAGGTCGTGCTCAGGATTAGGGAGTGATTGTTAGCTAATAATCCTGTACATGTGTTAGTTTATTTCCCTTTCCCTTTTCTGAATACGCATGTGTCCATGAGCCTGTTTGTGGCATGCATTATAGCTAGATGATCGGCTGATCATGGCCGAGTCATAGGAGTAGTGGACGTAGTAAACGGACTGATCTCGTTAGTCGTGGGATGGCACGGCCGCATCGGATCGGAGCCCGCTTCCTTCGCTCCTTTCTGTTTTCGGTTGAATGAATAAAAGGAAAGAGAAGACAGAAAAGCTGCACGCTTTTACGCAGCACAAAATCCTCCTGAGTTTCCTTCTCTGTATCTCTCTCTCTCTGACGATCGCGAGGTAGAAGAAGGGTTTAGGAGAACATCTTGCGTGTCAAAGGCGGTGTCAGCAGCTTTTTAACTTTTCTACTGGAACCCACATGTTGTGTAAAATTGGAGAAATTGGTTCAAAAGGGCTTCTCTCATCTGCTATTTTTTCCGAATCTCAAAGAATCGGACGGCTGGGGCAACACCCACACCCATGCTTGGTGTACAAATGTATTTCCGATCCCTCCTCATGTTTTATCATAATATCTTGAGGTGCATAGAGAAATAATTATTTGATTGTATGCTCTAAATCTAAATATTAGTGAACCATAACTCAACTCATGAGACTACCATGACATCGACTTTTTCTTCTCTTGAACTTAAACTGTCAAGACCTTGATCATATAATATTACGGAAATAACTTTGTACATGTAGGTATGGGTGGGTGAGGAAGTAACCGGTACCGTTCAGAGCAGCAGGTTGCTTTGAGATCTGGAGAAAGTATCGGCTAGTTGAAAGTTCTAAAATATTGATGTGGGTAGAATGGAGTTTTGGCACCCGAGTGTACATGCTCTCGTAATCTGGACCACGAAACTTTACTCCAAGATCTGTGGAGGACGCAATAGTTAATGTGATACAGGCACTAGATATTAGTTTATACAGCAACAGTATTTACTCGGTACGTGCTGGGTCCCGTGATGGTTTGATGTCAGGAAACGGAGCCGTGACGGGTGCCAAGCAGGATGCGCTTGAGCCCGTAACGCTGTTGTCGTAGACCGCAGGTACAGATGTCTGCCTGCTAACTGGACCATGGCGCTGCTATCTTGACGCCGGGGCAAACAACAGGGGCGGATATTCTTTGGATATTGGCTGGAATTCTAAAGCGAGACACTATAGTACCAAATAGTACATTAGCACCAAATCAATCGACACTATAGGTACAAACAACCGTCATAGAGACAAGATTGCAAGCACTGATGTTCAGATTCAGATTTGGTACATGGCCAGAAAGATTTGAATCTGTTGGTATTCATGTCTACAAGGTTAGAATCTCACATATGTCATACTCCCAATGTTACTGCAAATCGGTTGCTGCAAGCCTGCAACAGGTGGGACATAAATCAATCTACGCTTCTACAAAGTAAAATGGAAAGAGAATGCAAATGGGGACATTGCTACAAACGCAGTGGCAAAAAACAAGAGCTTGTCTGTTGATGCATGCTAGTTGGCCCTCGACGTGGTGTCGCTCCAACCGAAGAATTCGCACCAGAACATCTCCCCGCGTTGCTGCTTTGTCGGCCTTTTATCCTCCCGGTGACCAGCTGCCGTGGACGATCACCGGAGGCCGCGCTGCCCTACCACCGCGTCAACATCGCCAGCACACTGGCTTACCTGCAGGCGCATGGCCGCCGCTCCAGCGACATCCTCCTGGACGCCAACTTCGCCGCCAAGATCACCGGCATTCTCGTATCCTCCACGCCGACGGCGACCAACCACCACTATACACTACTCCCATCGATATGCTTGGTGCTGGGAATCTGGTCGAATCTTGAGGGTGATTGGGGTAGGCGGCGGCTGCGAGATGGGCAGTTGGGCAATTTGATAAATCGTGTTAGTCTGCTAGTACCTGCAACATTCAGCGTGTGTGGAAAAGATCCTGGTGTGGAAGGGGATGAGAACGCCATGGCTAGTGGGTAGGAAGGATTGGGGACGAACTGACGAAGGGTCTACTAGTATTTAATTGCCACGTGTGCCCGGTACGTGTATAATCTGCTGGTACAGGTGTCGAGCCTATCAGTCCAAGACATTGGCTTGGCGTTTGTACCGGTGAATTTGCAGCAGACGGGCGGTATCAATCAATGCGTCCACAACTATTAGGTCTACTGTACAATATTGCGCGTGCGTGTCCTTATACCGGATGAAATACAAGGACTGACATCGTTCTGTCTTCCTCTGATTGGTCTAGCTACCGTGTGCATATGGACTCGGGAGCCAAGATGGATTTCCGCTAGGAGACATGCCATAAAGTGACTGTTCGTGGACGGGAAAGATCACTGTGGCGCATAATGTTTTCACCCATTCTTCCCATCCATGGGCAAAAGCTGTTGCTGCTGATGGCCGAGCGGGTGCTGGTGCCGCAGAGACTCGGCCTTCACCACGAGTCCGAGACAGGCAGGAAGGGGGAGCAGCCGCCGCCCGCATCTCGACCTGGCGAAACTAGCGCTGGGCCGCGTGCTCGAGGAGTTGTCGCCGGCAGGAGGACGGCGCCTCGCTCGACCTCCACTTCCTAGCGCGCGCCCGGGGCCACCGCATGTGGTGCCGGAACTCGTGCTCGCTGCGCCTCCTCCCGCTCTTACCGGTCCAAGACCAAGCCGCCGCCACCTCCTCACCTTCACACGTGCACTCATCCCTGTTGACATTGTTAGAGTATATATCTGTATATTGTAGTTTTCCCATATGTTAGGGGGCTTCCTGCATATTTGCACCTGTACATGTACTATATATTGCGGCCTTTGGTGACATAGGCATCCCCAATAGGCCTGCCGAAGATGGTACCCAGGGTTTACTGAAGGCCCACGACCCGAACTTTATGTAGGCCGGAAGCCCAGTTAAGAGATAGTTTGGAAATATAGAGTTGTATTAGGAATAATGGCTTGTAACTATTACGGGATGAACTCAAAGAGTCTCCCGGTCTTTTTAACTTGTACATCACGAAACCCTCGGCTCCGCCTCCTATATAAGGGGAGTCGAGGAACGAAGAAAGGATCGACTTCATTGTCAACATAACCCTAGCTTTCTAGCAGTCGAGTACTTTTCCCGCTGAACCCTCGAGATCTACTTGCCCTCTACTTTCCTGAAAACCCTAGTCTACAATCTGTAGGCATTGACAAGTCGATACCTTGTCAATTGGCGCCGTCTGTGGGAACTAGAGGCGACAAGGAGCTGATCTCGATGGCACGTTCAACATCGTCGACATCTTCGGCGGCAAGCAACGCGATGGACAGAGGTAAACAGATCGAAACTGATCTAGTCGATTTTGTTCCTCACCCGCCCTCCCGTGTGGATGCATATGCGTATATGGAGGAGCCTATGGAGATGACGTTCGGGAGGTTCCACTTCCGCGTTGGAAGAGAGGGATCGCATCGTCTCGAGATTCCGGTTTCGTCGGGATCGTCGGCGACCGACTCCGATTTTTCGGAATCGTCGTCATCGTTTAAGATGGGCGCCGAGGAGATCTCGCCGCCACGCTTCGTCAAGTCTGCGACAAACGGAAAATTCATCAAGATCTTCGGCAGCATGTCATGTGGGTCGTCTGCGAACTCCAATATAAGCAGCGACTCAGACAGTGCTGACAGCTTCGACTTTATCGACAGATCTACTTCTATTCGGGAGGTCTTCGCCGATCTATATGACGGTGTCACCGACCCAGAAGAGGAAAATAAAGCTACAATATATCATCAAGTCTGTGCAATCGGCGAGCCAAGTCACCAAGAGGATGAAACATCAGAGGCTTTCGATGATTTGGGTAATCCATACATCGATCCCGCGGATCTCACACGAGGATTGGGAACCAAATATATCCGGACCACACCTCGCCAGAAATTGCAACTGCCGCAAGCAGCTTGGGATAGAGCATCAAGAGCCTTGAACGGTACAGATCTAATGACCACCACGGCTACGGCGGAGGAGTTGCAAGCATACCAATATAGACTCGCGCGCGCTGGCCGAGAATTGGAAAAACAAAGGGTGATACTCGAGCAGAGAAAAGCTGCAGCTTCCGCGTCAAGTAGGCGAAAAGCTGAACAGAGTCGACAATCAGGAACTTCGGGAGACAACCATAGAGAAGCCCGCAATATGGGAAGATCTCGGCTGCAGCATATACCTGAAGGTGATAGAAAACATCTGATCCAAAACCTCGACATGTCTTTTATGTCAATAGACACAAGAGGGAACATTATCCCCAAAACACCGGAAGCTGGATACATGGCGACTCAAGCCTTCATACTGGCATCCAGGCCACCTCCCGGAGATCCTAGAGAAGCATTGTACAACATGGCTATGGCAGGAGTTGGAGCCATGGGGACAGCATTCGCAAATACAAGTACACCTCCCGAAGGCAATCCAAGGCAAAATAGTCCACGACCAGCTGTGACAGTACAAGACCCTCCAAGAACAAGTGGTGCGAGAGACACTGCGACACAGGCGCGAGTCGATAGGGCGCGGCAAGAAAGGAGAGAACGTCGGCAGTCACCAGAAGTCGACGAGGAGGAGATGTGTGGGCTTCCATGCTTCACTCGAAGAGTTCGCAAAACACGGGTTCCATCTGGTTTCAAGTTACCCGACAACTACAAGAAGTTCGATGGCCTGCAAGATCCCGAGGATTGGCTAGTTGACTATCTGGAGACAGTAAAATTAACGGGAGGAACCAAAGCAACTGCCATGCAGAGCATCCAGGTGCACCTAAGTGGAGCAGCGCGGTCATGGATAAAAAAGCTACCACCTGGATCTATCGACAGTTGGGAAACTTTTGAGGACATGTTCGTGAAAAATTTCTTATCTACATGCAAGAAACCTGCGTCAATAGAGCAGCTACGAGCTTGCAGACAGAAGTACGATGAGTCGATGAGGACCTACATCCAGAGGTGGAACATTATCAAAAATTCGGCAGAGAACATATCTGAGGAACGAGCAATAGACGCGTTTGTTGCTGGGATCCGAAGAAAGGACTTAGTCGAAGACTTGGGACGGTCTAATCCGAAAACAAAGGCCGTATGTGTCACCCGAAGATCTTTTGAACGGACCGTGCCAAATGCATTTCTTTCTCGACAACAACGGAAAGAGGCAGTCGGGGCATCTGCAGAAGGATTGCCGAACTTTCCAGGCACTGCATAGGTACGCAGGGCATGCCAACGCACATGCAGCAAACAGGAATCCTCAGGGGCCAAGGAGTGAGATCCACCTTCCACCTCCACCTGCAATCACGAACGAAAATCGACACCAGCTACAATTAGCGGCAACTCCAAGTAATGGTCCCTATATCGACACCAATGGGGCGGTCTCGATGATTCAGAAGGGCAGGCCATCCAATAGAGCTCAGAAAGTGATTTCGCGACAAGTCTTTATGGCAGAAAAGATGCCACCACCAACAATCGAGTACCTGAATTGGTCGGGGCAGGACATCGGCTTCACCATAGCGGACCACCCGCAGCAAGTTCCTCGGTCAGGGCAATCAGCCTTGATCCTGCCAGCGGTGATTGCAGGATTCGACGTTTCACGGGTGTTCATAGATGGAGGCAGCAGTTTAAACCTCATGTATGCAGACACATTGAGGAAGATGAATATATCCTTGGCGAATCTAACACCAACTAACACGCGTTTCCATGGTATTACACCGGACAAGCCAAGTTACCCATTGGGAAAGATCAATCTCGACGTTCAGTTTGGAACCCGATAGAATTACAAAAGAGAGAAGCTGGAGTTCGAAGTCATGGATTTCCCGTCACAGTACCATGCTTTACTAGGACGACCCGCATATGCCAGGTTTATGGCGGTACCACACTACACATACTTGTTGTGGAGACTCCCTGGACCCAAGGGCCCAATCACGATAAAAAGCGGCTTCGCGCTAGCGGATAAGTGCGACAAGGATTTTCATCGGTCGTCGAAACTTTCGGGATGCAAGCGGAATATATGGCGTCAAGGCTAACAACTGATTATGACGTGCTGCCAGATGGAGGGAGACCGCTAAAGGAGCCAACCTTTGATACCACCAAAAACTCGAAGGAAGTACAGATTCACCCGACAGATCCCAAGAAAACGACAGCTATCGCAACAAACATGGATCTCGCATAGGAAAGCGCGCTCGTCGAGTTCCTCCGTGAACGCTGGAAAATCTTCGCATGGTGTCCAGCTGACATGCCAGGAGTACCCAGGGAACTTGCCGAGCACCCTCTTAACTTGGATCCAATGGCTAGACCAATCAAACAACCTTTGCGGCGTTTTTCGGAACCAAACCGCAAAGCTATGCTGTCAGAAATTAATCGACTCAGAGAAGCAGGATTTATCAAAGAGTTACACACGAAGCCACGTGGGTAGCTAACCCAGTGCTGGTCCCGAAGAAAAACACAGAGGTCCTTCGCATGTGCGTCGACTTCACGTGTCTCAATAAACATTGTCCAAAGGATCACTTCCCCCTCCCGAGGATCGATCAAATTATCGACTCCACGGCAGGCTGTGAACGTCTTTCCTTCCTGGATGCATATTCTGGTTACAACCAGATCCGACTAAAAGAAGAAGATGAAGTCAAAACAGCTTTCATAACACCCTATGTCGTGTTCTGCTACAGAACAATGCCTTTCGGGTTAAAAAACGCGGGAGCAACATATCAGCATATGATGCAGAAGTGTCTCGCCACACAGATTGGCAAGAACGTTCAAGTATACATCGACGATGTCGTCATAACAACAAAGCAAGGATCAACCTTAATTGAGGATCTCAGGGAAACTTTTGACAACCTCGATAAATTCTGCCTCAAGTTGAACCCGACGAAGTGCTCTTTTGGCGTCCCTGCAGGAGAACTTCTCGGGTTTCTGGTGTCAGCAAGAGGAATCGAGGCTAACCCAGAGAAAATTCAAGCCATCGTAAGAATGCGGAATCCAACAAAGCTAAAGGAAATACAACAGCTAACTGGGCGAGTCGCGGCTCTAAGCAGATTCGTCGCCAGGCTGGGAGAAAAGGCGTTGCCATTTTACGCCATGCTCAAGCAAGGGGAAAAGTTCGAGTGGAACGAAAAAGCAGACAGAGCCTTTGAGGATCTTAAGCGCACAATCTCGACACCTCCAATATTGGTGGCGCCTAAGGAAAAGGAACCTCTCCTGCTTTACATTGCAGCCACACCTCAGGTGGTTAGCACGGTACTTGTGGTCGAAAGAGAAGAAGAAGGGAAACTTCACGGAGTTCAGAGACCGGTATATTTCATCAGTGAAGTTTTATCGCCTTCAAAATAGCGGTACTCGCAGTACCAGAAGTTGGCGTATGGAGTATTTACAACCGCAAGAAAGTTGCGGCACTATTTTTCAGCGCATCCGATAATAGTGGTCAACGAGGCGCCTTTATCAAATATATTAAACAACCCAGAAGCTACGGGTCGTGTCTCGCTTTGGGGAATAGAGCTTTCCCCTCGGGACATAACGTATGAAAAAAGAAAAGCAATAAAGTCGCAGATCCTACCAGACTTTGTCGCAGAGTGGATGGAGCTACAAAATACAGGACCCCCAGATTTGTCGAGAACCTGGACTATGAACTTTGACGGGTCCAAAAGGCTAGAAGGAGCTGGAGCAGGCGTGATATTAGTGTCACCTCAAGGAGATAAGTTGAAGTATGTGCTGCGGATGACGTTTCCTAACGCGTCTAACAATGAGGCGGAGTATGAAGCACTCATACATGGGATGAAAATGGAAAAAGCCTGCGGCGCAAGCCGATTAAAAATCTTCGGCGATTCCCAACTGGTGGCTCAACAGGTGATGAACCAGTGCGACGCAGTCAATGACAGCATGATAGCGTACAAGGAGGTATACAACAAACTCGAGAAACTCTTTGATGGGTGTGAAGTGAATCATATTAGCAGACTCAGCAACGATGAAGCCGATGTTTTGGCAAACATCGGGTCGCAGTGCTTAGCAGTACCACCCGACGTATTTTGGGAGGAGATAAATGAAAGATCAACTAAGGCGAAGAAACAGCCAAAGAAAAAGGAGAAGCTTGAGAAAGACTCGGGGGCTCCAGCAAAATCAGGAGCAAACACATTGGGAGATGAAGAGGAATCACATGAGGTGATGGTGGTACAAGTTCCTTGGATGCAGGTTTACATAGCATATATCTCAAGGAAAGAAATACCTGAAGATCCGGTAGAAGCAAGGCGAGTTATTCGACGGTCCAAAGCCTTTACTGTGGTAAAAGGAGAGCTATACAAACGAAGTATATCGGGAGTATTGCAACGATGTGTTACACCCGAAGAAGGCAGAGTTATTTTGAAGGATGTACACGAGGGAGTATGCGGCCACCACGCAAGCAGTCGAGCAGTAGCAGCCAAGGTTTTGAGAGTAGGATTTTACTAGCTCACAGCAATAGAAGATGCAAAGGACATAGTGCGTACTTGCGATGCGTGTCAAAGATTTGCGGCAAAACCTGATTCTCCGGCAGTAGAGTTGATGCCAATACCCTTGTCATGGCCTTTCGCTCAATGGGGTCTTGATATGGTGGGAAAATTACATAAGGCATGGCCAGGAGGATACGTGTATATGCTCGTGGCTGTCGACAAGTTTACCAAGTGGATCGAGGCAAAACCAATAACCTCGCCAGATGCAGCATCGGCAATAAGTTTCGTTAAAGGCATCGTCTTTCGATTCGGTGTACCGCACAGTATTGTCATGGACAATGGCAGCAATTTCACCTCCAAGGAATTCAAGGCATATTGCGCAGAGGTAGGCATCAAACTACACTTTGCGTCAGTTGCACACCCGCAGACCAATGGTCAAGTCGAGAAAGCGAACGGTATCATCTGCAATGGCATCAAGAAAAGGCTGCTAACACCACTAGAAAAAGCTCGACACAGCTGGCCAGAAGAACTGCCTAGCGTGCTATGGAGTATACGAACGACGCCCAATACAGCGACAGAAGAAACTCCGTTTTTCCTGGTTCATGGAGCCGAAGCAGTGCCCCCGATAGAAATAGAACACAATTCTCCGAGAGTGGCGGAATTTGATGAAGAAACCTCGAGAAAGGCACTGGAGGACGATGTTGATGCACTCGACGAAGCTCGAGACGAGGTGCTATCAAGGGTCACCAAGTACCAGCAAGATCTGAAAAATTACCACAGTCGACGTTTGCGACCAAGGTCCTTCCAAGTCGGCGACCTGGTTCTTCGGCTCATGCAAGATAGCCATGAAAAATTCGAGTCGCCATGGGTAGGCCCGTACATCATCACCGAAGTAATCTAAGGAGGAGCATACAGAATAAAGGATAAAAAGACAGGGGTCGTAGAACCAAACCCTTGGAACGTGGCACAGCTTAGGCGTTTTTACGCATAAGTCAAAAATAGAGTTGTACATGTAAACATACAATGTACTGAAAAGCCCGCGAGTTTTCAGACGCACTCTTTTCCTTTCAGGGCACCGAGTGGGGCTGAAAGGTTTTTAATGAGGCGGGCTCGCGGTGCTACAATATAGTAAAGATATTGGTGATATACATCTTTTTCTTCGACAGGCTCGGGGGCTTGTACCCGACAAACTTATCAATATATTCGATACAGACAAAATATAAAGCTTTGATTTTCTCATAAACCTCGCAAAACAATACAATCACAACAAGGGTTATTCAAAACCCCGAGGAAAAATATATATTATCTTTACTTTAAAAATATCGCAATATACACAATACATGTTTCTCGCAATATACAAGATGTCTTTTCTGTTCCAGATGAAAGTCGACAGCAGGAAAAGACGCCAGGACCTATATCAAGTCATCAATGCTTATTCTTTCGGCTCCAGCAGGAACATCTAAGGTGTCAGCATAATGGTGCTCTCGGAAGAAATCAGCATCCATCCGCAAAAGATCATCAATGATCTCTTCAGCTATGGGGGTCACCCTATCGTTAATCTTGTCGACGTTCCTTCTTTTTTCCCTCACTTTAGCATGGCAGATATCAACAATGTTGCTCAGGATCATCTTCGGGTAGCAGATTTTCAACACAATCAAGGCAAACTTAGCGCCAGCTACCAATTGAGCCTTCACAAAAAGGTGAATCTGGTCCACGCTCTTGAATTTGTCCATCAATTGAGGAAGACTCGCAGGTTGAGGATTTCGAGGAAACATTGCCTTGTATATCATAGCCAGGATATTGGTGCAAGAGTCAAAAAAATCTCGAACCTGGGACGCGCGGTCTTGGAACCGCACAATCTGGCGACTACGGGTCATGTCTGCCCAAAAGTCGTTGCCGTTTCATTGGGAAAGTTGGTGAAGAATCTTGACCCGGGCATTCACGCGTTGATCCTCGGCAGCAGCGTCCAAAAAGGAGCCTAAACACGTCAAAGGAAACAATTAGGTTTGCAAAAAGTGTGTGTGGATAGCAACAGAAAGACAATAGGAGAAATTTACCCGTCATATCAAGGCTGGCGTCATTCAGCATCTCAAATATATAATTTTCTCGGGAGGTAGCCCGTAAAGCTTCGGCAAGTGCAGATTCTTTCAAGCTTAAGGCTTCTTGAACCTGCTGAAGAGCTATTTTCTCTCGCTCAGAAGAATTGCAGGATTGTTCCATGACAATAAGAGATTGTTTCTTCATGGCTTGGAGTTGCTGCCGAAGTTCAGATAATTCAAGAAGTTTAGAGTTAACGCACGAATAATCGTCAGGGAAAACGTCGGCAGGTATCCGGTTCGCGCGAGAGGTAGCAGGGGAAGCAGCCGATGTTCCAGCAATCTTAGAGTAGTTATCAAATACCAACTGGAAGAAAGAAAAGATCGACAATCAATTACCAAACAATGGATCATTCCTTCTCATTGATAAGTTGGGATATTTACAAGAGTAGAGGTCCATTACAAAAGGTCAGCTCCTAGTGAGTCGACGAAAATAGCCGTATATCATAAGGATATCGGCATCTACCAAAAGAAAGATAGCAAACGGAGGAGTGAGTTGGTCTACTTGACCTCCGGCTTGGCAGAACTGGAGGAAGCAGCTGGCTTGTATCCGAGGAAGGAGAGAATCTTCTTCGAGTGTGGCTTGGCAGCCTTAATCAAGGATTGCCACCTCTCCTTGTTTATCCCCTTCGTTTCACCAGCTTTCGCCCAGTCGACGTTCTGTTGGCTTTCGGCAACCAGGGCTATGGTACCTTCAACGCCAATCTTCAAGTTTTCCTGCCGGAAAGCTAATCCGAGATTCTCCTCAGGAATGAAGCGCTTGACAAGATCAGAGAAGGTCTCTGGTTGGTTTTTCTTCGGGAAGAAGTAGGGGAAGAGGCGTGTAAACGCGGTCCGCGCATCAGCAATACTGCGGCGCGCCAGATCCCCGTGAATTTCAAGAAGGGAGAGGGCGTCGAGAAGACGATCCCCTTCAGGTTCCTGAAGTTCAAAATCCTGACTCATTTTCCCTGCTGAAACAAAGTTCGGGTTATCAACAAGTATAAGGAGAAGCTAATCTTGGAAGAATCTCGATCAAAGTGATCAATGAACTTACTGACAAAACGCCGATTCTGCGATTCCAGGCGGGCAATGACATCCTCTTCACGAGCAATCTGTTGAGTTGTTTTCTCACTCAAAGCAGTTTCAGCTTGATGGAGTCTCTCTCGAAGACCTCCAACAGAGGCAGCGTCCTGCTCGGCCTTTTCGCTAGCTTCTTCACTCTGCTCCAGCTTGAGGGCGAGATCATCGGCACGCTGGTTGGCCTTGGCGAGAGCCTGTAGCAGAAGGAAGGATGGCAAAGTGTCAAGATAAAGATAGCAATATAGTCTAATCGATAAAAAAGAGACGATAGAAAGGTGTACCTTTCAAACTTTCAACAGTGTCACGGTACCCAATAAATTGAGTATCGAGACGGATGAATTCCTTCATCAGAGGCTGTAGAAAGAAAGTTGTTAGAAAGGATGAGGGAAAAACTCGACAGAAGACAAAATAGTGGTAAGGGTCCTTACATCATCCAAAGGAGGAGTCGTTGAACTCCCGGCCAAGAAGCCTTGTTCCTCGCCAAGTTCAATTCTCGCTCTCTTCGGCGAGGGGGCTCGGGGGCTGGCGAAGGGAGTCGACATTTCCAAGTCTTGCTGAGGAGGCGAGGTTTCCTCCGTTGCACGACGAGTTTCCGAAAGAACTAAAGTTTGCGACGTGCTCGTTGGAGCAGTCACATTGGCAGCGGGTTCTTCTTCTTCTTCGCCACTGTGCACAAAAGATAGTATGAGAATATTCACAAACAATATATAAAAAGAAAAAGACGGCAGGGTAACTTACGAGCTAACGAGGGCATCCTCGTAAGGATTGAAGGCACCCTCTTCCTCGGGGGAAGCTTCCTCGGCAGGTGACCCGCTGGGTTTAGAGGTGCCGGAATCTTCAATCTCACCTCTTTTCCTTTTGTTCTTTGGAGAAGCAGCGGAAGGAGGTGAGCGTCCAGAATCAGAAGCTTCCGATTCTGTCTCTTTATCAGAAGAAGCCGCGGATTTATGAGATCCCGCGACTTCACTCTCAGGGCGAGAAGTGCCCTGAGAATCGTCGGTAACGACGGTTCGTTCGTCAACTTCCACACCTTCAGGTAAGGGGGGCAGAGAAGAGATAACTTGGTGGTTCTGCAGAATGAAAAGCAATAGTAAGGGACAGTTAAGGACAGAGGTCGATAGCAAGACTGTAAGACAGCAAGATAGCAGTCGAAATCTGAATCAAAGTCAAGAAAGCAAGTTAATAAAGATAGCAGTCGAAAAATATAAACTCAAGAGACAAGTTACTTACTGGGGGGAGAGCGTTGGTGCCGCTGTATGGCTTCACGCGGCAGGAGGTTGGAACTGAATCCTTTTTGCTCAGCGACGAAAAACGTCGGATAAGCTTCTCCAAATCCTTCACAGGGAGATCTTTGGATATGCGGTTGACATCTTTATCGCCAGCATACAGCCACAAAGGGTTTTTGCGAGCCTGTAGAGGCTGCACCCTGATCCTGAGGAAGTGCGCGGTAATTTGAATACCCGACAGTTCCTTACCGCGAGTGTTCTGGAGCTCGTGGATGCGTTTCATCAGCACATCTGTTGCCGTCTTCTCTTCTTCGGTAGCTTCTGCATCCCATGATCGGCGCCGAAGGATTTTTGCGCCACCGTCAAAGGGCGTGATGTTGTACTCCTGCGAGTCAAGATACTCCTCGCGGATATATAGCCACCTCCTGCGCCACCCTTGGACAGAGTCGGGGAATTTGACGTCGAAATAATTGACGTCGGGACGAATACAGATAACAACACCGCCTATATTATAGTTGGTGCTGTGGGAGTTGTTGCGGCGAATGTAGAAAATGCGTTTCCACAGGGCCCAATTCGGATGGGTCCCGAGAAAGCACTCGCAGAGGGTGATAAAGATAGAGACATGGAGGATAGAATTGGGGGTCAGCTGGTGCAGCTGCAGCCCATAAACAAAGAGTAATCCATGAAGGAACTCGTGGATAGGAGTGGAAAGACCGCGGATGAGGTGGTCAACTAAAGTTACCCGGTATTGGATGGGGGGCGTCGGGAAGCTTTCTTCGCTGGGAAAGATCAGCGATTCTTCCTTCTTCGTCAACCCGAGCTTCTTCGACGGAGTTGATGTCTTGGTTCGAGATCTTAGATCTCTCCCACTCAGAGATCTCCAGGTTCTCCGTCGCCATGCTGGTTTCTGGAGTGGTGTGCCTTGTGAGTCTTGCCCGCGGTGGCATCAGTGTGAGCGCTGGAAAGATTGTGGAAGAGTACGGGCGCAGGAGCTTGGTGGTAGCAATGGAGGTTTTCGAGAGAGAGAATAGGAGCGCGGCGCAGCGAAGGGGAATAATGAGGAAGACGATGGTTATTTGTAGCAGGCCACTGAACCGCTGCGCCGTTGGATGCAGGGGAAATAGATCTAGGGCTTACACGTGTCTCCATGGGTAAAACAGTCTTTTTACTGTGTTGTAACTGGACAGGCGCTACATAGCGCGTGCCAGGGGAAGTGGAGGACGTGTGTCCCCCACTTGCGTAACGTGTCAAATACTGAAGAGTTTCGGGCCTACAAGTCAGTGAAAGGACAGAACCCGCGTCTTCCCGATACAGAGATCGTGGCTATCGTCAGTGCTGATGTCACTATAAGGGAAACCTCGACTGCAGTGCTTCGAGGATTGGCGACAGAAGAGTATTATTGATAACTTCGGGAGCCTTTGATCAAATACAAGCATTTGTTCAAATGCTCGGGGGCTACTCTTATCAGTAGTATTGTTTATACTTCTGATAAGAGGGTAATGCGGATGATAAAAACATAGAGTTATTCAAAAGTAACGCAAGTTGAGCCTATAGCCAAGTATAAATACTCGACTGTAGCCTCGGGGGCTACTCCCATCGGGAGCGCTGGTCGCGCACCCGATAAAAGATGAAAGTACTAGAAGAGTTGACAATATAGCGACAAAGATACTAAAAAGGTGAGCCTACAACCAAGTACAAGCATTTGGCTGTAGCCTCGGGGGCTACTCCCATCGGGAACGCTGTTCGCGTCCCCGATGAAATTGAAGAAGTCATGGTGAGCATATTTTGAGTTATGAAATAACTCTTCATATACTCCCATCGGGAGGACAAGACACAAATATAAGTCATCCAATGACTCGAACAAATGTGCTATTCCAACAGCCGAAAAAGGCACTCGACAATATATTCTCAGAGCGCCTCAGTAGCGATTTAAACTCTGAATGCCGCAGTACTTTGCGAAGTTAAGACCCCAGGATCCGTCCTACGCGGCGTGGCATCGCCTCTGAATGCGCTCTGCTACTTTTTTCCGTATCAACAGATACGAAGAAAAATCCTAACAGACGCGTTAGGTACCCGATAAAACATGACTGGAATTCGGCATCTGGTAAGACCTTAAGCGGCACATGTCGAATTACGCCAGTATCCCGAGATCATGTCCAGGGACGTGATCTTGAAGTAGGTGTTGCGGGATTGCCACGAGAGCAGTTAACTGGTACCTGATCCGTCAGATGAACTAGCCCCAATTACCGATATCCCTGTACAATATATGATTGTTTTATGAAAGATTTCTATTAACCCGAAGAAATCCTATGATAATTGTAATGATGGAGATTTTCCCTGATTCTTCGATTCAAGCAAAATCTCGGGGGCTACTGACATAGGCATCCCCAATGGGCCTGCCGAAGATGGTACCCGGGGTTTACTGAAGGCCCACGACCCGAACTTTATGAAGACCAGAAGCCCAGTTAAGAGATAGTTTGGAAAGATAGAGTTGTATTAGGAATAATGGCTTGTAACTATTACGGGACGAACTCAAAGAGTCTCCCGGTCTTTGTAACTTGTACATCACAAAACCCTCGGCTCCGCCTCCTATATAAGGGGGAGTCGAGGAACGAAGAAAGGATCGACTTCATTGTCAACATAACCCTAGCTTTCTAGCAGTCGAGTACTTTTCCGGCTGAACCCTCGAGATCTACTTTCCCTCTACTTCCCTGAAAACCCTAGTCTACAATCTGTAGGCATTGACAAGTCGATACCTTGTCATTTGCCTCCCTGGTAATACAACAAGCATATTGGTGTTGATGCTTTTTATACACGTGCTCAGGTGCAGGATGAGGTTGTTGCGGTTCATTATGTGCCTTCAGATTTGCAGTTGGCGGATTTCTTTACAAAGGCACAAACTCGAGGGCAGCATGACTTCTTACTCTCCAAACTCAGTGTTGTGGATCCACCATGAGTTTGAGGGGGGGTGTTAGAGTATATATTTGTATATTGTAGTTTCCCCATATGTTAGGGGGCTTCCTGCATATTTGCACCTGTACATGTACTATATATTGTGGCCTTTGGCCCCCTGGTAATACAACAAGCATATTGCCCTAACAGACATGCTCCTCACCCACCCCCCTCGTTCGTCACCTGCCCCAGCTCGCCTTGGCTCAGCTGCCAGCGCACGCTCCGCCTGTGCCTCGCCTCGACGCTCCTGCTCGTGCTCGCCCCTGACCGCCCCGACCAACCGCTCCGCCTGCCAACTCGCGCGTAGCCCATCGCACCCACTCGCCGCCGGCACACCTCATAATGGACGCCCACCGGCTCCCGCCTTGCTGGCGCGCCCCACCGCACGTCGTTGTCTCCCTGTGGGTCGGACAGTCCCGCCTCCCCGCGCGGCCTCAGGCGCCACGAACGCTAGCGTGCCACCACCTCCCATCAGACTATCATCGGCAATGCAGCTGAGGCGGCCGGCGGGCGAGGTCAGGCCGTGTAGTCATGGGCGCGGCCGGGGAGGCGATGGGCGCGGGCGCGCGGCCTCGGCCGCACCGGGGTGTCACGGGTACGGCCGGGGGCACGGCCTGCGGGCTGCACGACCGTCGCTAAGCCTGAGCGATGGGTGCGGCTAGGGGCTTCCTCGCACCGCCCGCTTTGGGGCTTGATCTCATCGGCCAGCGACCCGCGGGCGCGAGCTCCACCAGCAGGTCGTATTTGCCGCTCTCGCCCGCCGTCACGGAGCCCAGACATCGCACGATGTAGGGCAAGCTGAGGCCGCAGAGGATGCTCTGCTCCTTCTTCAGCTCGGCCAGCCGTGTTGGTGTAGCAGCCGCGCCAGTGTAGCAAGCTGGCTTCGCATGCAGGGGCGGATAGAATGGCGGCAAAAAGAAGGGCTTTGCACGAGCGGAGACGCGGCTCCGAGCAGCTGAGCACCGCCGCCGTGGAGACCCGACTCCGAGCAGAGTGCCGCCACAACGGAGACCCATCTACAAGCACCCAAGTGTCGCCGCCGCCGCGGTGTAGAAGAACAAGGGAGGAGCGCCCAGTGGGCAGGGAGGAGAGCTGCCACGGGCCAGGTAGGAGCGCCGCCGAGAGTCAGGGAGGATCCCCGCCGAACCAAACCAAAGCTCTCCTCTTCCATGCATCTCTCCTCTTCCTCTGTTTTTCTTGTTTATTCCATGAAATTCAGCCACCGCTAATGAAAATTGGCAATTGAACTGAAAAAAGACATAGCCGCGGAGAGCGAAGTGAGGAAGAGTTCCTGTGAGAGCATCTCCAGCCATTGGAGGTCCCGGGCACAATCCGGATGGAAATGGGTTCGGATTGGACCTATTTTTGGCATGGGGAGCAACGATTTTCCAGCCGTCCCGGGGAATTTGCGCGAGCCACAGCGCAGAATCTTCAGTGACACGCGGGCCAGAGCGCGGAATTTGCTCCATCCGGAATCCCCGGCAGCACCCCGAGAAACCGAGGATGGCCTGGGGAGTCCGGATGGATTTAGGCCTAAATCCGGACGAAAACGAGAAACTAGGGGCGTGACTGGGCCGTTTTCGTCCATCCGGATGAAAAAAAGAGGTCCTGGGGGCCTTCCCGGGCACATGGCTGGAGATGCTCTGAGGAAAGAGAATGGAGAGTTGGAGACGAACTGTGTGGCCAAACAATTTTTTTAATACGCATAGCAGTCACCTGACATCTGTCCAGGAACATAATGGTATGGAGAAAGAGCACAGTATCTACTCTAGTATATATCTAGGCTACAGAGTGATGAGAGAAGCGGAGGGCTGCTCTCTACTTTGCTTTGAAGTGCTCGAATCTATGGCCGCGTTTGGTAGATTGCATGCCCCTTGGCTCGCATCGGCCCAACTTCTTTCGGGCCGTTTGGTTACTTGGCCGAGGCCACGTTCTTGCACGAACTGCTTCTCAAAGCACCCTCGGGCCAGGCCCTGGAGGAACACCCGGTTCGGCCGTTTCTAGCGAGACACCCCCATTTTCGCACAAGGGGAGAACGCAGCGTCCTCGCAGAGCCACCGTGGGAGATGGCGGGAGCTCGCGCGGGATGGCGAAATCTCGGCGCCATGAATTCGGTCACATCGCTTGAATTTTCGCCACCATATATAGGGGCGGCTCTCTCACCGGCAAATCTGTTGGAGATATGCCTAAGAGGCAATAATAAAGTGGTTATTATTATATCTTTGTGTTTATGATAAATGTTTGCATCCCATGCTATAATTGTATTAACCGGAAATATTAATACTTGTGTGTTATGTAAACAGAAAAGAGTCCCTAGTAAGCCTCTTGTTAAACTAGATTATTGATTAATAGATAATCATGGTTTCCTGATCCTGAACATTGGATGTTGTTAATAATAAGGTTATGTCATTGGGTGAATGATATAATGGACACACATTCATAATAAGCGTAGCATAAGATCAAGCCATTAAGTTCATCATGCTATAAGCTTTCGATACATAGTAACCTAGTCCTTCGACCATGAGATCATGTAAATCACTTATACCGGATGGGTACTTTGATTACATCAAACGCCATTGCGTAAATTGGTGGTTATAAAGATGGAATTAAGTATTCGGATAGTATGAGTTGAGGCATATGGATCAAGAGTGGGATTTGTCCATCCTGATGACGGATAGATATGCTCTGGGCCCTCTCGGTGGAATGTCGTCTAATTAGCTTGCAAGCATGTGACAAGGTCACAAGAGATGACATACCACAGTACGAGTAAAGAGTACTTGTCTGTAACGAGGTTGAACTGGGTATGGAGATACCGATGATCAAACCTCGGACAAGTAAAGTATCGCGCGACAAAGGGAATCGGTATCGTATGTTAATGGTTCAATCGATCACTAAGTTATCGCTGAATGTGTGGGAGCCATTATGGATCTCCAGGTCCCGCTATTGGTTATTGATTGGAGAGGAGTCTCGATCATGTCCGCATAGTTCACGAACTGTAGGGTGACGCGCTTAAGGTTCGATGTCGTATAGTAGATTTGGAATATGAGATGGAGACCGAATATTTTTTCTGAGTCTCGGATGGGATCCAGGACATCACAAGGAGGTCTGGAATGGTCCGGAGAATAAGATTCATATAAGGGAAGTTAATTTCTGGGGTTCGGAAAAGTTCGAGATTTTTCCGGTGGAAGACCGAGAAGGTTCTAGAATGTTCTGAAGGGTCCACCAGTGGGCCCACGACCGTAGGAGGGGCCACATGAGCCGAGGGAGTGCATCCTAGCCCTAATGGGCCAGGCGCACAAGCCCCTCAAGGCCCAGGCCGGCCACCCCTTTAGGGTTTCCCCAAAAACCCTAGGGGGGAAAGACTTGGGGGGGGGGGGGGAAGAAATCTCTCCCCCCTCTTTTGGCCGCCGGCCCTAGGCTTGGAGGAGGGGCCAAGGCAAACCCTGGCCGGCCTCCCCCCTATATAAAGAGGGGAGGGGGCAGGGGGCGCAGCCCTCCTTCACCCTCCAACCCTAGCCACCCCTCTCCTACTCCACCATACCTCCTGCTCCGGCTTAGGCGAAGCCATGCAGGAATTCTCCTCCACCACCACCACCACGCCGTCGTACTGCTGGGATTCCGAGGAGATCTACCACACCTCCGCTTCCCACTGGAACGGGGAGAGGAAGGACTTCATCGACACCGTACGTGCGACCGAGTACGGAAATGCTGCCGGATTGCAGCACCGGAACGATCGTCTACATCAACCACGAGATCTGATCTCTTTTAGGCTTTGGATCTACGAGGGTGATGGCGTGTATTTCACACGTTCGTTGGGGAACCCCAAGAGGAAGGTATGATGCGCACAGCAGCAAGTTTTCCCTCAGAAAGAAACCAAGGTTTATCGAACCAGGAGGAGCCAAGAAGCACGTTGAAGGTTGATGGTGGCGAAATGTAGTGCGGCGCAACACCAGGGATTCCGGCGCCAACGTGGAACCTGCACAACACAAACCAAGTACTTTGTCCCAACGAAACAGTGAGGTTGTCAATCTCACCGGCTTGCTGTAACAAAGGATTAACCGTATTGTGTGGAAGATGATTGCTTGCAAGAAAACAGTAGAAAACAAGTATTGCAGTAGATTGTATTTCAGTAAAGAGAATTGGACCGGGGTCCACAGTTCACTAGAGGTGTCTCTCCCATAAGATAAAAGCATGTTGGGTGAACAAATTACAGTCGGGCAATTGACAAATAGAGAGGGCACCGCGATGCACATACATGACATGATAAATATAGTGAGATTTAATTGGGCATTACGACAAAGTACATAGACCGCCATCCAACTGCATCTATGCCTAAAAAGTCCACCTTCAGGTTATCATCCGAACCCCCTCCGGTATTAAGTTGCAAACAACAGACAATTGCATTAAGTATGGTGCGTAATGTAATCAACAACTACATCCTCGGACATAGCATCAATGTTTTATCCCTAGTGGCAACAGCACAACACAACCTTAGAACTTTCTGTCACTGTCCCAGGTATCAATGCAGGCATGAACCCACTATCGAGCATAAATACTCCCTCTTGGAGTTACTAGCAAAAACTTGGCCAGAGCCTCTACTAATAACGGAGAGCATGCAAGATCATAAACAACACATAAACATCAGATTGATAATTACCATAGCATAGTATTCTCTATCCATTGGATCCCGACAAACACAACATATAGAATTACAGATAGATCATCTTGATCATGTTAGGCAGCTCACAAGATCCAACAATGAAGCACATAAGGAGAAGACAACCATCTAGCTACTGCTATGGACCCATAGTCCAGGGGTGAACTACTCACTCATCACTCCGGAGGCGACCATGGCGGCGTAGAGTCCTCCGGGAGATGAATCCCCTCTCCGGCAGGGTGCCGAAGGCGATCTCCTGAATCCCCCGAGATGGGATTGGCGGCGGCGGCGTCTCTGGAAGGTTTTCCGTATCGTGGCTCTCGGTACTGGGGGTCTCGTCACGGAGGCTTTAAGTAGGCGGAAGGGTAGGTCAAGAGGCGGCGCGAGGGCCCCACACCACAGGGCCGCGCGGCCAAGGGGGGGGGGCCGCGCCGCCCTAGGGTGTGGCCCCCTCGTGGCCCCTCTTCGTCTCGTCTTCGGACTTCTGGAAGCTTCGTGGCGAAATAGGCCCCTGGGCGTTGATTTCGTCCAATTCCGAGAATATTTCCTTACTAGGATTTCTGAAACCAAAAACAGCAGAAAACAACAACTGGCTCTTCGGCATCTTGTTAATAGGTTAGTTCCAGAAAATGCATAAATATGACATAAAGTGTGCATATAACATGTAGATATCATCAATAATGTGGCATGGAACATAAGAAATTATCGATACGTTGGAGACGTATCAGCATCCCCAAGCTTAGTTCTGCTCGTCCCGAGCAGGTAAAACGATAACAAGGATAATTTCGAAGTGACATGCCATCATAATCTTGATCATACTATTTGTAAGCATATGTAATGAATGCAGCGATCAAAACAATGGTAATGACATGAGTAAACAAGTGAATCATAAAGCAAAGACTTTTCATGAATAGTACTTCAAGACAAGCATCAATAAGTCTTGCATAAGAGTTAACTCATAAAGCAATAAATCAAAGTAAAGGTATTGAAGCAACACAAAGGAAGATTAAGTTTCAGAGGTTGCTTTCAACTTGTAACATGTATATCTCATGGATAATTGTCAACATAGAGTAATATAACAAATGCAATATGCAAGTATGTAGGAATCAATGCACAGTTCACACAAGTTTTTGCTTCTTGAGGTGGAGAGAGATAGGTGAACTGACTCAACAATAAAAGTAAAAGAATGGTCCTTCAAAGAGGAAAGCATCGATTGCTATATTTGTGCTAGAGCTTTGGTTTTAAAAACATCAAGAGAGCATAAAAATGAAGTTTTGAGAGGTGTTTGTTGTTGTCAACGAATGGTAGCGGGTACTCTAACCCCCTTGCCAGGCAAACCTTCAAAGAGCGGCTCCCATTTTATTTTACTTTTGGGCGGCACTCCTTCCAACCTTTCTTTCACAAACCATGGCTAACCGATTCCATCGGGTGCCTGCCAACAATCTCATACCATGAAGGAGTGCCTTTTTATTTTAGTTTTATTATGTTGACACTCCTCCCCACCTTTGCTTTCTCAAGCCATGGCTAACCGAATCCTTCGGGTGCCGTCCAACAATCACATACCATGGAGGAGTGTCTATTTTTGTTTAATTAATTTGGGACTGGGAATCCCATTGCCAGCTCTTTTTGCAAAATTATTGGATAAGCGGATGAAGCCACTAGTCCATAGGTGAAAGTTGCCCAACAAGATTGAAAGATAAACACCACATACTTCCTCATGAGCTATAAAACATTGACACAAATCAGAGGTGATAAATTTTGAATTGTTTAAAGGTAGCACTCAAGCAATTTACTTTGGAATGGCGGAAAATACCATGTAGTAGGTAGGTATGGTGGACACAAATGGCATAGTGGTTGGCTCAAGTATTTGGATGCATGAGAAGTACTCCCTCTCGATACAAGGTTTAGGCTAGCAAGGCTATTTGAAACAAACACAAGGATGAACGGTGCAGCAAAACTCACATGAAAGACATATTGTAAACATTATAAGACTCTACACCGTCTTCCTTGTTGTTCAAAACTCAATACTAGATATTATCTAGACTCTAGAGAAACCAAATATGCAAACCAAATTAGCAAGCTCTAAGTATTTCTTCATTAATGGGTGCAAAGTATATGATGCAAGAGCTTAAACATGAGCACAACAATTGCCAAGTATCACATTACCCAAGACATTTTAGCAATTACTACATGTAGCATTTTCCAATTCCAACCATATAACAATTTAACGAAGAAGAAACTTCGCCATGAACATTATGAGTAAAGCCTAAGGACATATTTGTCCATATGCAACAGCGGAGCGTGTCTCTCTCCCATAAAGTGAATGCTAGGATCCAACTTTATTCAAACAAAAACAAAAACAAAAAACAAACCGACGCTCCAAGCAAAGTGCATAAGATGTGACGGAATAAAAATGTAGTTTCAGGGGAGGAACCTGATGATGTTGTCGATGAAGAAGGGGATGCCTTGGGCATCCCCAAGCTTAGACGCTTGAGTCTTCTTAGAATATGCAGGGGTGAACCACCGGGGCATCCCCAAGCTTAGAGCTTTCACTCCTCTTGATCATAGTATATCATACTCCTCTCTTGATCCTTGAAAACTTCCTTCACACCAAACTTCAAGCAAACTCATTAGAGAGTTAGTGCACAATAAAAATTATATGTTCAGAGGTGACACAATCATTCTTTACACTTCTGGACATTGCATAAAGCTACTGGACATTAATGGATCAAAGAAATTCATCCAATTTAGCAAAAGGGGCAATGCGAAATAAAAAGCAGAATCTGTCAAAACAGAACAGTTCGTAAAGACGAATTTTAAAATGGCACCAGACTTGCTCAAATGGAAAAACTCAAAACTAATGAAAGTTGCGTACATATCTGAGGATCACTCACGTAAATTGGCATAATTTTCTGAGTTTCCTACAGAGAATTAGACCCAGATTCGTGACAGACAAAGAAATCTGTCTCTCGCAGTAATCCAACTCTAGTATGAACCTTACTATAGAGACTTTACTTGGCACAAAAACATGATAAGGAGAGGTTGCTACAGTAGTAAACAACTTCCAAGACTCAAATATAAAACAAAGTGCTGTAGTAAAAACAATGGGTTGTCTCCCATAAGCGCTTTACTTTAACGCCTTTCAGCTAGGCGCAGAAAGTGTGTATCAAGTATTATCAAGAGATGAAGCATCAACATCATAATTTGCTCTAATAATAGAGTCATAAGGTGACTTCATTCTTTTTCTAGGGAAGTGTTCCATACCTTTCTTGAGAGGAAATTGATATTTAATATTACCTTCCTTCATATCAATAGTAGCACCAACGGTTCGAAGAAAAGGTCTTCCCAATATAATGGGACAAGATGCATTGCATTCAATATCCAAGACAACAAAATCAACGGGGACAAGGTTATTGTTAACCATAATATGAACATTATCAACTCTCCCCAAAGGTTTCTTTTTAGCATTATCAGCGAGATTAACATCCAAATAACAATTCTTTAATGGTGGCAAGTCAAGCATATCATAGACTTTCTTAGGCATAACAGAAATACTTGCACCAAGATCACATAAAGCATTACAATCAAAATCATTGACCCTCATCTTAATGATGGGCTCCCAACCATCTTCTAAATTTCTAGGAATAGAAGTTTCACGTTTTAGTTTCTCTTCTCTAGCTTTTATGAGAGCATTTGTAATATGTTTTGTGAAAGCCAAATTTATAGTACTAGCATTAGGACTTTTAGCAAGTTTTTGTAAGAACTTTATAACTTCAGAGATGTGACAATCATCAAAATCTAAATCATTATGAGCTACAGCAATGGGATCATCATCCCCAAGGTTGGAAAAAATTTCAGCAGTTTTATCACAAGCAGTTTCAGCAGTTTTAGCAATTTCAGACAGTTTTGTACGCTTTGCACTAGGAGTAGAAACATTGCCAACACCAATTATTTTACCATTGATAGTAGGAGGTGCAGCAACATGTGAGGAATCAACATTACTAGTGGTGGTAATAGTCCAAACTTTAGCTACATTACTTTCTTTAGCTAGTTTTTCATTTTCTTCTCTATCCCACCTAGCACGCAGTTCAGCCATTAATCTTATATTCTCATTAATTCTAACTTGGATGGCATTTGCTGTAGTAAAAATTTTATTTTCAATATCATTATTAGGCATAACTTTCAATTTTAAAAGATCAACATCAGAGACAAGTCTATCAACTCTAGAAGCAAGAATATCAATTTTATTAAGCTTTTCCTCAACAGATTTGTTAAAAGCGGTTTGTGTACTAATAAATTCTTTAAGCATAGCTTCAAGACCAGGGGGTACACTCCTATTATTGTTGTAAGAATTCCCATAAGAATTACCATAACCATTATTATTAGCAGAAGGATATGGCCTATAGTTATTACCAGAATTGTTCCTATAAGCATTGTTGTTGAAATTATTATTTTTAATGAAATTCACATCAACATTTTCTTCTTGAGCAACCAATGAAGCTAAAGGAACATTATTAGGATCAACATTAGATCTACCATTCACAAGCATAGACATGATCACATCAATTTTATCACTCAAGGAGGAGGTTTCTTCGACAGAATTTACCTTCTTACCTTGTGGAGCTCTTTCCGTGTGCCATTCAGAATAATTTATCATCATATCATCAAGAAGTTTTGTAGCCGCCCCCAATGTGATGGACATAAAGGTACCTCCAGCAGCTGAATCCAATAAATTCCGCGAAGAAAAATTCAGTCCTGCATAGAAGGTTTGGATGATCATCCAAGTAGTCGATCCATGGGTTGGGCAATTCTTTACCAAAGATTTCATTCTCTCCCATGCTTGAGCAACATGTTCATTATCCAATTGCTTAAAATTCATTATGCTACTTCTCAAAGATATAATTTTAGCGGGAGGATAATATCTACCAATAAAAGCATCCTTGCATTTAGTCCATGAATCAATACTATTCTTAGGCAAAGATAGCAACCAATCTTTAGCTCTTCCTCTTAATGAGAAAGGAAACAATTTCAATTTAATAATATCACCATCTACATCCTTGTACTTTTGCATTTCACATAGTTCAACAAAGTTATTAAGATGGGCAGCAGCATCATCGGAACTAATACTGGAAAATTGATCTCTCATGACAAGATTTAGTAAAGCAGGTTTAATTTCAAAGAATTCTGCTCGTAGTAGCAGGTGGAGCAATAGGTGTGCATAGGAAATCATTATTATTTGTGGTTGTGAAGTCACACAACTTAGTGTTTTCAGGAGTATTCATTTTAGCAACAGTAAATAAAGCAAACTAGATAAAGTAAATGCAAGTAACTAATTTTTTTGTGTTTTCGATATAGAGAGCAAGACAATAAATAAAGTAAAACTAGCAACTAATTTTTGTGTGTTTTGTTTAGGTGCAGCAAACAAAGTAGTAAATAAAATAAAGCAAGACAAAAACAAAGTAAAGAGATTGAGAAGTGGAGACTCCCCTTGCAGCGTGTCTTGATCTCCCCGGCAACGGCGCCAGAAAAAGAGCTTGATGGCGTGTATTTCACACGTTCGTTGGGGAACCCCAAGAGGAAGGTATGATGCGCACAGCAGCAAGTTTTCCCTCAGAAAGAAACCAAGGTTTATCGAACTAGGAGGAGCCAAGAAGCACGTTGAAGGTTGATGGTGGCGAAATGTAGTGCGGCGCAACACCAGGGATTCCGGCGCCAACGTGGAACCTGCACAACACAAACCAAGTACTTTGTCCCAACGAAACAGTGAGGTTGTCAATCTCACCGGCTTGCTGTAACAAAGGATTAACCGTATTGTGTGGAAGATGATTGTTTGCAAGAAAACAGTAGAAAACAAGTATTGCAGTAGATTGTATTTCAGTAAAGAGAATTTGACCGGGGTCCACAGTTCACTAGAGGTGTCTCTCCCATAAGATAAAAGCATGTTGGGTGAACAAATTACAGTCGGGCAATTGACAAATAGAGAGGGCACCGCGATGCACATACATGACATGATAAATATAGTGAGATTTAATTGGGCATTACGACAAAGTACATAGACCGCCATCCAACTGCATCTATGCCTAAAAAGTCCACCTTCGAGTTATCATCCGAACCCCTCCGGTATTAAGTTGCAAACAACGGACAATTGCATTAAGTATGGTGCGTAATGTAATCAACAACTACATCCTCGGACATAGCATCAATGTTTTATCCCTAGTGGCAACAAGCACAACACAACCTTAGAACTTTCTCGTCACTCGTCCCGGTATCAATGCGGGCATGAACCCACTATCGAGCATAAATACTCCCTCTTGGAGTTACTAGCAAAAACTTGGCCAGAGCCTCTACTAATAACGGAGAGCATGCAAGATCATAAACAACACATAAACATCAGATTGATAATTACCATAGCATAGTATTCTCTATCCATCGGATCCCGACAAACACAACATATAGAATTACAGATAGATGATCTTGATCATGTTAGGCAGCTCACAAGATCCAACAATGAAGCACATAAGGAGAAGACAACCATCTAGCTACTGCTATGGACCCATAGTCCGGGGGTGAACTACTCACTCATCACTCCGGAGGCGACCATGGCGGCGTAGAGTCCTCCGGGAGATGAATCCCCTCTCCGGCAGAGTGCCGGAGGCGATCTCCTGAATCCCCCGAGATGGGATTGGCGGCGGCGGCGTCTCTGGAAGGTTTTCCGTATCGTGGCTCTCGGTACTGGGGGTTTCGTCACGGAGGCTTTAAGTAGGCGGAAGGGTAGGTCAAGAGGCGGCGCGAGGGCCCCACACCACAGGGCCGCGCGGCCAAGGGGGGGGCCGCGCCGCCCTAGGGTGTGGCCCCCTCGTGGCCCCTCTTCGTCTCGTCTTCGGACTTCTGGAAGCTTCGTGGTGAAATAGGCCCCTGGGCGTTGATTTCGTCCAATTCCGAGAATATTTCCTTACTAGGATTTCTGAAACCAAAAATAGCAGAAAACGACAGAATCGGCTCTTCGGCATCTTGTTAATAGGTTAGTTCCAGAAAATGCATAAATATGACATAAAGTGTGCATATAACATGTAGATATCATCAATAATGTGGCATGGAACATAAGAAATTATCGATACGTTGGAGACGTATCAGAGGGTTAGTCTCTCTTCTTTCTCATTGCTTCGATCTTCATAGATTACATCTTGGCTTTTACTAGATTGGATCTTGGTTTTGTTCTTATTCACGGTAGAATTTTTTTGTTTTCTATGCAACGAACCCATCAGTGGTATCAGAGCCGTGTCTATGCATAGATCTGTTGCACGAGTAGAACACAATGAGTTTGTGGGCGTTGATGCTTTTGTTGTCTTTTGTTATGTGTACTTTGCATCTTGCGGGATGGTGGGATGAAGCGTCCCGGGCTAACTTTACATGACCGCGTTCATGAGACTTGCTCCACGCCTGACATGCAACTTGTATTGCATAAGTGGCTTTGCGGGTGTCTGTCTCTCTCGCCATAGTTGAGATTCAATTTACTATTTCAATCGACAACACTAGTATCACCGTTGTGCTTCTTGTTCGTAGGTAGATCGGATCTTACTCGAAAGCCCCAAACCACGTAAAACATGCAAACACTTTTTAGAGGCGTCTAACTTGGTTTTGCAAGGGCATGTGATGTGATATGGCTATATGATTGTGACTTTATTTGATGTATGAGATGTTCACTATTGTATTATGGCAACCGGCAGGAGCCTAATTGTTGTCTTTAATTTTGTTAAGACATGCGTGTCTATTCATCATGTAATAGCTTTATTTCAAGTAGTTGTTATAGTTGCTATTAGTGATGGACAACCATGAAGCGGCGCCACTGACCTTGACGCCATGCTGGTGATGATGGAGATCATGTCCGTGCTTTGGAGATGGAGATCAAAAGCACAAGAAGAAAGGCCATATCATATCACATATTATGAATTGCATGTGATGTTAATCCTTTATGCATCTTATTTTGCTTAGATTGCGACGGTAGCATTATAAGATGATCCCTCTCCCTAAATATCAAGATAATAAAGTGTTCGTCCTTAGTATGCACCGTTCCTAAGCATCACGTGATGATCGGGTGTTATAGATTCTACATGTGCATACAACGGGTGCAAGCCAGATTTGCACATGCGGACACTAAGGTTAGACTTGACGAGCCTAGCATGTACAGACATGGTCTCAGAACACGGGATACCGAAAGGTAGAGCATGAGTCATATGAATGATATGATGAACATTTTGAATGTTAATGTGAGGGATGTTGTTTTGAGTGGGAGTTCACCTAGTTAATTTAAGAATTAAAATGAACTCAATTTATCATAAACTTAGTCTAAACTCTTTGCAAATATGTTGTAGATCATGGCGGCCCCTGATGCGCGTAGATGTACACGTCCGTTGGGAACCCCAAGAGGAAGGTATGATGCGCACAGCGGCAAGTTTTCCCTCAGAAAGAAACCAAGGTTTATCGAACCAGGAGGAGCCAAGAAGCACGTTGAAGGTTGTTGGTGGCGAAATGTAGTGCGGCGCAACACCAGGGATTCCGGCGCCAACGTGGAACCTGCACAACACAAACCAAGTACTTTGTCCAAACGAAACAGTGAGGTTGTCAATCTCACCGGCTTGCTGTAACAAAGGATTAACCGTATTGTGTGGAAGATGATTGTTTGCAAGAAAACAGTAGAAAACAAGTATTGCAGTAGATTGTATTTCAGTAAAGAGAATTGGACCGGGGTCCACAGTTCACTAGAGGTGTCTCTCCCATAAGATAAAAGCATGTTGGGTGAACAAATTACAGTCGGGCAATTGACAAATAAAGAGGGCACCGCGATGCACATACATGACATGATAAATATAGTGAGATTTAATTGGGCATTACGACAAAGTACATAGACCGCCATCCAACTGCATCTATGCCTAAAAAGTCCACCTTCAGGTTATCATCCGAACCCCCTCCGGTATTAAGTTGCAAACAACAGACAATTGCATTAAGTATGGTGCGTAATGTAATCAATAACTACATCCTCGGACATAGCATCAATGTTTTATCCCTAGTGGCAACAGCACAACACAACCTTAGAACTTTCTGTCACTGTCCCAGGTATCAATGCAGGCATGAACCCACTATCTAGCATAAATACTCCCTCTTGGAGTTACTAGCATCAACTTGGCCAGAGCCTCTACTAATAACGGAGAGCATGCAAGATCTTAAACAACACATAAACATCAGATTGATAATTACCATAGCATAGTATTCTCTATCCATCGGATCCCGACAAACACAACATATAGAATTACAGATAGATGATCTTGATCATGTTAGGCAGCTCACAAGATCCAACAATGAAGCACAATGAGGAGAAGACAACCATCTAGCTACTGCTATGGACCCATAGTCCAGGGGTGAACTACTCACTCATCACTCCGGAGGCGACCATGGCGGTGTAGAGTCCTCCGGGAGATGAATCCCCTCTCCGGCGAGGGTGCCGGAGGCGATCTCTCGAATCCCCCGAGATGGGATTCGCGGCGGCTGCGTCTCTGGAAGGTTTTCCGTATCGTGGCTCTCGGTACTGGGGGTTTTGTCACGGAGGCTTTAAGTAGGCGGAAGGGTAGGTCAAGAGGCGGCACGAGGGCCCCACACCACAGGGCCGCGCGGCCAAGGGGGGAGCCGCGCCGCCCTAGGGTGTGGCCCCCTCGTGGCTCCTCTTCGTCTCGTCTTCGGACTTCTGGAAGCTTCGTGGCAAAATAGGACCCTGGGCGTTGATTTCGTCCAATTCCGAGAATATTTCCTTACTAGGATTTCTGAAACCAAAAACAGCAATGAAACAAGAATCGGCTCTTCGGCATCTTGTTAATAGGTTAGTTCCGGAAAATGCATAAATATGACATAAAATGTGCATATAACATGTAGATAACATCAATAATGTGGCATGGAACATAAGAAATTATCGATACGTTGGAGACGTATCAGCATCCCCAAGCTTAGTTACGCTCGTCCCGAGCGAGGTAAAACGATAACAAAGATAATTTCGAAGTGACATGCCATCATAATCTTGATCATACTATTTGTAAAGCATATGTAATGAATGCAGCGATCAAAACAATGGTAATGACATGAGTAAACAAGTGAATCATAAAGCAAAGACTTTTCATGAATAGTACTTCAAGACAAGCATCAATAAGTCTTGCATAAGAGTTAACTCATAAAGCAATAAATCAAAGTAAAGGTGTTGAAACAACACAAAGGAAGATTAAGTTTCAGCGGTTGCTTTCAACTTATAACATGTATATCTCATGGATATTGTCAACATAGAGTAATATAACAAGTGCAATATGCAAGTATGTAGGAATCAATGCACAGTTCACACAAGTGTTTGCTTCTTGAGGTGGAGAGAGATAGGTGAACTGACTCAACATAAAAGTAAAAGAAAGGTCCTTCAAAGAGGAAAGCATCGATTGCTATATTTGTGCTAGAGCTTTTATTTTGAAAACATGAAACAATTTTGTCAACGGTAGTAATAAAGCATATGAGTTATGTAAATTATATCTTACAAGTTGCAAGCCTCATGCATAGTATACTAATAGTGCCCGCACCTTGTCCTACTTAGCTTGGACTACCGGATCATCACAATGCACATGTTTCAACCAAGTGTCACAATGGGGTACCTCCATGCCGCCTGTACAAGGGTCTAAGGAGAAAGTTCGCATTGTATTTCTCGCTTTTGATCATTCTTCAACTTAGACACCCATACCGGGACAACATGAACAACAGATAATGGAATCCTCTTTAATGCATAAGCATGTAGCAACAATTATTATTCTCACATGAGATTGAGGATATGTGTCCAAAACTGAAACTTCCACCATGATTCATGGCTTTAGTTAGCGGCCCAATGCTCTTCTCTAACAATATGCATGCTTAACCATAAGGTGGTAGATCTCCCTTACTTCAGACAAGACGAACATGCATAGCAACTCACATGATATTCAACAAAGAGTAGTTGATGGCGTCCCCAGAAGCATGGTTATCGCGCAACAAGCAACTTAATAAGAGATAAAGTGCATAAGTACATATTCAATACCACAATAGTTTTTAAGGCTATTTTGTCCCATGAGCTATATATTGCAAAGGCGAATGATGGAAATTTAAAGGTAGCACTCAAGCAATTTACTTTGGAATGGCGGAAAATACCATGTAGTAGGTAGGTATGGTGGACACAAATGGCATAGTGGTTGGCTCAAGTATTTGGATGCATGAGAAGTATTCCCTCTCGATACAAGGTTTAGGCTAGCAAGGTTATTTAAAACAAACACAAGGATGAACGGTACAGCAAAACTCACATAAAAGAGATATTGTAAACATTATAAGACTCTACACCGTCTTCCTTGTTGTTCAAAACTCAATACTAGATATTATCTAGACTCTAGAGAAACCAAATATGCAAACCAAATTAGCAAGCTCTAAGTATTTCTTCATTAATGGGTGCAAAGTATATGATGCAAGAGCTTAAACATGAGCACAACAATTGCCAAGTATCACATTACCCAAGACATTTGTAGCAATTACTACATGTAGCATTTTCCAATTCCAACCATATAACAATTTAACGAAGAAGAAACTTCGCCTTGAATATTATGAGTAAAGCCTAAGGACATATTTGTCCATATGCAACAGCGGAGCGTGTCTCTCTCCCACAAAGTGAATGCTAGGATCCAACTTTATTCAAACAAAACAAAAAACAAAAACAAACCGACGCTCCAAGCAAAGTGCATAAGATGTGACGGAATAAAAATGTAGTTTCAGGGGAGGAACCTGATGATGTTGTCGATGAAGAAGGGGATGCCTTGGGCATCCCCAAGCTTAGACGCTTGAGTCTTCTTAGAATATGCGGGGGTGAACCACGGGGCATCCCCAAGCTTAGAACTTTCACTCCTCTTGATCATAGTATATCATACTCCTCTCTTGATCCTTGAAAACTTCCTTCACACCAAACTTCAAGCAAACTCATTAGAGAGTTAGTGCACAATAAAAATTATATGTTCAGAGGTGACACAACCATTCTTTACACTTCTGGACATTGCATAAAGCTACTGGACATTAATGGATCAAATAAATTCATCCAACATAGCAAAAGAGGCAATGCGAAATAAAAGGCAGAATCTGTCAAAACCGGAACAGTTCGTAAAGACGAATTTTAAAATGACACCAGACTTGCTCAAATGGAAAAAACTCAAAACTAATGAAAGTTGCGTACATATCTGAGGATCACTCACGTAAATTGGCATAATTTTCTGAGTTTCCTACAGAGAATTAGACCCAGATTCGTGACAGCAAAGAAATCTGTCTCTGCGCGAGTAATCCAAATCTAGTATGAACCTTACTATAGAGACTTTACTTGGCACAAAAACATGATAAGGAGAGGTTGCTACAGTAGTAAACAACTTCCAAGACTCAAATATAAAACAAAGTGCTGTAGTAAAAACAATGGGTTGTCTCCCATAAGCGTTTTTCTTTAACGCCTTTCAGCTAGGCGCAGAAAGTGTAATCAAGTAACATCAAGAGATGAAGCATCAACATCATAATTTGCTCTAATAATAGAGTCATAAGGTAACTTCATTCTTTTTCTAGGGAAGTGTTCCATACCTTTCTTGAGAGGAAATTGATATTTAATATTACCTTCCTTCATATCAATAGTAGCACCAACGGTTCGAAGAAAAGGTCTTCCCAATATAATGGGACAAGATGCATTGCATTCAATATCCAAGACAACAAAATCAACGGGGGCAAGGTTATTGTTAACCACAATATGAACATTATCAACTCTCCCCAAAGGTTTCTTTTTAGCATTATCAGCGAGATTAACATCCAAATAACAATTCTTTAAT